>NC_140624.1:27076559-27464059 GCF_057382275.1 Copadichromis virginalis
ACTTGTTTATTTGATTCCTAAGCTGCTTAAGACTGATCTATGGATCTTTCAAACATAAAAATGGCACCTAACCCAAGGAATGAACCAGTAACATGTCTACATATAATAGACAACTTATCAAAGAACCATTTAAATCATATATTTATGCAACAGAACAAAAAGCAGCCGATATCCGCAAAAGAGCTTTGTAATGTCTTTCAAGATGCTTTGAGAACTATTCCTGAGGACTATTTAGAAAAATTATATGAGAGAATGTAGGCTGTGTTGAAGAATAAAGGTGGTCATATCATAGAAAGGCAAGTCCCAATAAATTGCTGCACCTAGTTCCCATTTTCCTATTAAATATTTTTAAAAGAAAGACAGACTCAATATGGGTGACGGTGCAGTAGTCAGCTCTGGTACTTCATAGCAAGAAGGACCTGGGTTTGAATCCAGTCTGATGCTCTGTGTGGAGTTTGCATGTTCTCCCTGTGCACCGTTAAACAGATCCATAATTTGATGTTAGGTTTCTTTGTTATGCAGGAACTTCACTCTGCAGCACATGTCTCTTCCCCTTGCCGATATCACACCGAGTTACCGTAGCAACCCTGACAGAACAAAAGAGGCCCTGCACAAGGTCAGTGTGTTTAGCAGGTTGTTATTTAAGATTGTATGCGTTTTATGCGTTTAGGGCAAGGGTCAATTAATTTTTACATCACAGTTGAAGTTCATGTTTTCTCTTGTTTTCTATTGCTGTGTTTTTTTGGACATCAGAGAACTGAGACAGCAAATGCAGCCAGCATACACATCTAACAGATTCATTGTAGTCTATGTAGTGATACAGTCCAAATTTATATTATACACTGAACAAAAATATAAACGCAACACTTTTGTTTTTGCTCCCATTCCCCATGGGATGGACGTAGAGACCTAAAATTCATTCCAGATACACAATATAACCATCCCTCCCAAACAGTGGTCACAAATCAGTCCAAATGTGTGGTAGTGGGCACATCTGCTATATTGAGATAATCCATCCCACCTCACAGGTGTGCCACATCAGGATGCTGATCTGACATCATGAGTAGTGCACAGGTGTACCTCAGACTGCCCGTGTATATAGTAATATATATTAATTGTTGTTTGGAAAGGCTTCTTCTTTTTCCGGACGTCAGCTGCGTGTCTTTGTTTGTGTGTGTGTGTTCAGATTCAGCAGCATTTAGACAGAAACAACCAGAGACAGTCTGACAGCATAGAACTTCGACAAGTCTTTAGAACTCAACAGTCTGAAAAGGTAAGCCAGTAAAAATACAAGATATTAATTTATGTAACTGCAACATCATTTATTCAACTAGTAAATTTATATAACTAGTAATAGTTGCTGCTCAACCACAAATGATTTTCCTTACAAATGTGGCTCATTTTAAGGGGAATTAAACAGGCTTCACAGCTTAATTACCAAGAAACATTGTTACAACAAAGAAATAATTGACCAAATGAAAATTACCTTACTCTTTGTACCAGGTCATATAAATCTTATGTGTATGTTGTCCACCGTTTTAGCTCGTCCATGGAATGTGTCGCCAGTTAGAGAGCAGCCTTCAACGTTTAAGCCACTGTAGCATTCAAGAGGACCAAGCTGATGTCCTCAAAGCGCACGAGGTGCTGCAACATGCCAGGGACTCTTTAAAGGTACATGCTTCAAATTTAATTTTGGATATTTAAGCATATTTATGTATGTTTTGATTGTTTTCCCCTTACCTTTGCAAATACAGGGGGACAGAAGATACAAAAAACCTCTTTTAAATGAAGTGAATGCTTTTTGAATGAAGTCAAGCATTAGCCTATAACAATATCCTCACTGAAGTGACCAGGGATTGTAAATGATGCTGTATGCCACCTAATATTTCTTTTGGTATTATTTGTGTAGCTGCTGCCGTCGCTATATGAGGTAGGCAGGAAGTGCGCCTCCGATGGAGACTTTGTGAACAGCATTCTTACTGACACGGCTACTGCACTGACCAATGAGTTCACTAGGAGCATACAGGTAAACGTTTAGAAAGCACTCACTGTGTGCACACGCGTACACACACACGTTCAAGAAATATGAGAATCCATGTCCAACTTCAACTTCAGCAACAACAACGAGCACACACAGGTAGCCCAAATCAAACATGAATAAATTCTTGAAAAAAGGCTTGGCTTGCAAATAACTTGGGGGTGTCTTCATCTACAGAACACAGTGTAGTTCAAAGTATCTGAGAATCCCCAGAAAGCTTAGTTAATATAGACTGAGGCAAAATAGAGTAGAGCCATAGTCTGAGCAATCAAAAAATGAATTTATTTTGGAATGGACGCTGTTTTTTCAGCTAGCTACATAATTTGTCTGCTAAAGTTAAAAAAAAAAGCAAAAATAATAGCTGTTTTAACCCTTTTCTTAAAGTTGTCTATATTATTTCCAATTAAGTTAAGGGTGTTAATGACGTTTGAAAATTCTGTCTTTAATTTAAAAAAAACCTCATACATGTATTTATGTGCATATATATTTTAAAAAGAAAATAAAAAAAAATAGACAAAAAAGTGTGCAAAAAGTGATCAGAAATGAAAATTATGTAACATAATACCATGTTCGAACTATTACTGTAAGTTCTTAAGGCTATTTGGGAGTTTAGTCTGAAGCCAAACGGTAGCATTTGAAGCAATTTCTCATCACACCTCACATTTCTCTCAGATGATGGTGGTTAATTGACTTTGCAAGATTTGCAATGACCCCACTTGTCACAACATGCAACCTTGTTAGTGTGAACGTCATCAACAACAGGAGCACTCTTGGGTGACGGTGGTGAAGATGTGATGCGCAGTGATGGGCGCCCCCCTTTGTGAATTCAAAGGATCAGGCTAACGTCTGTCTGGAAGCTCTTTTGTTTCAGTGGCTTTTGGACACCAAGTAGTTTACAGTCAGGGTGTTAAATGCATTGACAACACCAAGCGTTACAGTTTTGAGTTTAATTCCGGATGTGACATGTATGTGACAACGATATTTGACAAATGTCATCTATATCAAACTGTTTTAGAAACGTTGCCAGACTAGGTTATATGTGACATGTTATTTAACGATTAGAATTGTTGAATGAGTTTAAATTTACCTTTGGTAAGAGAGAGCTGGGGTTTTAAAATTAGTTAGCTGCCTAGGTGTGCTGCCATTTTGGAAATGATGTCATGGGTGCTTGCCAGGTCAAGCTTGGTCTTGAGGGAAGATTGTTTAATGCTGTTTCATCTTCAGATGCCCAGTCTTGTCCTTACTGAAGTCCTAGTCTCTGTGTTCCAGGAGCTGTCTCAAGGCCTGATGAGACACGCTGATGCTTTGTACCCACGGGTGGTCCAGCGGTCTAGTGTGTGTGAGTGTCTTTCAGAGTGTGTCTCCAAAAGAAGCACACAGACACACATATTCATAAGAAGCACTCTGGTGGAGAGCACAGGGCACATCATCAACAACAGACTGCAGTAAGGACATTTCCACAGAGCAGTGGTTAACATTTAGTAAATGTTTTTAATGAGATCCCTTATGAGTTAGTACCTATCAGTACCCATGACATATCAGTAAAGTCAATGCACATCATATCAGGATCAGAGATATTGTAGGAGGGCCCTATTTGATGAGTTAAATAAAGATTATTTAGTGTGATGGTTCCATGCTCAGTGTATACATTCTAAACATTATAGACTGAAATGTACACGTCTTTGTCTTTTTTCAAAGTTAAATAAATAAATGCCTGATAGGTATGAACCCTTAGTTTTAGAACTTGTATTAACAATAGGAAACTGATCTACAATACACTGTGAAAGCATCTTTGTTTTAGTATCTCTGTTTAGACAGAACAAATAACATAAACTGTAAAAGACACAGTCTGGTTAGGTAGAGTTGCAGACATTTGTGACTGTAAATCTCTGGCACAGTCATTGCCTCTTTTATACCATGTCCTCATAAATGAAGTTGTTCCTTATTTCCTCTGTTGTGTTATTAAAGTGAACTGAAGAAAACACTGACTGTCACTCTGGCTGAAAGCATTGTGCAGCAGGTGCTACAGGATCTAAAAGTGGCACAGGACAAAATAGTAAGTGCATGTGTGTGTGTGTGTGTGTGTGTGTGTGTGTGTGTGTGTGAATACTACACACTCACAATCAGCCAAACCATTGAAACCAGGTATAATAATGAAGGTCATCTTGTTACAGTACATGTTCTGCTGGGAAACCTAGAGTACCTTTACTCATAAAGATGCTGCTTTAACACAGTGGTTCCCAAACTTTTTTTGCTAGGCCCCCCTTTGTTTTACAAGAAAATCTTTGCGGACAGTACAGCACGAGCTCCTGATGCAGGGCTGTCCAAATTCTGCCGGGGATACCTACCTTGGCACCACCGTCGTGCAGGTGAAGCCAAAGGCAAGATATGCGTCATCATATTTTCTAGTCTTTGGCTTGGAAGGAAGTTGGTTTGGAAGCATATTTGGCGATGCTTCATCTCCTGCTATGCGTTTGTGTTGGAGCCCCATCAAAAACCTGTCCATCATGCTAGCAGTGTCCAAGCATTCTTTTTTTTATATCCATACTGCGCCCCCTCTGAGCTCTATAAGCCTCGACATCCACGGACCCCACTCTGTGATTTTACTTGTCCTACTACTTCATTTGCTCTGAGAGTTTAGAAGTCTGTTCTGGAAGTATGGTGACATTTCACACAATGCATCTAATTCAGTGCTTAATCCTAATAGCAGTCTATATCACATAAGAAATAGCAATATAATTAATTTTATCTTCAGGTTACCTTTATCTAAACTGGTTCAAAACATATTTAGAAAACAGGAAATACTTTGTATCAATAGGTAACTTCACATCTGAGCAGACAAGTATCACATGTGGAGTTCCCCAAGGTTCCATCTTGGGACCCTTTCTGTTTAACATTTACATGCTCCCACTGGCACAGATTATAAAGAACAAAATAAACTACCACAGCTATGCAGATGACACACAAATATATATCACAATGTCACCAGGAGACCGAGGCCCTGTACAGGCTCTTGGTAAATGCATTGAGGAAATTAATGACTGGTTGTGCCACAATTTTCTCCAGCTAAACAAAAACAAAACTGAGGTAATAGTCTTTGGCGCCAAAGAAAAACGATTACAGGTCACCAGAGAACTTCAATCTATACACCTAAAAACCACAAACCAGGCGAGAAATTTGGGTGTAGTGATGGATGCAGACCTAAACTTAGAAAAACACATTAAGACAATAACAAAGTCAGCTTTCTATCACCTCAAGAATATTTCAAGGATAAAAGATCTGATGTCTCAACAGGACCTGGAAAAACTAGTCCATGCATTCATCTTTAGTAGGCTTGATTACTGTAACAGCATCTTTACAGGTCTACCTAAAAAATCAGTCAGACAACTACAGCTCATTCAGAACTCTGCTGCTCGAGTCCTCACTAAGACCAAAAAAGTGGACCACATCAGTCCAGCTCTGAGGTCTTTACACTGGCTGCCTGTCTGTCAGAGGATAGACTTTAAAGTTCTGATGCTGGCCTATAAAGCTCTGAATGGTTTAGGACCAAAATACATCAATGACCTCCTGACCCAGTATGAACCTTCCAGATCCCTCAGGTCATCTGGATCTGGTCTTTTATCAGTTCCCAGAGTCAGAACCAGACACGGAGAAGCTGCATTCAGCTTTTATGCTCCTTATATCTGGAACAAACTCCCAGAAAGCCTCAGATCAGCTGAAACACTCAGTTTATTTAAATCCAGGTTGAAGACTCACCTGTTCTCAGCTGCATTTGAATAAAGCACCAAATCCACACTTTTAAGCTTAAATTTCAAAACTTACATTTAACTACTGATTTTATCTACTGTTCTGATTTTATCTGTTTTGATTTTATATACTGTTTTGTTTGTTTGTTAATTAGTTTGTTTGTTTGCTTGTTTTAATCTATTTTAAATCATGATTTTTATTTGTTTTTGTTTCTAATGTCTCTGTAAAGCACTTTGAATCACCTTGTTGTTGAATTGTGCTATACAAATAAACTTGCCTTGCCTTGCCTTGCCTTGCCTTGCCTTCAATAGAATGAGAAAACCTTCTTAAGCATTGTACTGCACTGTATGCAAATATCTTTGGTATACGCAATCATGGGGATAATTGTTTTCTTGTATTATTCAGGATTGTCTTATAAAAGAAAATACATGCAATACCCAGAGACTCAACATCCCAGAACTCAAAGTGGTTGAGAGTGACTTCCCAACTGATGACGTTAGTAACACACACCTATCTATCCATCCACTCTTTTTTTTAATCTAATTGTTTAATTTTCTGATTTTTCCTAATATTTTATTCTATTCTCTCCATCACAGTACAGTCCAGCAATTTGGAGAAATAGTTTTTACTCTAAGAGCCTGAGACCCGCCTGTTCAATTAAAAGTAAGTGAAAATTATTGTGTAATCCAGTCTCTGAATCTGGATTCTGCTCACTTCAACTCATTCAGTGTACATGTGGAGGTAACTGCAAGAACCATCAAAAGAATCCAAATCTAATTTAGAATCATTTGTACTTAACTTCTATATTTGTCCAGTCACTCACTGCTGTTTCCAAACAGGTAGAGCAAAAACAGTTATTCTAACCACAATCAAAATAAAATACATTTTTTACAGTGTAAAAAATCATATTAAATATAGATAAAAAAATAATTAGTGTCTTTACATGATCTGGTTTTGCTCAAATCATAGTCTACTTTCTGTAATCTCATGCAGTCTTCTTATATTCTGTTTCAGTATAATCAGAATGTCTACTATCAATTATTATCATATATAGAGAGCACTGTGCAAAAGTCTTGACTACCCACTCATTTTATAACATTTCATTAGAAAAAAGGGATATAGGTGCAGTGATTTATTGAAGCCTACATGGAAATACAATTTATTGGGGGGGGGAGAGACAACAAGCTTGAAAGTCAGTTACTGGTATGATAGTTACCAGTATGAATTACTGGTATCACCTATATTCTTCAACCCAGCCTGAACTCTGCAGCAGCTTTCTTGTAATTTCTTAAGTAGTCTTCAGGAATAGTTCTCTAAGCACCTTGAAGGACATTACAAAGCTCTTCACTGGATGGAGGCTTCCTTTTGTTCCATTCTCTATCAAGATGAACGCACATTGCTTCAATAACGCTGAGGGCGGGGCTCTGGGGAGGCCCATCTATGACTGATGCTGTTCCACTGTGGCCTTTTTCTATCTAAGTATGGGTTTATTGCAGTGACAGTCTGTTTGGAATCATTGTTTTGCAGAAGTCGCATCCCAATCTGATGCTTTACAGATAGTATTATCTACTTTTCAAGATTCCCAACACCAGAGTTTGAGGCTCAAACGTAGCCCTAAACCCTGACCTCCTCCAAACATGCTGATGACCATTTGAGATAAAACTTTCCATTTGGATTCATCACTCCATAAGACCTGTTGCCACTGATTTTCATTGCAGTTCTTCCTTCCTCTGAAAATGGTTAGGTACAAAGACTGGACTGAAATTGAGTGAAAAAAAACACACAGCCAATGTCCAAACTTTCAGAAAGCCTGGACGACCTGTGTTCAAACCACAAGCAAAATATAAAACCATTAGCAGAGTACTATATATACAGTGCCTGTGGATAAGCTCCCCAATGTGTGTGGCTTTGCTTTCGGGTCCTCCCAGTTTTCTTTATTTATATTCAAACCCCCTGCAGCTTCCTGCTGAAAAACTACTCAAAGGGAGAAAATCCTTAAGGCCTAGGGCACTTCCTGAACTGCAAACAACAGAGGGTCTAAACAGCGATCCCAGTTGCATCCGTTCTTGTGAATGGACTTACAAATCAGAGACTTTATTCAGCGCTCCACCAACCTGCCAGTCTGAGGGTGGTAGACGCTGTTCCGAACAGATTTAATGGGCAGTACTTCAGACTGACCATTAATGGTAACGGGCACTTTCGGAATGACTGGCTGGTTCAGGATGCCCCGTGGTTTGCCCAGAGTCAGTGTCAGACCACCTTGCATCACCACTAAGCCCAGCACAGACATCGCAATTCTTTACTGGTTATGAATGCACCCCTGCACGCTTCCCCATTAATCTGTTCCCAAAATTAAGAGGTGCATCCACAGCCTGCAGTCTATATGTTTTGCCCCTGTATTAATTAATTTCCACAGGGACTATAGGATATTTATGAGTGTCCCCAATTAAACACCTAATCTCCACACACTCCGATTACTGTAATGCCCCCGGGTGAACCAGGGTTTGGTGGGCCAGAGTACACCATAGCTGGGCATGCACTGACACACTGTAAGTCTCTCCTGGACTAAGGAAGGGCCTGGTAACGTGGAACACTTTTTGCACCACCATCAGTGGGCACTCTCAGTGTCCCGGCCACCGACACCTCCAGCACCCCCTCCATGGAGGTGCATCTAATTTATGTGATGACTCCTTCCAAGCACTTTGCAACCTGTTCTCTATTGTGTGCCTTTTCACTTGTTTCTTATTTATTCCTGCTGTTTTACTATTTATATCTAATTCCTGCACAACTGGTCTGGAGCATCCACACTTTCATTGTACATGTACAATGACAATAAAGGGCTATTCTATTCTATTCTATTCTATTCTATTCTATTCTATTCTATGCTATGCTATTCTAATGGTATCACAGCCATATTCTGTATAAAGGTAATCTGGTGACAAACTGCCCAGTATTACATCTGAGCTCATGTACATGTATCATCCTGTATTCTTCATATATGCTGTGCCATGCTGAACTATTCTGTGGCAGACATGCAGCACTGTTTGGTTAATTGGAGCATAGCCTGTTTACTTTCACACCAGTGACTCTTACCACAGGAGAGATCAGATGGAGAGAAGATGGAGGAGAGGACGATTTGCATTCTTGAATTTATTTATCTATGCAGCAGGGACAACACATATTAAAATTGCTGCGTTTAAATAAAACACGACTGATACCATAGAATATTAATAACCACTAATTTGCAGACCTTGTCCCTGGTTAGATTTTTAAGACACAACCTAACAATACAAATACAGAAACCAGTAGAGTAACTAACACAAAAATTATAGAACAACATCAACCAATACAGATGCAAACTTCAAAGAACAACAGTTAAGAAGGACAGTAGACTCATTTCAGTGGTCACAGATTTCCCTTTGTTTAAGTCATAATTTTGCCTTTGGATTAAAAACTATAAAATCAGTCAATGTTTTCATTTCTGGTGGTAGAATGCTTCAGATCTGTGGACCTTTATCTGTAAAAGAGGCCCAACCAAATATTTTCTTTACATTTAGGTGTTTTATAATTACCATTATCAGTTACTCTTGTTGGAAACTAAATGATGAGGGAAGAAAGTAGAAAACAGTGGGGTGAGTTAGGATATTTCAGCTCACAATGACACAATCCATTGTCCTGTAGCTTGATAGTTTTGAAAGTAATAAAATCTGACACACACAAAGATAAGAGAACATCCAGACGTCCACTGTCTGTGTGATTTTGTGAATAAATTATTTGTTTTTGTTCTTAGCAAAAGCTATGAACTCCATATATATAATAGGGTTAAAGCTGTATTAAGGTGTGGGATTCTGATTTTACTGTAATATACAGAAATGAACGCGGAATTCTTAGATTTTTCTCTGGAGTTCATAACTCTTGCGGATTAGTGACCTACCAGCCAATCAGATAACAGTATTTCTTGTTGCTGTATTAATTTTTTCCCCCACCTTACTGTATGTCAGTATGTTAGAAGCATTCGCCTGTCAATATAGTCCATCATAGGACAGTCATCAACCGTATTTCCTACCTGTTGGCTGGTGTCAGAATCATCCCGTGGAGGAGCGGTGACCATCTTCAACCAAAATGCTTGTTTTTAATTTTTAAGAAACACGTCCTGTCAATCATTAGTCTCCGCCCGCCCCTCCCCCTTGATACACGCACACAACACAAAATCAGGGTAAAAAGTCTAAAAGTGAAAAAAAAAAGAACTGCAAATGAAAAAAGGGTTGAAACTGAAACTGAAAAAATTTATTTGAAGCAGGTGAAAAATTAAAACTGCAAAAAAAAAAAAAAAAATGCATGAAAGCAACCCATTCAATTCAATTAATTCATTTTTTTAAACTTTTTTTTTCATTTTTTTAAGTAGCAAAAGTTAGAATTTCAGTTTCAAATCACTTTTTCGACTGAATAAAACTTTTGAGTGTTTTTTTGTTTGTTTTTCTCAATGCTGCCTAGATATTCCCATGCACACACAGTACATTCCAGCAAATGCTTGTTTATCCCGTGGTCTGGAGACTCAGTCTTTTTAGCCTTTTCTCTTTCATCATCTCATTTTGAATGTCGTTTTTCATCACTTGCTTTATTTCATTCTCAGGTCTCCTGGATGCGGACTGGGAGCAGCAGATCAGGGACAGAGGAGCAGAGAGAGAGTGGGGAGGAGCTGCTGGAGAGAAAGACGGAGGAGGAAGGTGTGGCCTGCCTTGGTTACCAACAGCAACATCCCTGTCACTCACAGCCTCAAGCCCCACCCTTTCCCCTTCTACTTCCCCGTCCCCCTCCCCCCCAGGACAGAGGGGGAGTAGGCGGAGGGAGGGGGAGGTGGTAGCAGCGGATGCTGCAGAAGCAGTATCAGGAGCGAGAGGAGCATCGTTCATTCCTCTTCCCAGTCTCCCCCTCTTTTACTCCTCCGCTCAAGCTCCAACGGAGGAGGCAGCTGGCTGCGGAGGCTTACACAGGCGAGAGGCTCCCTTCCCTGGCTGCTGCCCCAGCCCGGGCCCCTTCCCCAGATCTGGATACACTGTTTCTCCCATGGAGCCTCTACCCACCCAGGGACAGACTCTAAGGCACTACACTGCCTCCCGACCAAGGCCACGACGCACACATACGCAACCCCCTTCCTCCAGGCCTCAGGTAAGAACACACATGCCAAAGACAGCGCAGACAAGCACGCACGCACACACATACTGTGAGGATGCATACAGAGCCATACATATAGAAGAATTTCAATGCAGAACGGACCCTTTTTTATTTACACATAGGCTGCGTACAGTGCATGGGCTTTATGAGGGCCTGGAATGTATGGTCATAAATTACAGCCACAGTAGAAAATAACCGTAACAGGATGCAGGAGCAGAAAGGTGAGAATTAGCAGGAAAGAAGGAGGATAGGGAGAAGGAGGGGGAATCTGTCTATCTGTGTAGCTAGCTATCTGTCTGTCTGTCTGTCTGTCTGTCTGTCTAGCGCTTATGCTTGTAATTTCTGTTTCTTGTAGTAATAATGGTAGCCATCTTTATCTTTGCATTCTCTCCCCCCACGTAGTTGTGCACAGTGTGTGTGGGAGAACAGGCCCATAGGTTTTGGGAGTGGTGTTCCCTGGGTTGTTCCCAATGCTCTCTCTCTCTCTCTCTCTCTCTCTCTCTCTCTCTCTCTGTCACTCGGTGTGTGTGTGTGTGTGTGTGTGTGTGTGTGTGTGTGTGTCTTGGGAATGCTTTCACTAAGTCAATTATTCATGTTTTCACATTAGTGGGGGTCTTTCTCTGTTACTAAGTGCAAAGAAAAGGGGGATTCTCTTCATCTGATGTGACCTTATTTGTATGAATTGTGTCTTCTTTTGTTCCTTTTTTTTTTTAACTTTATACGAAGCTGCACATGGGCTGTTTTGTAGATATCATTGGAAAATGGTGGGTTTTTTTGTTTTGTTTTTTTTACAATATTATTGGTTTTGTAAAGCTATTTTCACTCATGCATTGCAGCTCTGAACAATGTTAGAGATTATTCCAAGGAGAAAAAAATGCAACTGGTCCAACACGTGTGGATTGGAAATCTCCAGCAATTTAGTGTGCCAGGTCCCAGAGTACAAGTCAGTGTGATAGCTAGTTAAAAGGCTGATTAATTGACAGCTTATTTCAGCAGATGCTGGCAGAACTACTAGTCATTACTGGTATCAGCTTACCAGCTTTAGTAATTCTAAAACTACTTAAGTGGCTTGAACACGATGCGATATTTTCTAATTGAAAAGCAAGAATAAAGAATTTCTGTAGTTATCGTCCATTATGTGGTTACTGGGCACTGTTTTCAATCATGTGGATGCCATGTTTGCCAGTTATTTTGGTAGCTTGGACTCTTGATGTCAATGGAAAATTGTATTTAGTAGTCAGTATAATCTTTTAGTGATATAAGTTTGCATATGGTAGAATACTGCATGTAGTTATTTGTATTAGGAAATATTCAACCATGTATACTTAGAGGCATATAATTAATTGTGTGTGATCTCTAACAGGCTGCAGGCTTGGGGTGCATCCCAGGAATGCACCCCCACGTCTGGGAGCATGAGAGCTCATACCTTGTTTTATTGTTTTACGGCAGGATTAACGTAGCTATGTCTGTTTTAGTTTAAGTGCTTCTTTACATATAGATGAACTGCTGGACTTCCTCACCATGTTATCTAGGGTGGGGGAGACTACCCCCTTTCCTGACCAAGGATGTACCTTTTGTGCTCTCATGACCCTTTGATCAGCAGGACACACACACACACACACACACACACACACACACACACACCTACTGAAGTATAAATAAAGATTGGGGCAGTTTCTTAGTGCGAGTCTCAGTCTGGAGGCTGCCCTTGCTAGCAAGAAGTTCTGTGTGTTTCTCTTCTCTGAGTCTTTACTGAAGAAGTGTTTTAGAATATTTTCCCTAACACTTGATGAGTCAGTAATTTATAGTAGTTAGTCATTTGCAGGAAAATGATATAGCAAACATCACAAATTCACTGGATCTGTTTTTAATCACTCGAATGTCTTCTAGTTTTTCAAAATGGGATTGCTCTTGTATTATCTTAAGAATAAACAACAGAACTGCATTTTATGCATTTTCAATAATTAATCTGTTATTTATTTTGAACCAATTCACATCACAGAAAATTTAACATAGTACGGTCAAGACAACAGCATTAAACAGAGAAATCCAATGATGCTCTGTGAGGAAGCAGGTGGCAACTCGAGAGAGGGCAGCTACAGAGAGGATGAAGCACAAACTACAGTGTACACATGCATGAGGAGTGGATGATAAAAGAGTAGGGGAGAGATGCGCAGTGCACCTTGGGAGAGCTTTAGGTCTAACTGAGGGGTTACTGGAGGTATCCCTGTTTTTATATCAAAAATTTCCAAACCGAGGTTGTCTGTCTCCCAAACCAAACGGAGGCTTTGGGAAACAAACAGTGGAAAGGAAGGAAAGGAAAGGAAAGGAAAGGAAGGAGGAAATCTGAAGGCCCTATCTCCTTTTCTACTTTTGCAAAGCTAGAAACAACAAGCAAGGCTGCACTCTGAGAGCAAAGTGCTCTATTGGGATAATGTGGTACTATGAGCTCTTTAATGTATGATGGAGCTTGGTCATTAAGAGCTTAGTATGTGAGGAGAAGGATTTTGAATTCTTATTTTTACAGGAAGCTAATGTAGACTGTGACGTGTTCTGTTAGTACTCTCACTGCAGCATTTTGGATGGTCTCTGTTCAGAGACATATAGCGCATCCTAGTTATAAAAATGAAATAATTTAGCCTAAAAACACAAAGTATTTTTAGCATCATTCTGTGACAGAATACTTCTTATTTTGACAATATTGCTGTTGACAGATGGTAGTCCTGGAGGCCGTCCTTTCTGTCCGAGTAAGTGAAAACCCCCCAGAAACTGTATACTTCCCCAGAGCAGTGCTGGATGCCCAGGTGATGCCATATAAAATAAAATATATTCTTATTGTGGCCCCATTTGAGCCATTTTTTTTGTTTTTGTCTTAATTCACACATCAAAAATTAAAGGTCACCAAAATGTTGTGATCAGATAGCTCAAAATGATGTTAAAGCTGAAAGTTTTTAAACTTTTCCCTCCAACCAGGCTGAACCGATTTAATCTGGCACTGTGAAAACAAAACTACAGTAATGCTACAAAGTAAGCCTTGATTTTTCATTTCAATCCAGTCACAATGAGAACAGTTAGGGCAGCAAGTGTGTCAAAAACATTATGTCCAGATCTGAGAGTTTTTTGTTTTGTTGTTGTTCACTGTCCATATAACTCTCCCCATTTCTTTTGTTTATTAGTCAGGTTTTTAAAGTAATTTTTTAATAGTAACATAATTAATCACTAATTTGCCTTCACTCTCCAAAGTAACTTTTACTGACATTGTACTTAAACTGTTTTGTCAGTTGTTTGTTTTGTGTTAGTAGAAGATCTGGTTTTTCCCAGATATTTTACACCTGGATAATGAATCCTGTTGTCTGTATGTTTAGTAATTTATTTCTATTTTTTAAATTTGCACACATTAACACAATAATAAAAAATAAATCAGTTAGCTAGTATTTATTTTGAAAATGTAGCACATGCTATTTAATTAATTCATTCAGATGAATTTCAACTGATTCCAGTGAATTGCCTGAAATTTACAGTCTGAGATTAAATAGAAAAAGACTTTTTGGATAACAAAAAGAGTCTTCTTCCAGCTATATGAAGTGAAAAGCTCTCCTGCTATGTAGTGTACCATATGCCAGTTTGCTAAGAGGTGGCAAAAATGTAGGCTAGTATAAATAACATCTGAAAAGTTAGCAAAAATAAAAAACATAAAAATCTATCTTTCTATCTATATATATGCGTGTATGTGTGTGTGTGTGAAGCTGCATACCTGACGATGTTTAAGATTACCTGAAACATCCTGGTCCAGCCAAGCCTAAAGGTTATAGTTATATCCTATAACTATAACCTTTACCAAACGTTTTAAGCCTAATCTTTAAAGTAGAGAGCGTGTCTGTGTCTTGATTCCCAACCAGGAGCTGGTTCAACAGAATAGGTTCTGATAGCTCTGCCTCCCATTCTTGTTCTGGAAAGTGTAGGAACCACAAGCCTGTATTCTCAGAGTGAAGTGTTAGGAGAAGACTTTTAACTTCCTTCTCCTCACATACCTGCAATATGTTTGTGGACCATAACAACTATAACAGGTGGACCTAACGTTTGAAAAGCAAAGACAAAAAGTGGAAGTGCCCAAAACCTGTGGGAAAATGGTAATTGACTCCCTTATGTTGTAACCACAGTGAACACTTTCTTGATAAGCTTGATGCTCCATTCATTATGACCCAAAACTAGCAGTTAAGTGCATTTTGTAAGTTATTCTATTCTAAGTCAGTCAAAATATTTTGTCTTTCAAAATGGGCTCTTTACAATCTCTATCTCTTTGGAATTGATTTTACCCAGTGACTGTCAGCAAGCTTGAGAAGCCATTTGTTAATCAATTAGGGAACAAGCATTTTTCCCTAGTGACCACAGGTTGCCAGGGAGTCACCAACCAGTCTCTAGGCCTGTGGAACTGAGGCCTAAAGTTTTGTATTTGAGGCGCCTCTCTGCTGCTAACATCATTATCAACATCAGTATATTATGGTATTTTATAGAAAAGAGTAAATATTGCCCAGTACACACTGTTTACTGTAATATCAGTATAATTTTAATGGGAAACGATGTGCTGCTATTCGGTTTGACTGTTTTCTTACAGGAATTTGTTTTCTGTACTCTGTCAGACAGCTTTTCTAGCTCATCTTGAGCCTGTGGGGATAGGCTTAGCTATTTACAGATACAGGACATGCATTTGATATTATATTGTCTTTCTTGCCTTTGACAAATTTTATATTTGTGGCAGCACGTATAGTAAAGTATTTTTATTTTAGGATTATGATTTTGATACACCATCTGCCTCAGAATAATGGACTGATGCTGTTAGTAAAAGAAAAGGTATTTTTGTTGCATAACAAAATCTCTTTGTGCAGCTAGAAGCATCTGTCTTACACAGGTTCTCAATATCATCATGCTCAAGTGATTCAGCATAAAACACTTATTAAACCATGAAGAAGTGACACAGTTCCAAAGTCTATTCAGGAGCCAAAATGAGGTCCTGTGTACTATAACCATTATTGACAGCATTATTGCTGCTTACACCCTAGATCCCCATCATCCATGATGGTCCTAAGGTCAGTCCTTGAAGGCAAATATCTGGGGGTTAAAACCAGGTCCTACCAGTTTTTACTACCAATGTCCTACTAGTTTGTTTGTCTTGGAGACAAATTGCATCAATGCAAGTACTGTCTCCATAACAATGGGAGTTATTAAGTTATTTTTATGAAGATAATTGTTAAGTAAGTATGATAACAGATGGCTAGGACACAAGGCATAGAAGGATCTGGCACATGGAAGACCTCCCACTGTACTGTATATTGGTAGCAGAGAGGTAGAAGCATGTCAGTTGATCCAGAAATGTCACAACACGGCTGTAGGCTGATAGCAAAACTGGACTCAAATGCAGAGAACCACAGCAGAGATGGCAAGAATAGTTTACAGTGTATTTCTTCTATTTTATTGTTTCTATTGTTATTATTGTATTACACTGTAGTTTTTAATTTTATTGTTATTGTTAAGCACTTTGTGCAGCATCGGCTGTTGGAAATGTGCTATATAAATAAATCTGACCTTGACCTTGACCTTGACCTTATTGAAAAAGCAGAGACTAGTACGTGGCAAAGTGAGACATGGATTAGACAGGAGCGTGGCGTGGGTGGCGTAGTAGCGTGGCCGTGGGTCAATAAGGGAAAACTGGGAATTTACAGGATCAACTGAAGCAAAGCAGGCACATCTGAGAAAAGAGGGGAAGGGGGTTAGGATGATGGTGGAGTGAAGGATGCTTGGAGAAGGTGAGTATTAGTGGTATAGCTTACTTGTAGCCAGGGTGGAGTTTGGCTTTGAGGAAAAGGCGGCGAGAATCCAGGTGAGTAATGGTAAAGGCTGACCTGAGTTCCACTGCATTTGAGATGGTGAGAGATGGCTGGAGGGCAGGCATGTGAGGTTCAGAGAACGTTCCAGAATGGAGAGGTTTTCCAAGAAGAACTGGAGCTGAAGGAAACTGGCATGGAAGGTCCAGGTGAACTGTGGCACAGGAAAACAAGGTAAACAAAAAACAAGAGACAAGAGCATGGAACTTGGAGCAGATTACCAAAGTTGACGAAGTGGCAGTGAAGGAGAGTCTGTGTCTAAATCTAAATCCTCAACCTGAGTACCAGCTCCAGGTGTGTGGGACTACAGGAGAGATGATGGCTCCGTCCAGGGGTGGAGACCAAGGAAACTCAGAAGCCTCATGGAATTTTCCAGCCATTCCCCCAGATCATGACAAGGAAGGTGGCAAAGTGATTTAGGACAAGAGTGGTACCTTTGGAAAATCTGTATTATCATATTATTATTGTCAGGTGCATATTATCCACTGAAATGCACCTATCAAATAAAGCAAGGAGGGAATTTGGAGGTAAAAACGAGCCCACTCAAGAGGTTTGGAATAAACTGTGTATAAAAAAGAGAGAGAGAGAGCTTTTGTGGCAGTGTACCATTATAGTACCGCGCTAGCAGGGAGTACAATGAGACAGGTGGCTTAAAAGAAGTGGCAACAAATGAAAGAAAGGATCATTATTTTTCTCTGGCTGATAAGAAAAAATGGATAGAGATAAATGATACTTTTGCCCAGGAAAACCTTCCTTTGTAATGGCTTTGGAACGCTTATATATTATTCCAGGCATAATTGTAGGCTCGCAATTTCGATTTAGTTTGCAGTTTGGGCATCGTTTGGTGAATACAGCTACCACGTTGACAGCTCAGTCTTTTTTCTACTTGATCTTAAGCATTTTTGAAATTCAGTCCATAAAAGATTTTCCTTTTAATAATGTGTCCATTGTTGAGTGCGGGTGAGAGTTGCTGTGTGAATGTATGTGAGAATAGGTTAATGGGATGTAGTTGGAAACGCACTTTGAGTGTTCAGTAAGATTAGAAGCATGAAATATAAGTACAAGTCTGTTTATTTATGCACAGACTTCTCCATAATCTACATTTCCACACATAGTTATCACTAAGAGATTCCAAGGAACAGTTTTGCTCTAGAGAGTATGGCACGAAAATAGCTTTGCTGTTGTTTACGATGAATGTTGTTATTATGTAGGTGCAGTGTTGGGAAGCATAGGGGCTGTAAGGGCACTCACTTTAAAAGTGCCCTTACTTTAAAGGGCACTTTTAAAGTAAGGGCCCTTATAAACGACCTTGAATGCTGTGTTATCAAGGACATAGTTCTTGTCTGATATTGCTCTTAGTTAACACACAGGTGCTCTTTTTTTTGCTCCTGACTGATAGCTCCATATTCAGTATCCTTAGTCCAGTATAGCCACGATCCCTCTTCTACACAAGTCCAAACCATCTCAGCTGTGCCTTTGTCTCCAAAATGCTCAGCCTGAGCTGTCTTTCTGATGTACTCATTTGTAATCCTGTCTCCTGGTCACTCCCAATGAATACTTAAGCGTCTTCACCTCTGCCACCTCCAGATATGCGTGCTGTGTTTTTGTTAGTGCCACTGTCTTCAAGCAATATATCATAGCATGTGAACATTACCTTTCACTCTTGCTGCTATCTTTCTCTCACAAATCGCCCCTGACACTTGTCTCCGCTCATGCTACCCTGCCTGCACTCTCTTCTTCACTTCTCCTGTCCCCTGTCCATTGCTTGTCCACTTGTTTAAACTCATTCACCTTCACTACCTTCATCACTCCTACTACTTGCATCTTCACGTGGAAAGCTGACCTCCGGTGATAGGATTACAGCTAAAAACTAGCCCAAGGTGTTGCAAAAGTGAAAAAAAACCAATCACTTCTTAGGTCAGATGATCCTAGCTGTTCCTAGTTAACTGTTCCTCATTGCAATAGGAAAGTGGACATTATCTGTTTGAGCCTAACAGCTGTGTAGAGGAAGGGAAGTTAGCAAACTCAGCTTTAAAAACAACAACAGTTTTTATTTCCACTCTTTCTTTATTCTCCCTGTAAATAGGGTCAAGGTCACACCAAATGCCAAAATCAGTAAAAAACCACACATTTTTATAGATGGTCTTCAAACTTCACAACAATACACTTTGGGGGACACGAGGACCCAGGTTGGTTAATCATTTGACTTTCATCTTCATTGTTAATGCCCAAAGTCAAAGTTGTCCTTGAAAAACCATATTGAGTAATATATCATATGAAAGGGCATGGCGAGAGCTGTATTACACACTTTTTATTTTTTCAATGCGACTCCCTATGACATCACAATAATGCCATAAAGTCTGACAAAAATCACACATTCAACTTCACCTACAATTAGGGAGTACACGGCAACGAACAAAGCGAGATCCAGACTGTAGATACACAGAAGTTTATTTAAGGATAATGGACACACCGGGGGAACACAGCTGAACAGAATTATAATTAGAAAAACTGAACATCACACACATGAGACAAGAGACTATCAAAAGAAAACAAGAAGTAACACACACTGAGACTCAGTTTAAGACATGAACTTGAGACTGAGACATGGAGACGTGACAGACTGGGCAGAACAGAGGGATGAACACAGGGACAGGACTACAGAGGTATTAATTAGACCAGACAGGGAACATAGACAGAGACAGAACACGGAGAGACATGACAGATATGGGGATATGACTGGAGACAGAAAGGATAATACAACATGAGGGCACTCACATAATAACATCAAGAAATCTAAATTAGAAATAGAAATAATGAAAACTCAGCGGCGCTGGGAAAAACAGAGCTCAAGATTAACTAATACAGAAAACTAATGAAAATCCCTTATTTTCAAAACAAAGAATGTTTATGTTTAACCTGAATAGCGAAAGACGGCGGTGGGTTTGAAAATGATTTGCCGGGAGTCCGGTGTTCTCACGGGCTCTAGTGTGCCTTGAACCCTAGCTAGCTATCGAGCTGGTGGGTAACAGACGTCTCCGAAAATGTCGGAGCGCTTTTAAAAATATGTGGTGTCTTGATAAGCTGAGCAGATATTTGAAGTTTACACAGCTACATTCTTGACTGAAAATATGTTAAACGTTTATTTTGTGACCCATAAAGAATAATAAGAGTAATATTAAAGCTAACTAGCTGCTGCCATTGTTGGAAACGGAGCTGGGCCGTGCTATGAATTCTGGGATAGGTTGGGCCACGAAGTATACACCCGACCCATCCTTCAAATCTGGGAAAATGAAGGGCGCATTTGTCGGAATCTTCGAATTTGGACAGTCTTCGTCGTGTCGCTGTAACGTAATTGGCCTACAAATGCGATCACAGGACGATGCGGTTCCTGAATTTGGACACAGCTACGATACCGGACACAGCTTCTTCTTCTTCGGGGTTTAACGGCAGCTGGCATCCTTGTACATGCAGTGCTGCCATCTTCTGTTTCAGTCCGTTATTACACGCTTAAATCCTACTAATCCTGCATCTTTTGGGATCTTACAAAGCTTCAAACGACACGTCGACTATTAAATTAGTTTTCGACGATTTTGATAGTCGACGTAATCGTGACTAGTCGACTAATCGTGGCAGCCCTAGTAGGTACTAATGGAAAAGGGGCTTAAAGCGCCCTCTGCTTCCAGATTTCATTGGAACAGGACTGTTGGAGACCCTTACCAAAGTCCCTGATGAAACAACGATTAAAATTTGCAATTTCCAGGAATCTTTGCAACCATTTTTTGGGGGGATGAGAATGTCTTCCATTCATCTCTCTCTTTGAAGTGGACCACTATGTGCTATGGAGATCCAGCCTGTAAAGATGGTGGCTCTTGTTGCAGCTCAAAAGCAGAAGAAAAAAATGTCAAAGGGTAGCTGCTTTATGGTTATCTGATTCAAATCTCTGAAATCTGTATAGTGACGGAGGGTCTCGGCCTTGTTCTCCACAAAGAAGAGTCCAGCTTCAAGGGAAAGACAATAGATGGATTATTCCTGCTGCCAAGGAGTCATAAATGTAATTCTCCATTTCCTTTCATTCGGCCTTTGAGAGGCTGTAGACGCGACTAGTAGGTAAAGTTAAGTGCTAGGTCATTTTAGAAGACCTACCCAAGGTAAATGGATGGAACAGTGAATAGGTCAAGAGTCTGAAACTTGACCCTAGGAGACACTTCACCTGTGGGAGAAGGAGATTGTAGACACATGTCATGGGAGTGGAGACTTGATTACTTTTTGAGATGCCCAGTGAATTAGGAGATTGTGTTTTAGCCAAGAACCAACAGAGTCTCAAAAGCATCAAAAATATCCAAACATACATACTCCATGTGATTGCTGGAGAGGATTAGGCATACAGGAATCCACAGTCTAGGGGGAGATTGATCAGCTGTCACCTCAGCCACCAGGTTATTGTGTCTCATTCAGTCACTTCCAGGAAGCCACTTCTGGCAGGGAATTTGATAGTATTTATTAGGGCTGCACGATTTTGCATAAAATGAGAATCACGATTTTTTGGCTTAGAATTGAGATCACGATTCTCTCACGATTTTCTTTTCCAGTATAAATATTTATTGCACTTATTAACTGCACATCAACTTCGTAACAGTTGAGACTGAACATAAAAACAATAAATAAACATAAAAACAACAAATGTCTCAGTTTTGTTGTTGCCGCAAAATGTTGTACTGCTTGAAATTCCGTCTCCACCGTTGCTCGACACTGCGTGCATAGAGCAGGTAGTGCAACAATAGAAAAATAGTTGTGGGACGGCACTGTGTAGCGTGTGTCTAGGGTGTTGATCATTTTCCTAAATGAAGCGCTGTATAAGGTTCCCGTTATTGATGTTTGGGTGGTTGACAGGGACGGATTTTCTCCTGTCACTTTCTCGTCATCCCTGACGTGCTCTCCGTTGTTTTTTCCCTGCTAATTTTAGCATCACACGGCACAGCTTCTGTATCACGTGGTATAAGGCTCCGCCCTTGTCATTTGTTGAGCAGGAAGAGTGAGCGCTTGTTTTCATGCAGATTACGTCCCGGATCAAAATGCGGTACAATCGTCGTCGTCTTTTTTTTATTTTTTATTTTTATTTTTTTTTAATCGTTGTCATTTGGAAATGAGATCGCACATAAGTATGAATCGAGATCGCGATTTTCTAACGATTAATCGTGCAGCCCTAGTATTTATCCAACTCACTGGATTTTAGCTGTTGGGATAGATTTCTCAAGCTGTTTTGTGGGAGGAGGTGGAGGCATGCAAAGCTGGAGGGGAGGGGGCAAAGACAAATGAGCAGAAACTGGTTTACCATTACATGTCCATGTTCTTTTTGGGTGAGGGTGTGCCACCCCACGTCCTCCCTCTGGACACACCCCAGCACTACATTAAGCTACTATTAGCCAAAATGCTACTTTTCAGCTTTGTTGTTAGGCAGTGAATTATGCTTCGATTGTAACAGTGTAGCTTATAGGTCTAAAAAATTTTCATTGAAATCCAGCTGCTTTTCTGTTGTACTCGTGCAGCACAACTAACGGGAGTGTATTTTTTACAAGGTAATCCTTTGTTATGTGCTGCCACATGTACAATGTACAGAAAGAACAATGTTAAATTAAATTTTCAACATGGAAGGGATTAGAAAAATGCTTTGTTTTAACACTGCTGCAATCCTACTATTGTAAGTATTTTTTTGTGCAGAGTGGGCTTGACCTAGTTAGAATTTGAGCTGTCCTGAAGTGCAGCTTGTTATTGCACAGTTCACAGCAAATGTATGAACAGTCTATTTCAAAACTCAACAGAATAGCTGAAATGTGTGGAGTGAATAGTCATGTTAGATTACAATAGGAATGCACAGTGATTCCATAGTTGTATTTTAATCAAGACTACATGAACTGTAATAAAGTTAGAATATATGGGAAATTAAAAGAATGCATTTCAAGACTGTTGAATAGGATGAGGAACTTACAGCAGTGTGCTAATTAACTGAATGTTTCTTTAAGACACAGTACTTTCATTTCATACAACATGGTAGGATTTCCCTTTATAATCCTTATAATTACAGTAACAATATCAAAGTAGGAGGAACAGAAGCTCTTTGCAAAATTATACTCTTTTACTTTGAATGACCAGGTAATAAATTAATGCAGAGTTAAAAGGTGAATAAAAAGAGAAAGAAGGGACTAGGACATGATACGAATTCAGGGACCTACACACAGGAAAAGAAAAGTAGCAATATGGGACCTATAATTGACATGGAATGGCAATGAAATTTAGTGACTAATAGCAATGACAAAGGAGTTCGGTTGATATGGAGTTTAATTTAACTCAATTTTGAGGCGATGTTTTGATACGACTTCTATCAGAGAGAAGAAAACCTTTGATTGAATATGACAGTGTGGTAAATACAGTACATGGTCACCTACATGACAATGCACAATGAACAAATCTCTTACATGTGGATCACAATGAACAGCATTTCTCAGTCTGGCTTCATCATACTCCAGATAAATTCACTTCACCCTTTAGCTAGACTTTGAAACAAACAGGTGATGATCTGATTGGTTTATGGGAAAACTGAAGATTTTAAAAAATAATTTAAAGAGCAGAATAACCCTTGATTGTCAAACTGCATGTACAGTGAAATTGTGGAAATTGGGCAGTGTTTCCAGAAGCGCGACAATACCGGGTTGATGCGTGGAGCGAACGGAAGAAGTGTTTAATACGCTGCCCTCGAACTGGCGCCTATCAGATATTACAGTGATAAGAACACTTGATCTTAGCCAAAAGGCTGACAACTGATAAAAGCTGCAAAAGTATACAAAAAGAGATACATTCGATGTTCATTGTTTCCAGTGTTTGTTTTTTTGGGGTTCTTTTTTCATTTAATTCAAAATGTAAGCTTTTATATAGTCTATAGTAATTCCACAGAAAGTCAGCACCGTTGACAGATGGCAAGCCCTGCTGGAAGTCAGTATGTCCATAAAGCTTGTCAGCAGATGGGAGCATGAAGTGGTCTAAATATCCTGGTAGATAGTTGTGTTGATTTTGGATATAAAAACAGTATTGACCAACCACCACCAACACCAGCAGACAACATTACACTGAACTTAAAACCTCTTGGATTCGGTGCCTCTCCACTCTTATTCCACACTCTAGCAGCATGATTTCTAAGTCAAGCCCAGGTAAAGATGCTTCTCATGTTGCCTGTGGTTCAGGAGCGGCCTGATACTTGGATTGTAACAGTTGTAACAACTTTCCTAAAGACATCTGTGCATAGATGCTCTTGATGCTCTGACAGCAGCCTTAGTCCACTACTTGTGAAGCTCTCTCACACACACTCACATCAATACTAATGTTCAATTTAGAATCACGACCCAGTGACCCACAGTCCAGTGATACGCAGGCCTGTCCTGCATGTCACTGGACTGTAAGAGAAACTTAGAACGTGAAGGTTTGAACGAAGAGGCAACTATGCTAAGCCCGCTCGCTGTCCGCTCCACCCCAGGCTCTGTGTGTCTGCATTTAGTGGTCAGATGGAGGCAGTGTACAGATTATGTGCAACAACCAGTCTGTGGAAAGTCCACATGAAAGATACGGCTTGACATTCCTAGTATTTGTTAGCTTACTTCATTTCTAACAGAAAATGTGTTTGTTTGTTTTTTAGCCAACACATTATCGGTGTGCCCCTAGGTGGCAACAAAAATGATCCTTTTTTTTTACAAGGCTTCAAATCCCTAGTGTCTGTCTGACAGTGAGGAGAATGAAAATGCAAGCACAGCTACACACAATGCATGGTTTGCATACTGTACATTATATTGTATTGCTTACAGGAGGCGGTGTCAAAGGTGGAGAATGAAGCTAGTGAGGAGATGGGCAGAGTGGATGAAGGAGTGGAGGAGTTCTTCACCAAAAAAATCATCCCTGACTATGCACTGTGAGTTGACCTAACACACACACACACACACACACACACACACACACACACACACACACACACACACACACACACATGCACAAGGAATGCATTACTCTTCACCAATTATTAACTTGAATTTAAAATTGAACTACTTAATTTTCAGCAGTATATCGCAGTATATCGTATACTGTCAAGTAGTTGAAATTTACTATTGCTGAAAAATTAATATAGTTAATTTGGCTATTACCAAAATGCAGTGCTCAACTGGAGTTATGATGATGATGATCAGGATAAATGAGTAGAGATCAAAGAAAGTCAACCAGATGAAATACACAATTATGCTACAACATTTTTAAGAAAAAATGTAGTTATTCCTCGAGCCAAAACTAATTTTTTGAAACTCTCTGTTTCAAATTTAGATCATCTTTTAAGTGTAACAAACTGCTTTATGCAATTAGAGAACTAGCTACTATTCATAATAAAAAAAATTAAAAGTCCATTTACACAGTTTTGAATTATTGTAAATATTGTAAGAGGGCAATGCTGTGACCTGTTTTTGATTCGTCTGTATTGTGCCTCAATGTTATTGATATTTGCATGCTGATATTTTTACAATTGTAAAACCTTACTGTGGATGTAAGAGCCAAATCATGTGGACATCTTTACATCTGCTTTATTGTGTAATGTTTTATTAGATTATACTTGATGACTTGGACCCCAGGAAGACTAGCAACCACTACTGTGGAAGCCTATGGGCTTCCTTATATATAATTAAATACACAAATAAATACATTGACCTGAGTCAGATACAAACATACAACCATGCATATACACACGCAACATTTCACACACACAATATTTGTACATGAATACCAGACACCACATGTGATGACTGAGGTGTACACACAGTTTTCTCGAGCTGAATGAAAGGATAAGGAGGAGATTAAATAAAGGTTATTATGACAACCTGAGGTTATTAGATTTATGACAGTTTTCCTTATTGTGTTGTTTTTTCAGTCAGCAAATTTCAACAAGAAAATTAGTATTAAACAGACTGTAAACTGAATTTCAAAAATGTAAATTCTCCAAATCTTTAAATTCTCTATATTGACATTCTAGGTAATATATTCCTAAGTCATATAGCTGGCTTACAGGTACAGATGATCAGTGACCCTATAAATGTTATAAGCTGCACCCTAACAGCTCTTTAGTCTGCATGAAGTGCTGCTCCTTGAGCTTGGACTAATGCTGCCAACGTTGTTTTTTTTCCCTATTACTCACACTAGGCACCCACTGCACACAGTATTGTCATAACATCACAAAGTTAAATGTTTTTAAAGCTGTTTTCAGGACTATACCTTCCATGATCCCCTCCACTTCACAATATCATCAAACGATGTCTTTTGCAATTGTTTTGATTAGATCATTGGTATTTAAATTCTAGAAACACTAAGTGTGAGGACAACCTGTCAGAAAAGAGAAAAGAGGAAAAAACTCCCTTTGAATCCCAAGACAGGGAACTATGGCTGTTTATTTTTCATCCGTTGATAATCTCAAACCTGACTCAGTAGAGATTTTGTTCTACTACAGAGATGACATATAATTACAATGTTGTAACACAGAAAATATTCATCTGACTCCCATACGAACACTATGGGCAGTAATGACGAAGTCATAGTGTAAGCACACGTGATTAGAATACAATGACAGGCATCTCTCCCTTGGACCATTTTGATCCCTAGTCGAGCACATTTCATCCAACATCCATACTTTTGATGACATTGTCTTAACCCAGTCATGAGGATTGTATCAGATCTTATTCAGATATATTTTTGTGAAATGAAACTCGTGTAACTGGCAGGTGCAAAGAGAAATATGTGACCTAACAAATAGAGCAGGGCGATATGGCCAAAAATATTTATCACGATATATATTTGAAAATTTGCGATAACGATATAACTGACGATATAATTGATGCGAGACAAAATACAACTCCACAACATTACTAGCGCAAAAAGACAACCTTCCATTTATTTTCACTTAAACAAGAAGCTGGTTTTTATGTACATTAAAGCTTTATAAAAATGTAACAGTGCAAATGCAAATTCCTTGCTGAAAGTTTAACCAAAAGGCATTTCCAGTAGAAATGGGCTGACATATCCTGAGCATAACCATGTATAATATCCACTGAAGTTAAAAAGAGGTGCTTTGCAACATTAAACTGCAGTGTGCAGTACGCATTTTTCGGACCATAAGGTGCACGGGATTATAAGGCACATTAAGCGAAACAAAGCAGTCAGATAAATCAAACTTTATTAAACTCATTCTTCTTGCTTCCTCCACTTCTGTACCATTGATTCATTAATGTTGAATTCTCTGGCAGCTGCTCTATTCCCATGTTGTTGCAGTATATTAATGACTAACCTCGTATTGTGGATGGATTATCTCAGTTGTTCTCCTGACTGAAGTTTGGTCCGTTTACAGCATCCTGCCATGCGATTGCATTTGTCTCTAACCATGAGGAACCTTCACGTTAACTTTTATAAGTGGAAAAGTGTTAGTGTTTGTCCTCCAGCTTCACTGTTTATGTTATGCTAACATAGCTGTGTCGCTAGCGATCACGTAGCACATCATTATATACCAGCTAGCCCAACTTCAGTAACCCTACAAACGTCACTGCTGTTTAGTTTCCTCTCTTCATTTATGTTGGAAGTGATAGCAGAGCTGTACGTTTGATTTTTTTCAGAAATCTCTCAGTCAGAACATGCAATATCATGCTTAGGTAACTAGCGAAACTAGCGAGCTAACTTCCGCTAGCTTCCTGCTAACTTCTAACTCCGTTAAATGTAATAACTTTTGTTTTCATGGATGCCTGGAAGTTAAACTTTATAGTTACACCTGGTAAAGCAGCAATGCTGATCGTTTTATTAAAGATGAAAGAATTTAGACCGTTTTTAACTCTCAGTGATGCTGCAGTGTTGTTTGACCTGAAGAATACGGAGTTTAGGACCCAGATTACTCCCAGATTTAAGAGCATCTTAGTCCGACAAATATGACAATAACAACGGCCGCTTGCATGTTCTGCAAAAAATGTGCTTTGTTGTGTATCTGACGGACAAACACCAAACCAGTTCCACATCACTGAAGTTGCACCGTTTTTACAAACCAATTCTGGTTCATCTGTTTCACTCAACAATCGGCCATGTGCGTATGAAAACAAAGGCACCGCGCATGCGCGTTTTACTCCCATTCTATCGCGATATTTCATTTTCCTATCGTTGCCTAACATTATACCGGTATTACCGTGAACGGTATAATATGGCCCAGCCCTACTAACAAAGTAAAACAGGAAGTAACTTTCTAAACATATTCTCAGAAACTTGACACAAAGGAACACTAAGAAGGCAAGGAAAACAAATCAGTTCAGTTCACTTTGATTCCTAAAGCACCAAATCCTAATAACAGTGGCCTCAAGGCGCTTTGTATTGTAAAGTAAAGACCCTAGAATAATAAAGAGAAACCCCAGCAATCGGACGACCCCCTAAGAGCAAGTACTTGCGGGAAGGAAAAACTCTCTCTCAACAGGAAGGAA
Organism: Copadichromis virginalis; assembly: GCF_057382275.1. Taxonomy (NCBI): domain Eukaryota; kingdom Metazoa; phylum Chordata; class Actinopteri; order Cichliformes; family Cichlidae; genus Copadichromis; species Copadichromis virginalis. Next base: position 27,104,933 of record NC_140624.1, read on the forward strand.
CCTCCAGCAGACCCAGGCTCAGGGAGGGCAACCATCCGGCATTACCAGATAAGGTTAGGTTTAAGGGTATGCTTGGCTCAAAAGCTCAAAAGATGGTTTTCAGGGAATATTGTTAAATGTTCTGTTTCAATACCATATGTCAGAACAAGATCTAGACTGTGATTAAAGTGGTGGGTGGGTTTATTTTACATTTTGAGAGAATCAAATTAAGTCTAATAATAGATTAAATGTTGTGTTGAGGCTGTCATTTTTACATCTACATGGTATTAAAATCCCCCACAATAATTATTTTATAGATGAGCACTAAATGAAATAAAAAGTCTAAGAGATCAGATAGACCCACTGACTCTGAGTAAGGACCAGGTGGACGATAGTTAACAGCAAATAAGTTTTCCAGTTTTAGGTTATCCAGCTAGGGTTGATAAGGCTAAGCGTCGGTCTTTTAAATGAAATAAAACTTTCTGGGTCTTTGGTTGGTTAATAAGATGGAGTGAAGGAAACTCTGTTATATTCAGAGAGTTTCTCACTGCCCCCTCGGCCTGTGCTTCGAGGTTTCTGATGGTTAGAATGACCCGGGGGTGTGGATTCATTTAAATTAACATAATCATCCTGCTTTAACCAGGTTTCTGTAAGGCAGAGTAAATCGGTGTGTTGATCCATTATTTATTCAAAACAGAGACATAATGTTTAATAATCCACATTTCACTGTTTTACTTTTTGGTGCAGTTGTTGATAATATTGTTCTTCCTTTGTGATATTTTAATGTTTTTTGCTAATTTTTGGTTTGTTTTTGGTGGTCTGGGAGCAGACACAGTCTCTAAGGAGATGGAGTTTTGGAAAGAAAACAACACAATCAACTCAGATCATGACATCCGGGGCTTTCAACTGTATTTCACTGTCTTTCTTTTTTAATATAACTGGTGTGGGGCAATGGCATGACAGGTTATGTAAAGGGCGAGTCCCCCATCCGTATACAGGGATGGTGGCGCTCTTTCTTCAGCCATCCACTGACTGCTGGTCAATAACCTTTAAATTCTTCATACCAGATTCTTTTTTTAGTGTTAGTGTTTTTAATTACTGTTCACAGACAGCTGACATTTCTTTCAGCGTCCATTTGCTGAAGTGGTTGTAATGAGGCTGTGTTCTTCACAGCTGTTAAATGTGATGTCATGACTACAGGTTTGTGCTTTGGTAATATACGGACTATTCAAGGTGCCCAGGTATATTTAATCATAGCCATATGGTGCTACACTTTATCTACCCACAGACAATTTAGATTTACTGGTTAGTGCCACACAGAAAAGTTCCAGAGATCAGGAGATTCAGACAAGGGACCTTCTTGCTGAAACAATGGTGCTTACCACTGCACCAGTGTGGATCAGTTGGGCCCCAGGTTAACACCGACTGCCTCTAATGCTGTTGGCCAACAGGGTGTCAGTGGAAACTTTGCTAATGTTGGCTATAACGAAGAGGAGAGGAGGCAGCGAGAAAGTGTGGAGATGAGAATATGGACTAAATGTTGGACAGCAACTCATCCACACTTAATTGAGTGAAATAAAACTGGCTAAACAAAGCCAATTAAAACAAAACATAATCATTTCTGTACTGTACTCTGCTGTGCAAGTCAGCCTTATCTTACTAATTTTGTACCGTGGGAATCCTTATGAAAGCGGGGACAATGATGATCTCACCCCCCACTCCAGTCTTCCCTTCAAATGGAGATATGTCTTTAGGGTATACCATCACAGACTGCCTACAAGTGTTTTGGACCTCAATGTATATGGGGTCTACCGATATGTTCCTGTAGTAACTAGAGCCCATTCTGGTCTTAAGTCAGGATGCAATTCTCTAAATATCCTCAAATCCAAACTTGCCTCTTAAACATGGTAACACCTGAGGCAGCTCTATTCACTGAAGGAGACTGTGACATGCTGTTAAAGCTCTGGCAGCTGAATCAACTTGTACACATGCAAGATTTTATTTTGTGTCACATTAGGATCAGAATACTTTATTAATCCCTAAGGAAATTATGTGGTTACAGAAACAGACTCAATTAAATGTAATAATACAATATATTATATCCATCCACATTCTTTTGCTTATCCTTATCAGGGTAACAGGGGGGCTGGAGCCTATCCCCGCTACCATAGGGCGAAAGGCAGGGCACACGCTGGACAGGTCGCCAGTCTGTCGCAGGCCTAACACATAGAGACAGACAACCATTCGCACTCACATTCACACCTATGCAAATCTCTGTCAGTACTCTCACTAGAGCATTTTGAACACCAGTAAATCAGATTGACCCAGCCTGATTCCTGACCACTCCGTGTGTGCGATTTACATGTTAATTATTACTCAGGCTTAATGTAAACATCCGTGATTGAAAAAAATCGACTCTTCCAGTAAATGTAAGAATCAGCTGGTTGAATTAAGACCATATAAGAGCCATTACACCAGAATTGCCATGTCAGAACAGCAGTTTGTAGCATTTTTAGCTTTTACACAGCAGACAGGAAAGTAGGAAGAGAGCAACGTGGAATAATGTGGAGGGCATGATCTGGGATGGACTCAAACCCAGGCTTCTGCAACCCTTTCGTTGAGCATTAGCAGCACCAGGTCAGAACAGCTCTGTTGCTGTGTTGACAACAACATGTTATGTTGGTGTAGCAGGTGTGAACTTCAAACAAATGTCTTTCCCTTTGGTGTTAGCGTCCTTCATTTTCTCTATACTAAGCTAACTCTCCCGAAGTAAAGACAAAACTACATAGACCTGACCGGGCTCATATCCACTCAGGACCAGAGCCATGATTGGACTAATATATGTATTTATTTAACCAACGGGTGAAGCAAATTTTAAGCATATTACATGGAAGTCCAGACGTAGCTTCCAGGTTTTTTGTCAATCTGTCGGAGCTGTTTTTGCCCTGTGTGATGTTTGCATGCATGTTAGCTGTGTGCCTGAGCTCAGCATGTCTTTGGTCCTGTACCAGTAGTTGTAGTACTGAATGTCTCTTCTTGTCTGTTGCTCTTTCTGCTGTTTTCCTGCTGCAGAAAAGGCCAGTGGGAGGAGTCAAACCCTGCCCAAGCCACTCCCCCAGAGTCAAGCTCCACCCCCTCAGTCTCAACCCCCTTGTCCTCTACGTCTGACATTATCACCTCCTCTACCACCACTCTCACTTCACCCTATGCATCCACTGACATGTCCTTCACATCCACTGATGTTCCACCCCTCTCTACCTCCATTCCATCCACCTTTTCTTCCGTCACCACCACCACCACCACACTTCCCACCAAAAATATCAAGAAAAAGTTTGGTGACTTCTTCGCCTTCAAGAGGGCTCGAGTTGCCCGAGCCACCAAGGCAAGTGGGGGAGAGGGAGGAGGAGGAGAAGGGGTGAAGGTCAAAAGGACCTCCATTGCAGACCTCATTCGACCCCTCCGTGAGGCCAAAGAAAGGGAGAGGGAGAGGGAGAGGGACAAGGAGAGAGAGAAGGAGAGAGGGGCAAGGTCAGTGGAGGATGCTAACATTTCTAATGATGCCACCACCACAGAAGGAATCTCCGCCACCAGCCAACATCTTGCAGGCGATGTGCGGGAAAAGAGATCGCCTGCCCAGACGTTAACCATGATGATGCCACCCAGTGAGACCACTCCCTTGTATCCCACCATCACAACAAGCCCTGATCTCACGACTACTGTACTTTCCAATCTGGAGGAAGAGGCAGCTCCTGTCTTGCCAGCTCGCATGCCCAGTCCTGTGGTCACTCGCACTCTGACTGAGCAGGACAAGCAGCTGGTAGGGACTCCATATGGAGAGAGGAGACTAAAAGTGACCAAGAGGGCACTGAGAGAGGGAAAGAGCCAAAGTCTCATACTGTTGACGGGATTAGAGACTGATGACAAGGATACACCCACTAAGGTCAGTCTTGTGATACCTGTAACATCATAATAACAGTAAATTATGAGATGAATCTCGATGGGAACCAAGGTTTCTAAAAAAGCTAATGTCAGAGACAAGCCTTTATTTTGAATTTCTCTTGTTTTAAGTCTAATCTTAGCATATTAAGGTAGAACCTTTCCCTGTTCTTTGACCTGCTCCCATTTTATATTGTAAATGATGCTATTTGTTGTTGATACAGAGTAAACGCTTCCTCAAAGGTCTACCTGTTGCTATGATAAATTTACCACGTTATCACTTTCGTCGCCTGGATATGACCAGTACAACAACACAGTCGCGTCTTTGCTGTGCTCGTGTGTTAACACAGTGATACTATTAGTAAAATTCTAGTAGGGCTTCATGCCCATTCTCATAAAACATCTACTCTACTCTCAATCTTTATATTGACAGTTTTCAAATAATACCAACGGAACCAAGCCAAGCCAGTGCCTGTGTGTGTGTGAGGGAACAGTTATTGTTCTAAGTGTTTCTGTACTGTCTTTCAGAAACATGCTTCGGAGAGCACATCTAGTTTTGAGCAGAAGCTTCAGGTGATGTTGCACAGAATGGGCGTGGCCAAAACTCCACCTGCTGAAACCAAGATGAGCCAGGTAAATGGGGGAGTGCGCATGTGTGTGTAAACATATTAATCTGAACATTGTTTGCCTTAAATATTTTATATGCAGGACTATCGCACCTCTTTTATTTTTTATCTTTTTAAATTGTGAGAAACACTCCTCACACATTCTCCCACATCCCATTTTGAAAGTTTGCCAGAAAACAAAAGTGATTCAGTCTCATTCAATTATTTTTCCCATTTAATGAGTGATTGATTAAGAAAATGGATGATAGGTTGGAATGTCTTAAGAAAAACCACATATCTCAATTTTTCCATATTCATTGAGTCTACTCTCATTAAACGTACATTACAGATGAGTGTGGAAACTTCACAGTTTTTACCCCTGAGCCATAACAGGCTGACTGAGTATTGTCATCATCCTACCAGGCAGCCAGGCAGTGTCCCAGTAGTTTTGTAATTAAATAGTATATCATCATAGTTTTATGATTCAAAGAAATATGTAGATCTAAAATTACCTTTAACTTAACAGACATTTCCACTCCTCTGTAGTAGGCTAGTGCTATTAATGGGAATAGAAAGCAGCAGTAATGGCAGTTTTCACACTGACACTGAGAAAATGCTTTCCTACTCTATCTGAACACCCAAAGTGCTTTACACAGTTTGTCTCATTTACACCACAAGCACTTTTTCCTGTGCACTTTCTAACATTCGCACACACTTACACTCTGATGGATGCATCAGAGAGCAACCGGGGTTAGTATCTTGCCCAAGGATATTTGGCATGTAGACTGGAGCAGATGGGGACCTTCTGATTAGTAGGTGACCTGTGTTCTTCTGCCCTAATATGTTTATGTGGATAATCTGGTTCAAAAATGCTGGAAAATATAGAGCAAAAAGCACCAAATTGCAGCCCATACCTGTGCACTTTGAAAACCAGTAACTTGGTCAGTTTTCATAGTATGACGTTAAATTATAACTTTGTTTTAAAGAGTACAAGAAAGTTACTACAATGAAAAACAGGTTTCAACTTTTTCAAGTTTTCACTGCTTTTATTGGAATGACCCAAACCAGCAAAATAGACAAAAATGGTTGGAAGAGAAAACAAAGGTGAATAGTAAAATCCCAACTACCTCATATTTATCTTTTTTATTTATTTATTTAACCTTCATTTAACCAGGAGGGCCTTGAAATTCAAATCTCCTTTTCAAGCAAGATCTGGCTACACGAAAATACATAAGACAAAAATAAGACTAATTCCTCTTTTACAGAATAAAGATGAAGAGCTGAGAAAGGCCAACTCTGATGGTAAGTGTTTTTGCATAAATATCTCTATCATAAAAAATATATGTTGTGTATAAGTGTGTTTGTGTGTGTGGTTGTCAGTGTGCAACTCAGTGTTGTGTGCAGTGTAATGCCCTTTAAGTTCACTACGTAAAGGCCAATCCATTTGTCATTTATAACTTACCATCCACTTTCCCTCCCACTGTCGCCAAAGTGCTTGCTCACAGGGGGTCATATAATTGTTGGGTTTTTCTCTGTATGTATTATTGTAAGGTCTACCTTACAATACAAAGCGCCTTGAAACAACTGTTGGTGTGATTTGGCGCTATATAAATAAAATTGAATTGAACTCAAATTGAACTATTCTGATTAAGTAACACACTGTCTTCCAACCTTTTTAGTGTACATGGTTATAAATCAAATTTAGTTTAATTCTTTAACAGAACATTTGAGTCTATGTGTTTCATATAGTTTTATAAATATTGTTTTTTTTCCATCACTCTTCTTATTTTGTTTGAGTCATCACTACTAATCCTTGTTTTAAGATCTGCCATCTAGAGCTGTGTGATAATCTGTAGGATTCACATATTATTCGTAATATTCACTGTCTTCTACTGTCCTGTCACTGTCCCTCAGGTGCTATTCTTGACAAACCTGAACCACCTCCCACATACATGAAGCCCAGGACTATGTCCACTTCATCAGGTATCAATATTTCCTTGCTCATGTCTACATATAAATTATAATCTCAATCTATAGCTTGGAAGAGCCAGTTCAGCAAAAAAAACCAAAAACCCACGGTATTGCTGTGTGGGACAATGCACCAGCATGAAGAAGTCAGTGATGATCGACCAGTTTTCACGTATTTTGTAAAAAATTGAAATATGGATCTGTAACACTTGTCAGCTGTTACAGGACCCCAGCACAGTCAGACATGCACAACCAATGAGGTGAATTTGTGCCTGTGCCACACCCTTTGCAGAAAAGGTGTGCAGCAGCACTGCTTCAGGATGTTGAGCTGCATAATCCACTGGAAGCAATATCCGCTTGCACAGGGAATTCTGTCCCAGAATTAAGGGATGTGTTGGGTGGAAGATAACTGCAGCCGTAACTTTATGCATTTGCCACTGTTTCTCATTTCTAGCGGTCTATGTCCCCATGCACACATCTGACCTCTATGAATATTGCCTCCAACAACACTCCCGGCCGAGCCAGGTTTTGGTGGACTGAGGTCTGCGTGTAGCCCGAGTCCACCATAGCCTGCCGTGTACCCCCTTGGCATCTTACCAGAACTCTGTACATGAGTCAGCTGCTCACGCTGTGCGGCTGCCTGCTCCTGGTGCATTTGAGCCAGGACGTGCATCTGCTGCACGGGCTATGGGTCTAACATCATGTGTTGGGATGTTGGGTGCCACTGTAACACTCTTCAGCTGTTACAGGGACCCAGCACGTGCTAGGGTTAGGGTTAGGGATGTGCACAAACGATGTGGCTCAAGTGTCCTTATTTACAGAGTGAACTTGTTTACACAGTTTGTTTTTTCAGACTGTCATGTGGTTCCAGCTGTCCCGCTACCCATCCCAGCGTCAGCTCGTACCTCCCCTCCAAGGTGCCGGCGTGCTACTGAAATAATAGAGGCAGGATTAAACAATCATTGTCAGCTCTGTCTGCGGAGCCACAGACCACACCCAGCCTCAGCATCATATGTATTAAAAGAACAACTTTATAATGCTTTATAATAAAGTTGAACATAGTCTGGATATCACGTTGTAATGTACTATATGTAAACAGCAAAGTTTAGTCTTTGGAGGTTTTAGTTTTGGTGGACATGGGACACTGGACAGTGAGTGACATCATAAACTTGTTTCTGTAGTGTAACCAGTCTGATGTATCTAGGCCTGTGATATGAGAACACAGGAAGTTCTGTACTAGTATGCCATGCTTTCTGTGTATAATCTACATCCTTTTAAACATCTGTCCAAACTATGGGCACTAACTGGGAACACTTGCAATGTCCCTTTCACCCTGCTTCCCAGCTGATCCCAGGCATCCGATCAGATCTCTGCACCCCGTTCAACCAGATCCTCTCCTTCCTCCAAAGCCCGCCCTCCCAGAGCGTCCTATTGGCCCCCTGCCACCCAAACCTGCCATCTCAGCCAGACCTCCTCTCTCCACCCTGGCTGCTGCAGGAGGAGCTCGTCCCTCTTCTGCTCCTCCTTCCAGCAGCCCAGTGGAGCGGCTGGAAGGAGGAAAACATGATGGCAGGCCAGAGGAGACTACAAGACAGGTAGTATATTTCATTTTATTGTTGGCAATAAGATCATTCAGAAGGTGAGACTGTATACAAAGCTATTATTGTTTGATTATATATTAGGTAACTAAGTAGGGCTGGGCGATATGAGAAAATATTACTATGGTAAATGGCCTGTATTTGTATAGCGCTTTTCTACTCCCTAAGGACCCCAAAGCGCTTTACACAACCTGTCATCCACCCATTCACACACACATTCACACACTGGTGATGGCAAGCTACATTGTAGCCACAGCCACCCTGGGGCGCACTGACAGAGGCGAGGCTGCCGGACACTGGCGCCACCGGGCCCTCTGACCACCACCAGTAGGCAACGGGTGAAGTGTCTTGCCCAAGGACACAACGACCGAGACTGTCCAAGCCGGGGCTCGAACCGGCAACCTTCCGATTACGAGGCGAACTCCCAACTCTTGAGCCACGATCGCCCTATAGACATCACGATGTTTAAATAACCCCCCAAAACAAATGTTATTGTCAACCATATAGTGGTATATGGTTGAACTGGTATACTCATTCAAACTGACAATTCAGTCAGGGGGTCATTAATGTGATGACCTCAAATTACAGAAACATAAGCCTAGACAGTGACTCTAAAAACGAGTGACCAAGAACAGTCGCAGGTGTCACAGCTGGTTCATTTAAGGTTTTCTTTGGTGTGTGGGGAGAGGCTGACATGCAGAGTTTAAAACACTCTTCTTTATGCAGTGGATGACTTTTCAGCTGGTGAAATAAAGTCGTGGTACTGCTTTTACCAAAGTTTTATGGCAGGTTTTGCAAATTACTGCGTTTTGTTCGACATCCTCCTTGTGAAATCCAAACTACAGCAAGTGTCATTCTCTCACTTATCTGAAACTCCCACAGTTGCCATATTTTCTGGTAGCCATTTTAATCATAGTGTGTGGAAAACTCACAATACATCGAGTATATTCAAAATATCGCTCACCCCTATAACTAAAAACACTTTAGTCAATAGAAAAAGAAAGGAAAACTGAAATTTGAAAAAGAACGTTTAAACAATATTTTGTGCTTTCAGAACTAACTGAACTATGCTTTCTTTCATTTTGTAAGGAACTAGCCCGTTTAGAACCAGTACAGGAGTTTTCACTTTGATAGCCGCGTCTAGGTGATGATTCACATTCATGTTGTTCTGTTAAGAGGAAAAACACCTTTTTGTCTGATCATATTTGACATTCTGAAAATGAAGGACTGCATTTAAAAATAGCTGTTGATGCAGTGCTTTTGTTAAACCCTTGAATTAAACCTTCTTGACTGATTCGCTGATTTCAAATCAATGGTGGCGTACAGAGACAAAATTGTGTCAATGAACATCTGGTGATTACGTTCCTAGAATGGAAGCGAGGACGGTTTCCAGGGTGGAACATCGAACGTGTCGTCTAGAAAGGAGCTTCCTTCAGTCCCACCTCTCTGGAGAAGTCCCGGTACACAGGATCGCGCTGAAAAAGCACAATCAGTGACAGAGGGTTTGTCTTACCTGTCTTATTAAAAGAAATTTAACCAAAATTGTGGTGGTTCTGATACAACTTTCAATGCGTTTTAAAGAGAAATCAGCTCTGGAATCCAAGTCAGTGTAAATAAATGATTGTGTGTATTTTCAGAGAGTCTTCCTAAGCCACGTCAACACATGAAGCCTCCTCCGCAGCGTAGAGCTGTGTCTGTCCATGAGGATGCCTTTGCCATGACACAAGGTGAGGCTTTGCACCAGTGTTTGATGAAACTGTGAAAAATAATGCTAGCAACAGCAAATCCCACAACTGGTTAAATGAAAAATATTCAGAAAAGTGCGATTAAAATAAAGATTATTAGAGAAAGTCAACAACTTTCAGTTTATCACCCCCAGTGAGTGTTCATGGCCAGAGACACAATTCATCGTAACCTCTCAGGCTGATGTTACTTTGTGCGTCTTGTTTGATGTGGGCCTGACATTTAGAGTTTCAGTGTCCGGCTCCTCCAGTCCGCATGTCAGAGATACTGAACCGTGAGTTGCCCCGATGTATCCAGAGTGTGTGTGTGATTGTCAGACAGGCTTAGAAAAGAGTCCGTGTATCAATGTGTGATGGTTTGCGTGAGGCTTTGAGTAAAATGTTTCATCCATTCGTCACCGTGAGGTTAAGTGTGGTATTCTCCCAGAAAGGGATAATTGATGATTGACTCTTTATTAAACCTCATACCCTTCTTTTTCAGAGCTGAAGGCAGTGTTACAGAGGTCACCCATCCGTTTCCGAGGCAACAGAAGTGATCTGCCATCCTGCACTGAAGATCCATCCAGTGGAGAAGGACAGAGAGGTCTTCATAAGTCATGCTCATAATTTAGCCTTTTTGGTCGATCCTTTTCCTTCTTTGTTTTTTTATTTATTATTATTACTTATTAATCTATATCATTCATCTTCACAGCCAGTGACATGGGAAGGGAGACTGATAAAGATAAGAAGGGCATTCCCCAGAAGGACGAGCTGCAGGAAAGACGAGGAAGAATGGGATGTGGAAGCACAGCAGCCGAAACCAAGCACCCCCATCAAGGAAAGGGTGAAAGCCCAGGCTCAGGGTGTCCCTCCTTTACAGCTCAAGCTCTACATGAAGCAGATGCAACCCAGTTTTCCAGCCATGCATTTGACAAAGCTTTACCCACCCAAGAGAGGCTTCCACCACAAACCCGAACACTGGAAAAGTCTCCAGTGATGCCCCCACCCAAAAATACCACTAGCACAGCCCCAGCATTGCCCCAAACTCTAGATAAATTACTAGTCTCCCCAGCACCTCGAGGAAAGACCCTCAGCACAATCCCAGTCACGTCTGGATATTCAGACGTCCCCCAAGTAAGTCCTACATCCCACAAGAAGAAGGTCCCCAGCCCGGTGGATCTGAGAAACAGCACACCAGAGAAAGAGACCATCTCTAAACATCACACAGTGAAGGCAGAGGCAGCAGACCAAAGAACTGAGCCCCCTCTGTCTGAATAGCATCCACAGACTGACTTACCTAAGCAGAAAACACATTTAGGAGGGAGAGGTCTGAGACATCACTGCGATCTGGAACTGAGGGCGTATCTGAGAGTAGTGTGAGTGTTTTAGTGCAGCAGATAAGTAGAAAATCACAGTCACTAGACCTTTGTTTGTTTGTTCTTGTGGAGCCATTGATTTGAAAAATCCCATTAACCACTTGAATTTTAAAATTGGTCCCAACGTGGCTGCCCACTGGTAAATTTCAGAATTTTTATTTTGACATTTAAAACACTGAACAGCACTTTGTGGGAAATTTCAAGAGGGCAGTAAAGCTGCAATTTCTACACAATCGAAGTATTAAACAGATAATATTGATAATAAATGTCACCCCGGCCGGCGGACACATTAACATAAGCTGTTTAAGCTTGTTTATTGGCAATAACCTGCCATCTTTTATCATATCAGATCAAGTATAACCAGCCGTTTGTTAATGCAGCACTTTCTTCTTAGAATAATATATAATCTTGCTCTAGATATTGGCAGTTAACCATGTCACACAGCGATCAGGCCTTTTAATCCAGCTCTAATTGTTTTTATAAATAAAGTATTTTTTGTAAATAAATCAAGATGTCAGCCTGTATCTCTGAATGAACTAAAAGCTTATGTGGACCTCACAGGCCAGACTGTAAACCTGTGATTTTGTAGAATATGATGCATCACTGTAGATTAAGCAATATAGTCTTTAAAAAAACCTGCTCAACCCTAAACATGTGCGGCGGTAATACTGCTCCATGTCACACTGATGGGGAACATTTTTCTGAAAAATCATTAGATAAAAAAAATGCTACAAATTTACTGCCAGGAAGGAGAGCAGAGGTGAAGAAGTCAAGCAACAGCAAGAAGCTGTTTTAATCTAATTCTGTTTGTTTTCTTAAAAGTAGGCTTTATTTATTTATTTATTTATTATTACTTTTTCATTTTGATTTTTTTGGAGGGGTGGTAGGGCTACAGTTCGCTTGCCTTTCTGTAAAAGTCACTATAAGCCAGCAAGTGGTTTACACGTGAAAGATCCCCAAACCCAGCTTCTGGGAGTACTCCCAGTGCTGGTTGCATCAGCAGGGGCATCTGGCATGAACCTGGTGCCATATCAAACATATGAATCCATCTGTTGTGCCAACCACTTAATAAAGCAGCTCAAAAAAAGGAAACAGCTAAAAGTATCTTTACATAAGTTACAAAGAGAACGACTTCAAACTTCAAAGATGAACTTTTACATGGTCAAACATGCGTGGTTTGATAATGAGTTGTCCTCGTCTCTAAATGTTACGTTTCCCACCAGAGTCAGCATTTTGACATTTCAAATGGCTAATGGGATTCCTCAAGAGTAATCATAAATGAGTATATCTGCACATTTTGGTATTTGTATCCAATTATGAATGATTTTACTTGCACTATTGTACTCTCCTGTAGAATCACTCTCATGTCCGGAGTGTTCTCGTTAAACGTGTGAGAACCACAGGTATGATACACCCAGATGGTACCGACTTCCTGCGTGCTAGCTTCTGTATAGTTGGTGCATTTATTCTGTGGGGTGAATTTTTGATTTATATTAGTTATATATACAGTGGAAGCACATGAATTACATTGCTGGCTTGTTATTGCAGTCTGTGCAAATTTACCCCAAAGATTAAATGTACTGATCGTTAGCTGTAGCTAGCTGGGCACATGTTCACCAACCATGTGTCTGCTGAGTGTATCAGTGTGTTGACAGCTCATCCTCTCATCTGATGTCAGAAATGATCATGCATTTCATCCTGTTATTTTGCTGCAGACTCATTATTTTTGAATCACATCCATCTTTGCATTGAACAATATGTGTCACCTATAAAATTCATTTCCATCAACCTGCACACATCGTTAAGAGTCTGAAATGAGCTTCATCAGCTACGGGACTGAAATCTTTTTCATGCACTTTCCACAAAAACATTCAATTTGTTAACAAGACATTTCTGAGCGTACCACAACATCACACTTGGTTTGATTACACCATGTCAGGCACATTAATAACAACTACTTAAAATTGTTATGATTTCAAAGTGAATTACAAACTCCATGCTGATAGCAGATGTCTTTTTACTTTGCCTTTTTGTCACCTTCTACAAAATGACTCGGTTTCTGGAAACTACATTTGTACTTCAAATCTAATTGTGACTACGGTTATTTAGAGACATTATTTACATCATATTACTTGGTCACACTGTGAATTCTGAGTCCAGGCAACCTCTTTTGGATTATGCCAAGGGGATAAGTAATTAGTCACTAATACTACTGAACTCCTGCTGATTAAGATCTCATATTGCATATCCTTTTTTTGGAAGTTGAGGGAGATGCCTCATTAGAGGCCTCCACCATGAAGCAGGATTTGGGGTTAGTGAGGTAGGTTTAATCTGTGGGTTTGCATTGTGCCATAGTGGTCCCTTCCTCACTGGGGTACATCAGCATGTTAACTTCTGCAAGCCTAACATGCTCTGGGTTTGTTATGTTCAAGAAAAGATATCAAGACTATAAAACATTGTTTTCATATTTGTTCTTTGCTTATTTTCCTAACGACCACAGAAAGAATAAGGCTACAACTGTCTCATGCAGCATAAGAATAAATTTTAGCAGCATGTTTACATAAAAAACAATTGTATAGTCAGATCTATACGTGCCTTAATGAAGAGGCAGTGATACTCATGACGAAGGCAGCATATTAAGTCAGAGTTTCCCTTCAGAAGCAGTTTTTTAGTTTGCATTATATTTTCAAAATCCTCTCTTTTTTTTTCTCGTTGTAGTTTGCTTGACATACGTATGCAACTCTATATACGGTTGTTGATTTTTGGTCATCAGTGCAAACACCACTTTTGCTATAAACACGTGAATAGGGTTCATTTGCTGAGTTGATCTATATGACAATACTTAATGTGATCATTATTGTTAAGCTTAGTTTCAGTTACAGTCACGCTAGGGTTGGAGGCCTCGGAGCCACCAAAGTGATTGGATCTGTGTGCAATCAGCTTGTGGTCAAGCCTTTCAAATGGTGTCTTTGAAGATGGGCACCAGGCCTGTAACCACGTGTAGTGAGTTACATCTTCAAAGTGGCTTTGGTCCATTAAGACAGTGATAAAAGGGCAATAAGATAAAAGTCAGACTATAATCAGCTGGGGTCAAGTTAGCATTTACATGCAGTTCGTTTGTAATAATATGTCAATTACCTGTTATAAACTGGGAAAAATTGCAAATCTGTTTGCTAAGTGTTGCAAATTTCAGTGAAGCAGTGGAATACCAAATGCAAGGATGGACTAGCCACTTGCAGCACAGGCATAATACATGATGACGTGAGGTGCGGCCCACCTTAAACAGTCAGCTTGATAAGCAGTTCATGGATTGTGCAGAATCCCTACACAGCAGGTCTGACTCAATCAGAGTAAATAAATGTGGCAAATTTACAATTTATACATTTAGGAACAAACAAAGATGCAGCTATTTCATTTCAGCAATGATCAGAATTTTAGTAAGAGCGGTGCAAATTTGCTGCTCAAAAGTGAGGCAGCAAGTAATGTATTAACAAATATAACACAGTGTAAAAGCAGGTTTGGCTCTTGTGTTTCTCTCTGAAAACAGAGAAAGAAACAGAAATAAAGGGGGACTATAGAAGAACCAATAGGATTGTTTTAAAAGTGAGCTCTTCTGATACAACTGTGTGTGTGGGCCCTGAGGACCAACACTCAGGGGCGTGCAGGGTTTAGCTAGAAAAGCTGGTTTATTACAAACTATTTAAACCTGAAATCTATGCATAGCAGCGCAAATGTGTGATGTAAGGAGCACAAAACATATTTTACTGTCAGATCCCGATCCATCTGTGTTAATGAAGATACTGTTTCTGTGTCACTCTCTGGGTTTTTCTGCAGACTCTGTTAAATTCTAGGTTCTTATTAAAGTCAGTATTATGTATTGTAACATTTAAACATGAATCTATGTAATAGCACCTGTCAAGCAAAGTGTGCACGCTGCAGAGAAACAAAATGTTTTCATTGTATACTGGTCTCTGTGTAAAAATGTGACTAAAGCACTGGAATGCAGGAACATGTGGGGCTTGGCTCTCGACGCTCAGAATGACAACTCAGTAAGGATCTACAGGACAGAGCCAACGTTCTGGCTCTTGGCTCGCAGCTTTAAGCTGGTCCTGTGCTGATTGTGTACTTGTTCTGCTAACATCTCCCCAAACAAATGAGCACTCATAGCAGCAGCTATCACACAAAAATCAGGCATGTTGATCTGGCATTAAATTCAACACAAGTTGCAGTAAAATGCGAGCCATGAACCTGACTAAATCAGGTTTGTGTGATTCGTTGGATTATATTTCCACTTGGTGAAGCAGATAAGTTGTGTTCATCATCATCCGACTGACTGTAACCTGTAGTCAGTTTGTCTGTATTTAGAAACTAGATCAGGGTTATTTGGAAACCTTTTTCCTATTTGAGTGTGACGGCAGTCATTGCAAGTCTGGAGACAGGTTGACTCCCAACAGGCGACCTGTGCCTTGTGACTAAGAGAAGGGTGCTGTATGTTCAACTTCACAGCAACTACTTTCACATGGTTGCTGACAGCAAAAACAAAAAACAGTGCTGTCTCTCAGCAACTGTGTTTTTCTGCTCGCAAATAGGCCATCCTGTTTTTATTCTAGTCTGACTCAGGCTTAAGACCAACTACAAGGAAAAGGTACTTTGGGTATGTCTAAATTGTTTTGTATGTTTGTGTATTTTATTAGATTTAATTTCTAAGTAAGCACAAGAAGTGAATCCTTTACTACTGAAATAGATGGTCTGGAGGTGAAAATGGCCTCGTCTATTCCTATTGCTTTTCCCCTTTCCATGCAGTGCACAACACAGCATGTAACATCTCTGCAGGACCACAGTAGTGCCCAGTGAAAACTGCTTGGCATTGTGCAATGTTGCTATGAACTCCAAACTTTAATTCTTTGATTTCGTCCTCCAAAAGTCAAGAACGATACGAGTTGGATTTCCTCATAAACTAAAAGTGTTCAGGGTTGTTCAAAATCAAATGCATAAAACAGAAATACTTTACTTTTGCAGTGTTCACATACAACTGTCATGCCCAGTTTCTTTTCATTTGTCATATGTCGGTTCAGCCTTATCTTTAGTTTGGACACGTAAGGATAGCTGAAATTCTTCTTTAACAACATTCAATCAGGAGTACAGCACAAGACCTTTTAGTCAAGTACAAGTAAAATTAAAAATTAACCTCTTGAGATCCATCAGGTGGTTGGTGCTACTATATTTAGAACTTAGGATTAAGTTCACTGTTTGTACCCAAATGGAATAGAACAACAGTAAGTTTATACGTTTGCAAAAGATTTGAAAGTTAGTATCTTCTCGTTTCTGAAACTATGTTTGTGTTGCATTTGGCTAAAATACCACCTAACGCTGACCCTATGAGGTTTACTGGTGAGCTGACCTGAGCTGTTCAGAGTTTGGCATCATACGTTGAATTGCATTGATTTTTTTAAAAGAAATTTTGGTTGTACAAGTATCTCCAAACAGGTGGAAAAAAGCATTCACATTTATATGCACTGAAAATTATTACAAGTATTTATTTTAGTCTCGTATTTTAAATTTTTCTTTTTGCCTTGTTTTCACATTAAGCCTTTTTATAATCTCCAGCTGAATACATGGGACACTAAAGCTCCGCTCACTCATTTTTGTGGGATCACATGAATATATTATATTCGTATATCCATCCAATCACTCCTTTAGTCAGCTAAATAATTTTCTCCAGAGTCACTAGATTAAAAACAAAACTATATAATCAGAGGAAAATGTTGTGTTTCTCTCAGGGTGGTTGTTGTGAATGGTGTGTGTGTTTTATAAGAGCAGACCTCAGTTCACCTCCCTGTGATGTCTGACCCGAGCCTTCCTCTTATCCTGGAGGAGAGTTTATTTTCTACCTTCATTGTTATTTTTGCCTTGCACGCACAGAATATGTACAAAACTACATAACACAAAGTTATAAACAGAGTGTGAACCTATACTTGTTAAGATTATTAAAAAGTTAACTGAGTTGTGTGATAATTTTGTACTTTGTAAAACTTTGACTCAGTTGTTTGTTGTCATCGGTCCCTGTGAAGACTTTGTGCTCATTTTTTGTCTTTTCTCTTTCAAACCTTTCTCTTCCTGTTAAAAGGGAGTTTTTCCTCTACACTGTTGCTCATACAGCCTCATCGGATTGTTGAGGTTCTCCCTCTTAATATTCTAAGGTCTTTGCCTTACAATATAAAATGCCTTAAAACAGCTGTTGAAGCAAACTGGCACTATATAAAAAAAACTGATTAACAGTGAATTAGGAAAAAGCTTAGAAAAGGCTGAGTTGCCCATTAAAAGGTTTAACAGGCAAAGAGAACAAAAAACTGCATCACAATCTCAGGAAGTAAAGTTTTGGGACATTTAATGGTGTCCCAATGTCTTTAAAGATTCAACTACACTATAGAATAAAAGTTAAGGTTTCCCATGGGAGAAAAATGTCTTGAAATAAAGGAGCAATCACACTCCTGCAAGAATTGTTAAATAATAATTTAAAAAGATGCCAAATGTGTTCATATTCATCTCCCCGACTTTCTTTCTTGGATTCTGCTAGAGAAGGTTTGCATGGTTCACAGTTTACAGTAATTGTTATCTCACCAGCAATAATCTTACCTGATTTAAAACTGGACAATCTCCCTTCAGTGTAGTCTTCTTGTGTTCTAAACACTTGCACTTGTTCAGTGCAGACCAGAGCAGACCAGCCAACATCAGTGAGTCTCATGTCCAAACCTAAAGGCAGTTCAGGAGCATTGTTCTTCTCTTATATCGAAAGTTGGCGGACCGGATGCCGAGCCATAAAGACGTCACACGTGTGATATTGCAATTAACACTCTCAAACGTGAACAACATACCAGTGTGTCGGGTCAATCTTTACAGTTAGTTACTTTTATTAAATTTCAGCTGCTTGAATAAAATAATTTGCCAGATATATGGATATTATCTTACTTTTAGATGAAAGATAAGTAGAGATCTAGAACAAAGAGCAACTGAGCAAAAGAAAAATAGCAGGAGTACAGAAGCTGCTCAGAGCTGCACAAGATGACTGTTAACTGTTTAGATAATAACACAAGAGGTTAGCTACTAATGTATTGTCAGGCCACTATTCGGCCATGGTGAATATTCCTGCGACTAAATCTTCTGTTGTTCCTCGTAAAGATTGTCTCACTCCATGAATTAAACTCTCCATCTTCTCTGATCTGCCTGCCTGGTCACTGGACCCCATTGCACCACCTTCTAATTTAATCTTGTGTCTTTTGCTCAGTTGCCAGCCTGCCTGTTTCCCCATGCTCATTGTTCCAAGTTTTCCTATGTTTTCTTTGGATAATAAACTCGTCAAATTATATTCTAACACCCATGGATCTGATTATCTGCTGTCTTGACAATACAAGGGAAGCTAGGGACAAAACACAGAGACAAGCCTAAGACTGACTGGACACGAAAGGGAACTAACAGCATCAAACCAAGGAACTAATAACCAGACACATAAATAACAGAGAACTAGAACCTACAAATCACATCCAAAACCTAAAAATAAATCATGAACCTACAAAATTCTTAACACTGTGTCCACTGCCCATCAACCATAACAAAACTTGTAACATCAAGTTATCAGTTTTAACTTAAAACTGAGGGCTATCTTCTAATTTATGCATCGTATAAAAACTTCACCAAAGGTTTCAGTTCTCAATTGAGAAAGCAGTACCAAGATTCAAAGAGAGATGTGTCTAAAGACCACAGAATAAATGCAGTAATGCTAGTGAATGACTTAGCTGGTGATTGATTGTAGTCTCAAAGAAGATGATAAGCTAAGGACAACCTGGAGAAAGATTATGCAGACTGGAGGTGTTTCTTTTTCTTTTGAGATTAAACTAGAGTTCATTGGCCATAAAGATGCTGCTTATGTTCAGAGAAAGAAGGGTGAGGGGTACAACCCAAAGAACATTGTCCCCACAGCGAAGCACAGTGGTGGAGGTATTATTCGTTTGGCTGCATCAGTTCATCTGGAACTGGGAATCTTATGAAGGCAGAAGGGCTAATGAAGAAAGAAGGATATGTGAAGATTTGAAAAACACCTCAAGCAGTCAGCAACAAAACTGGTTCTGGCCAGCATGATGAAAACATGCATCCCTCCTGATGAAGAACGATCTCCAGAAGACCAAAGGGAATTATTGACTGGCTTGCTCAAAGCCCTGATTTGAACCCTATTGAAAAATCTGTCGGGGGAAGTGAAGACCAAGGTTCATGCCAGGAGACCATCAAACCTGGAGGCGATTTGTCAAAGAAGAATGATCAGGTGACATGTGAGACTTGCTGAGAACTACAACAAATGACTGCAGACTGTTATCCAGCAAAAACAATACAAAACTGACTATTAGCATCAGGAGGGCTAATAATTTTGACCCTGGCAGTTTTGTTTCTAGACTAATGTAAGCATCCATAATAAGACTTTTGAAAAAGCTGTGTTACAAATACCATGCTCTGTTTAACAGCTCTTGGGAAATACTTTTGAAATTTTCATAGTGCAACTAATAATTTTGTCCTCATCTGTAGTTGTTGGAACAAAAGCAGAAGACAAACGAGGAAACAAAAACATCTGAAGAAATAAAAGAAAAACATCAGCAGCACATCAGTGTTTGCTTGACAGTGAACAAAGACTGGTTGTGTTGTTTGTTACGATGAACCCTGGATGAAATCATAGTTTTATACTGTGTATAGCACACAGAGCCTCTCACTGCTTGAGCCTGACACATGAAGACATGCATCCAGGTTGGCACCCAGCATCATCTGCACCCTCTCTTTGCAGCCCTTCCACCATCTTCTTGAGCGGTCAATTCAATTATCTCCTCTCTCTTTTTACTTGAAATTATTACAATAACCACAAGAGAATGAAGATGTGAGAACTTTTGGTCATTTAAACACATTTAATGTAGTTTGCGGTCCACGATAAAATTATCAGCTATACAAGAACAATAGAAAGGAGTACACATATAGTGTTTCAGACTACACTCTGCATTAGAATATTTCACTTTTAATTGATAGGATGATGTCTGCAGTTCATTTCAAGTCTAAAAATAAAATATCTGGAGGACATTATTAAAAAGAATGGGCTATATAGCTGAGTCCACCATCAAAAATTGAACAGCTGCTCTTTTACTTTCATACTTTGCTATTCTACTGCTCTAAAGAAAAAACCGATACATCGTGTCCTCACAAAGAGCAAGAGCGTTCTGTAAAAATCTCCTACAATGTTCAACTTCAAATAAGAGAGACTAGTTTTAATTATGAAGACAGTTTTTCTGCAACAGGTCTCTTGATTGTCATGAGTAGCACTAACTGGGATGGAGGTTCTGGAAAATATGTGATACTTTTGAGTTTATATCAAATTCTTTGCACTTGTAAGAGACCTCACAACGTCAACAAATCAATTACAACAAATCACGGACCCTTTGTACATGTAGAGGTTCTAGCAGAGCCAGGCTCAGGGAAAGTCAGCAGTGGATGGGAATGAGACTGCAGATATGTCTGTGAAGGTTCTCAGTCATCCAGGTCATCGTAGTCAAAGGAGCTTGCAAAGAAAAGCGTCTGGACTTCTTTAAGTTGCTTGAAGACGTTTCACCTCTCATCCGAGAAGCTTCTTCAGTTCTAAGGTCAAATGGTGGAGAGTCCCAGATATAAACCTAGTGGGAGTGACCCCCCACAGAGGGACAAAAGGGCCCCCTGATGATCCTCTAGTCGCCGACTGGGCGTGGGTCTCAATCAGCCAGAGTTTCGGGTGTGTTCATTGTGAAACCTGGCCCCACCTTATCATGCGAATTCGCATGCAAGCGCCTTTGACGAGACTGCAGATAGTATGTCTCTACTCGAAAAAAATTACCCTGTGCCCTGTAAACAACAGTCACAATGTGGAACCCAGTATTTGTCAGGAAAAAAACAAAACAATTTCAGCTTTATGAAATCTAAATAGACATCTTCATTCTAAACATTCAGAACTATTACAGGGAACCATGCGTTGTCATGACAGTAATATTTCTGATTTGGACAATGGTTACATTTTCTTTGCCTGAAATCTGCAGGTTTTCAGTTTGGTTGAAACAAACTTGTAATGACTGTATAGCTGATATCTGTGTTTTTCAACCCTGAAGGTTTCATGTGGCTAGTTATTGTACTTATGAGCGTTCAGAAATATATTTATGGCTGCATCTTGTATTTATGAGGGCTCAAAAAAGCTGGAAAATAATGAAGTAAAACATCCAACCATCTATATGTATTTTGAAGACTTATAATTTGAACATTTTTTTCATCACTTTTTTTCATATACAAAAGTCTACTGATTGTGATGGGTTCAGATGGGTCCTGGTGCAAATAAGAAGGAAGATCTCTGAGAGGAAGGAAGATAATTCTTTGATATTTAGGAGCCGACTAAGATAAATACAGTATCCTAAAAAAATTGATCCCTAAAAAAACAGCAAAACCTACATATAACTTGAATCCAATCATTCCTCATTTCATATGCTTCCCACATATTCCTTCTTTTTCTCTGCTCCTCTACTTTGACATCATCACAGTCGCCATCTGCCTCCTTCTCACTTAGTATCCTCCTCTGGCACACCAACCCTCTGCATGTCCTCCTTCACTACATCCATGATTCTCCTCTCTGTCTTTTCCTCCTGCCTGGCAGCAGCATATTATACATCCTTTGTCCAATATATCTACTCTCCTCCTTAACATCTCTCACACCATCTCAGCCTACTTTGTTTCCAAAAGCTCAACCTAAGCTGTCCCTCTGATGTATTCTTTTCTGATCTTGTCCGTTCTGGTCACTGATAATGAAAACAGCTGCACCTCCTGCTTTTTTTAGTAGGTGCCACCCTCTACAAGTCATATATCATAAGAGGTCTCCTTACCATCTAAACCTTGCTCTCTTGCTGCCATGTGTCTCTCACAAATCACCCCTGACACTCATTTCCACTCACTCCACCCTGCCTTGACTCTCTTCTTCACCTCTCATACTCTGTGGGGTGTTTATCCCAATTATTTAAACTCATTTACCTATAGTACCTCTGCTCCTTGCAGGATCACTTGTCTCCCTCGCAATCTCTCTCTCTCTCTCTCTCCAGAGCATACCTCCACATCTCAGGTTACCTTCCATCTGCTCTCTGTTCTCTCATAATGTCATAGTCCACAGAGACTGCTGCCTGGCCTCTGTGGACTGTAGATCCCTAATGCAATCCCCACCTTGAACCCATCTTACACTAATACTGCACACCTTCCCTACCACTCCTGTGTGCCTCTTCACACTGCGTCTTATGCTTTCTTCAGAGCCACAAACACACAGTGCAGCTCCATCTTACCTGCTCCATACTTCTCCATCAAAACTCTAAAGAAAAAAATATTGCATCTGTAGTGCTCTCTGTATGAAGCTGTACTGGTCCTTGCTGCCACATCTCCTCTCAGCCTAGCTTCAACAACTCTCTTCCATATTTTCATGGTATGGTGGCATCAACTTTACCAATCTGTACTTAGGACAGCTCTGCACATTACTCTTGTTATTGAAATCAGGACTTGTATGCTACTTGTCCATCCCTCAGGCATCCTACCACTATCCAGGATCGTGTTAAACAGTCTACTGCCCTCTCTCCCTGACATCTCCAAACCTCCACAGGCACGTTGCTTCATCCTCTTCATAGCTGCCCTTTCCTTCCTCCTTTCTAATCCTTTACACTTCCTGATTCACCAACTGACTTCTGTCCTTTCTCATTTTCTTCATTGATGAGCTTCTCCTTCCTGAACACATTCTCTTCATTACATTTCCATCACTATCTTTACTCACCCAAACCTGCTTCATATCTTTTCTAACTCAATCTCTCCAAATACCCTTCTGCCAGTTTCCCTCACCACTACAGCTGTACTTTCTCAGTCAAGTAGCAACACTTCCTACCACCTGTATCAACTCAGCCTTGAACACTGCACATCATTCTTCCTTCTTCAGCTTCCACCACCTAAACCTCTCCCCTGACTTCACTCACTTCCTCTTGATCATGCCCACAGCCATACAAACGACCATCTGATGCTTGCTAGCTACATTGTCCCCTGACATCTTTCCCTTATATAAAGTGTTTAAGGAATTTTCTCTTCCACTTGTTGTCAGTTAAGTGCTTCATAACACAACCTAGTAATTACATTTTTATATTTTATTGAACATAAATATCTTGGATGAAAAAACTATTCCTATTAAAATAATCATCCTTGTAAAATTATCTGAATTCTGTATTCGAGTTTATGATCATTTAAGTGGCTTCTTGTGTACCGGTTTCTGATATTTACTAAACAAATTAACATTTTCTTTCCTCGCCAATTAAATTGGGCAAAATGCGACAAAATTATACTTATGATATATGAATCGCTTAAATAGTGACACAGATTTTTTTAGGATTGTCATGGATGGAATTCGTTTCCTTCTTCAGTTTTCATCCTCACTGTCTAAATTAGGAGGGTCTTCTGACTGGAGCAATGGCTTGTTGGTCAGTTTATGGGGATCCTCTGTAGTCATCTCTGTCATTGTCCCATCCATACCGAGCTGCATGGGCTGTATTAAATGGTTTCTGCAGGATAAGTATTACAACAGAAATAAATATATACAGTGGGTAAACTAAGCACTAGAAAAAAAATTGCTATTTTCTAAGTAAATATATTTCTAAAGGTGCTATGGACATGGAAAAAGTATTCAACGCGTTTCCTAACATTTATTTAATCTGTTCAAAAGCCTTTGATGATGATAACATCTTCAAGTGTGGAGCAACTAGTCATCTGTATTGCTCAGGTGTGATTTTGGCCCATTCTTCCACACAAACAGTCTGTGGGCCCCTTCTATAAACTCTGAGCCTTAGTTCTTTCCATAGATCTTCAATTGGATTCGGGCATTTCTAGCAGCTTTTTTCTCCCTTTCTCTGAAGCAAATTGAAAGTTTCCTTGGCTGAGTGTTTGGGATCTTTGTCTTGCTGAAACATCTGCCCTTCATCATCTTCATCATCCTGGAAGATGTTTTTTTTAAATCAAGAATGTCTTGGTACATTTTCCCATTTATCCTTGATTCAATTATGTGAAGCGTGCCAGTGCTACACAATGTTGTTCCCACCTTCAAACTTCACTGTTAGTATATCTGCAGTGCTTTATGCCCTCCAGATATGGTGTGTATTATGGCATCCAAAGAGCTCAAATTTCTCCCAGTATTAAACAGCCTTGTCTAAATGTTCTTCTGCACTTCAACATGCTTTCTCTTCAGCTGCGGAGTCTTACATGGTGAGCATGCATACAGGCCATGGCAGTTGAGTGCATTACTGATTGTTTTCTCTGAAACAATTGTACCTGCTGATTCCAAGTCTTTCTGTAGCTCTCCACAAATGCTCCATGGCTCTTGAACAACTCTTCTGATAATTGTTTTCATGCCTCTGTCTGAAATCCTGTGGGGAACACCTGGCTGATTATGGTAAAATTATGTTCTTTCCACTTCCCGATGTTGGCACCAGCAGCGCTCACTGGAACCTTCAGTAGTTTCAAAATTCTTCTGTATCCAGTGACATCAGTATGTTTCACAACAATAAGGTTGCAAAGGTCTTGAGAGAGCTCACTGGTTTATCCATCATGATAAACCAGTGAGGCATTTTTATAAGTCATCAGTTGAGACTAATTTGAACTAAGTGGCAGGACTGCTTTCAAGTTACTGATAATTTCAGCTGGTGTCATGACTTCCTATGCCTTTTTGCACGTCTTTTTCTTCACGTGTTTAATACTTTTTCCGTGTGTCATTTCTCATTATCACACATAATTTAATTGATGGACATCTATGGTTTGGTTTCTCTGCATGTGTGAACTGGATGAGTTTTTACCAACATCTGGTGCAAATTTCACGTCAATAGCACCTTTAGTAAAATATTTACTTAGAAAATCGGTGACATGTTCACACTTATTTCACTGTGATGGTATTAATGATTACTGCAAAATATTCTCAACAATCATATTTTAGATATAAGTGTTCATCTCAACCAAATATATTACATTAACCTGGTACTTTTTAGGCATTTCAGGGCTGAACTTTTACATATTACACCATAGCATTAAAGGCTTCTGTTGAAGACAACAACTTGACCAGTGCAGGTTACTTGTGTGACTGTGTGTGCTTTTAGTGACCTTGACAGTTTGTCAAACATGTGGACCAATTTCATGGCTTCATATTCCTTTTGCTCTTCTGTCATTCCTTCCATGGGATTGGGCTGCTCCTCTTCTACAACTCCTGTTATTGGGTTGATTCTGCAGGGAAACAGAAATATATTTTCTTTAAAAAAGCTAAATGTGCATAACAAACAAACAAAGATGTAAAAAGAATTCAGCTGAGGTAGGGGTGGGTTTTGATTATTGATTTATCGATTACAATCGATTTTGGCTTGGATAACATGATATCGATTCATTAAAACATAAATTTATTTTGCCCAGAACGCCAGAATCTCAGGTTAAACCTCACAAGATTTCTACAACCAGAGCAGGGACACGGATTCTGCACAAAGACGTAAACACAAAAACGCGGACACAACGCATCCGAATCAGTGAGATGTCGCCTTTCTCACACGACGGCACGTACGCGGACACGGACACGCCGTCGGGGCTGAAAGCCGACAGCTCACTGATTTTGAAGCGTCGGTGGGCGCTTTGTGTTTACGTCCTTTTTGCGCTCGATTCTGAAGCTGCAGGTTTTATATCTCTCCAAACAATATTGACTTAACCAGCAGCCAAAGACGATCCAGCCTTGGTGCTCCCCCGGACAAGATAGAGGAGGTGGCTGGGGAGAGGGAGGTCTGGGCTTCTCTGCTTAGGCTGCTGCCCCCGCGACCCAGCCCCGGATAAAGCGGAAGAAGATAGATGGATGGATGGATGTACAATATCACTAAAAAGCTATTCTGTCCTATTCTATTCTTCATTTGTTTTGTATTATACCTTTACCAAACACCATATTATAACATATTATAAATGATACATACATACATCCCTATACATCCTCAGCCACATCAAACACTAGTCACCACTCATAGTCATCACTTAGTTGTAAATATATTTCATCTTATGTCCTGTTTACTTTCTTCACTTCCCTGACTATCCTGCTTTTTCTTTGCCAACCTCTTCCTTTGAATACTTTCCTGTACTTCCTCATTACAACACAAAGTCTCATTGTCCTCTTTTCTGTGTCCATAGGATACACCAAATACATCGTTGGCACTTTCTCTCATCACTTCAGCAGTCCTTTCCCAGTCATTTGATAACTCTTCCCTACCACCCAGAGCCTGCTTCAACTCTTCACTGAACTCTATGTAATATTCTTCCTTATTCAGCTTCCATCATTTAATCCTCGCCTCTCTCTTCACATACTTCCTCTTCTTGATTTCATAGTCATCCTACAGACTACAGACCACAATCTGGTGTTGCCTAGCTACATTCTGTTCCCTTCACCTGCATGTCTAATGAATTCTGCTCTAATCACCGCTCTCTCCCTCCCGTGGGACACTCTCTACCACTTCATCCAACTTCCTCCAGAATTCCCTGTGTGCATACACCCCGTGATGCACACACACTGACAACATTCAATACACCCCCCCACCCCTTCGATTTCCAGCTACAACTTATGATCCTCCTTAAGTTGTTAAAAATGCAAAGTAGAAATTTTGATAAGGAGCTGACATAGTGTTCTGTTGGTACTGACTGGGCTTTGGCCTCTCTGTACTCTTCTGTCTCAGAGTCCTCATCCTCGGAGTAGATTCCAGGGTCTTTACCTCCTCTAAGCAGTCCTCTGGCAGCCAGCAGGCCTGCAGCATTGCCATATCCAGTATACTTAATGAACCTTGAAACTTGAAAGAGAGCATATTACTGTTAAAATGGCAGCATTCTAGCACAATAAAAAGAGCAATGAAATTAGGATCATTTATGCACCTGACGACCTCAAAATAAGCTGATATTTTTTGTCTAAGCATGTCCAGTGAAGAGATGCTTCATACTATAAAAACTGGCCTTCAAAGTCTATCAGAGCAGGTTCAAAGTTGGCTCTTTTTAAGTCACCTTAATTTTTCCAGCATTTATGAATTCTCGTAACTTCATAAGTACAGGAAATAGCTACGTGACATTTTTATGGATGAACTTTAGTTTCTACTAAAAAACGCAACCAAATCAATTTTACACCTAAAAATGTCTTTAGAAACAAAACTTTTTATATATTTACAACAGTGCGAAAAATGTTCGTCCCCTTCCTGTTTTCCCGTATGTTTGTTACATTTAAATGTTTCAGATCAGCAAACAAATTTAAATAGCAGACAAAGACAAGACAAGGAAACACAAAATGCAGTTTCTAAATGAAGGTGTTCATAATTAAGGGTGAAAAAAAATCCAGACCCACTTGGCCCTGAGTGAAAAAGTGAATCCTGAAAGAGGATGTCTGGCTAGCTGTTCACCACCTCAAGCTGAAGTGCACTTGGGTTCTGCCTCAGTCTCATACCTCAGACGATTTATAATCTTATTGGGTGAAACACACTATGCAATATGGAAGGTCTTCCTTTACCTACATTTCTTTTACTTGAGAAACGTAGGGTGCTACAGAGGGTGGTGAAGGCTGCACAGAGAGTTGTCGGAGGCAGCCTCCCAACCATCACAGACGTATACACCTCCAGATGCAGGAAGAGGGCCACCTGTATCATGAAGGACCCCACTCACCCAGCACACACACTCTTCGTCAAGCTCCCCTCAGGCAGGAGGCTGAGGAGCATTAAATGCAAAACCACCAGACTGAGAAACAGCTTCATTCCAGATGCTGTGAGACTTCTCAGTGCATAAATGGACAAGAACTGATATTGTAGCACCTTAATCACTACTGACACTTACTGACACTGTCATTTTATCAATGCGGGTCATCATGCCCTTTTGCTGCTAAAGTATTTATACCTACATTCTATATCCATACTCCATACTGGTAGTCAGGTTGTTGCACTCTATTTATCATATTATTTATCGTGTTATTCTATTACTTGTTATTCTGTTTTGTTTAAAAAACAACAACTATTTATTTATTACTTTTTTTAAAATTCCGTTTCTTCGTTATTCTGTTTCTATTCGCTCTGGGACCGTGTGTACATCATGTCGTTCCACCTCATGTAAACATGTGATGCGAATGACAATAAAGCTTCTTGAATCCTTGAATTGTGATTACTCTGTATTAAAAGAATCTTCCAATATAACATTTTTATGTACAGCTATTTGGAGCCTTCAGTCCTTTGTTTGAGAATCTTTTAAATTTAGTTAGTGTCGGGTACTCGTTCTGTCTGTTTCCACTGTTTCCATCAGATGGCATGCAACTGTCCCTTCTATTGTTGAAAATGTAGCAAAAAAATACTGTTTAACAAAGACTTTGTTCTTAACATCTAGAAATATTATAAGATGCCAACAGTGTTGGGTACTGACTAGCATTAACTCGTAGTTCTTAACGTATTCACGATCTTAAAGGTAGTTTTATTTTCTTTGCAGACAACCTGGTGGGTTTCAGCTTGATTTGATGAACTGAAACAGCTGTTTCCAGGGACGGTCTTGCTAGTTTAAAAAGTTCCATAAACCTTCTCTGTTGTCAGTAATGTTGCCGGCTCAGCTGGACCTTTCAAAGAGTTTCTGTGTAGTCAGGATGTGATCACATTATGTTTGTTGCAAGCTAGTTCTTGCTGCAAGGTGTTTAATCATTACAGTTACATGTATATACTTTGCCATGGCAGATCTCTGCAGAAAGTTGTCTTGTTGCACATATCCTCACAGACGGGCTATGACTCTTCCAATTATCTTAATTTATATTAAATATACAAGCTTAACATGCTCACGGGAAAACTTGCTTTGATGCATTCTTGGTTATCATGACAGAACATGTTGATCATCAAAGATTTGCTAAAGTTAGTGCACAACAAAAAGTTAACTGAATTTTTTTCTCATATTTGACTAATTTTAGATGAAATGACCCAGTACACTCACTCCAGTATTCAGGAGGAGCTACTCAGGAATTTGTGGTTTTAAAGGTTCAGTGTGAACTTATTTTTTTCTGGAGAGAAGGTGGAGTGACTTTAACATCACCTTTGTACCTTAGTGATTGCTTCTCTCTCATCAAAAAAGTGATTTTGCATCACTCTCTCTCACCACTTTCTTTGCAGAGAACAAAGAGGAATTCAGCCGCACAGTCCTTGACGTCAGTGTCAATGAGGGTCATAAGGCGGACTATTTTATTCCTCAGCGTGTTGCCCACCTCTGGCCTGTTTTTCACATCACGTAGTGGTGGCAGCACCTAAAACACAACCCACACATAAACATATAAACATACAAGAACAATCAAAATAGCTAAAATGTTCAGAGATAATCTCTGTAAGATGAATAACTGACTTTTGACCTGAGGAACTTCCTGGTCTCTCTGTGGATACGGGCACTCTCGGTCAACAAGTTCAGTGATGGAAGAAGGGTCTCCTTCAGCTTATGACCCTTTGAGACAGACAGACATGCAAACTTGTCAGTTGTAGGAAAGCAGCTAAAATGTGGATTATTAGAGCACATTTTAAACAACCGGTTTAAGACTTTTCAAATGTAATGATCTACAATGTGGATCTGAGGGCAGCAAATGAGACACGCTCAGCCTGGTTTGTAGTAAACATGCCTTTGTCAACAACATAGCAATTTGTTATGAATTTATGTTAGATATACTTTAGTGCACCTCAGCTTTTATTTCATATTAACTGTAGAGGTAATGAACCACCAACAGCATGCACTTGTGGCTCGTCTTACCCGGTCAAGTCTTTTCTCCATGAATTTTAGCAGCGTGTTCACAGCATCCATGTTGACACCCATATATTCAATGGAACCTTGCTGCACCTTGGGCATCAATAATACATCCAAACAAGGCAGAGGGAGGTTACCTAGTAAATTCACAGTATGGCTGAAAAAAGAAAGGACAAAGGAATGAAGGGCGTGGCGTCACAGGGGAGCAATGACTATATAAATCAAGTAACCAGAGAACAGAGAATCACCTGTGAAACTCTTCAGTCCGCTCCTCTCCATCAGCGTGGCTCATTAGACAGTGCCTCAGTATGGCTCCCAAATGTCTGTACACAGCTGCCTCTTCCTTCACATATACATCAGACACAAGTTGTTCACCAGTCATGAAGAGAACTCTCATCTTTCTTTGAATTTACAACAAAATGTTTAAATCTTGTGACTCTCTCCTAATGAATCTAATTTGCTTCGTTACCTCATCAACTTTGCGTCTGTTTATGTCAAACGTGATGTTGAATAGTATTTTCAGTATCTCCATAGCTAGTTCTGTCTGCTGCCGGCTCAGTGGGGGCAGCTCTTCGGTCGGGATGCCTTCAAAACCTGCTCTTGCTGTCTCCAGGGTCCCTGAGCAGCATAGACCCAGTGTGGCTTCCAAGTGGTTTCCTTGAATTACAGACAAGACACAAGTTATCAACAGGTTCTTTAGGTTTGCTTAATTGTACCATGTCTTTACCAAATTTACTTCATCTGGATGCTTTCCTGATAATGTTTGTTTGTTTTGGGGGTTTTTTAACCTTTTTTTTTTTTTTTAATGAAATGAAAATAAAATGAATGGGTTTTTGAACTTTAGTCAGCTTCAGATCTGACTCCATCTTTTGGGCTAAGGTCCACCTCTCATATTTGTTTTTCCATATTCATCCAACAAAGAAACAAAGAAAGCTAAACCAATCACACAACATCCTTGGAAAAGGTAACAAATCACCTAGAAGGCTGACACCATGAAGCTCCTGAGCCAGCTGTGCCCTGACATCCACTCTTAGGGCAGTCAGCAGGAAGGTTAGGCGCAAGTCAAAGAAACGTACCTGGGAAGAGAAACCTTATTTTGAATGCATATGTTGCATTCTAGCAAATATTCAGTAACAAATACGCTTCAAAAACTACATCTGCCAGCTATAGTACTCCTTTAAAAATGCATTAAAGAAACATTTTCATTACAGTTGTCATAGTGCTTGGTCTCTGACCCAGAGATTGTGTTTGGAGACTAAATTTTGACTCATCATGATTACTCTGGTTTGGTCTTGATGTTTTAAGTCTCTGCTTTAGAGCTTCTCTGTGTCTTTCCTCAGTTTGCCTTCAAGCTTCATTTTACTTATTGTGCTTTTGTGCTTTCCCTGTATTTCCCATTAAGTCTGTGTTGGTGTAACATGGCCCTTGTCAGCTACTTCCTGTTTATTCTGATAGTGTCTTCATGGTGCTGTGTTTTTTCTTTGATTCCCAGTGCTGCCATTTTTGTTTGACTCTACAGTGAACACAACAAATAATTCTACATTAAAGAGCTATCTGTCTGAGTAATGGTCATACCTCATAGTTCCAAGTAGGATCATGACACTGTTTCAATCTCTCTGCCACACCTTTAATCAGCTGCAGATCTGCTGCTACCATCTGACATCAACCCAGTGACAGAAATCCAGTCAGATTTTATAGATTATCACCAACCAATTAAAATGTGTTAATCTGAGGAATGCAAGGCACAGCAGACTGACCTGTCCTGTCTCATTGTGCAGCAGGATGTTGCAGATGGACTTGAGTGCCTCAACAATCATTTCCTGGTCAGGATTTTCTGAAGGAGGGGAAGATTCTTTCAGCACTTTACTACATAGTCCCGTCTCTTCCTCGTCTCCTCCCGCATCCTCTTCTAAGAAAAGAAAGATTTGCAATTTTGTTTAGCTTGGTCTGCCAACAACATGAACTCCCTTCAGCTAATCCATGATGTTTATTGATGGAGGAGAAAGATTATAAAGTATATGTCATGATCCTGGGTCTTTTGACCCAGCGTTTTGTGTTTTCTATTATTGTGATGTATTTTGGTTCTGGTTTTCTAGCTCTTTGGTTTTTGGTTCTGTTCTTCCTCAGTTAATGTCTAGTCATTTCTGCCTGTGTATGCCCCTGTGTCAAGTCCGTGTTTCTTAGTCTGTGTCTTTGCATGTGTGAGTTCTTTTTTTATTTTGTAGGTCTGTGTCTCTCGTCAGTGTTTCTAGTTTCACTTCCTCTTGTCTCGTTATGTCCAATTACTCCCAGCCGTGTCTCCCTCCTGTTTCTCGTGTGCATTGCTGGTTCATCTGCATTATTTCCATCCGTCATTCTGTGTTCTTTCCCTGCATCATCCTGCATCATTTTCTGTGTCTTCCTGCATCTCTGTTTCAAGGTTTGTTTTTGCTTAGTTTTCCGAGTTTATGTTTTCTCAGTTCTGTTTTCAGCCCCCTCGCCTTTTTGTATGTTCACTCTCCATTAATAAAGCTCCCTCACTTCAGTAATGCCTGCATCTTGGGTCCTTTAATAATTCCACACGGTTTGCCCTGCTAACCGTGACAGTATACAACGTTTAGGGGACAAAGAACTGGATTTCTTTTGTGCATAATACATCTCAATAAAATACATCTCAAAAAAGTTTTTTATTATTTAATTCAAAAAGCTCGCACTGTGCCAGCTGGGATGGGTCCCATGACCTCTGATTTTCATGAGCTGGGATAGCTCATGAAACATTCAGTTTAGAATAATAGTTGAGTAAATTACTAGTTAAACAGTATAACTGGCCTAATAAACACCTAACCTTTTGTTATCCTACCTCTTAGTATCTGCATTTTAGTGTCTCCTCATCAACACTCTGCACATCCTGCATGTCGTTTTCTTACGAATGTACTAAACAACTAGTTAACTAACTATTAATTAACTATTATTTCTGTCTTTAACCCTCCTGAGTTTTTAGATTCTTTCACATCACAATCTGGAAGTGGTACAGCTCACCAAATAAGGCTACATGGCTGGGGGATCTAATTCTGCCATGTTAAACTGTACTGTTGCATTTGATTGTGAGTGCCTGAGAGCTGAACCTGCTCTGCTCAATGTGGGGCTTCTACATTGTCTCCTCACTTGGAGAAAATAATGATGGACCAATCTGTCTGAGAATGACTGCAGTCAGTCTGAGTCAAACTGAGACACATTGCCTCCCACCAGGTAACCTGTGCAATCGCAAAAAAATTCACTCACTAACCATCAGTTTTTTGTGGTTGCACAGAGGTGCCAATCTATTTGTCCTCTTGTGTGACTGAGGCCCCTAAGCTACAGAGGGTCTGTCTGTTCATATACTGTCTGTGTTGAAGCATATTCATGGAAAGTTGATGGCAAAAAAGGTGGTAGAATATGCAAGCAACAAGGATGAGAGCCTTGACAGAACTGTCACAAAAAGCTAATTCAGGAACAGTATTTGTTATACCTACGTAGGTTTCCTAAGTAAAGTCTATGTTTCTGAACTGATGAAACTGAGAGTGAAAATGGAATTTAACTGTTAGATCTTCAAAATCAAAACAAGTCTTCATAACAATATATTTGGAATTACATCTTTGAATTCTCAAAACCTAAAATACAATCCTTTCTTGCTCTGGAAAGATGATGCAAAAAAAAAAAAGGATTGATACCTAGCAATATTAATTACCTTGGCCATCCACTGACTGGCTGTGGGCAGGTGTGGTAGCACTGTCCACAGCAATGCTAGCATAGCGGGCAAGAGTGGACATGGCGAATTGGTTGGTGAATGGGTCCAGGCAATTTTTATCTCTGGACAGGATTCGAACCGTTTCCAGACAGGCCAGCAGACAGGAAGGCTGCAACTCCCGGTCCAGGAAACCGAGCACTAACTCCCCCAGATGCTGCGTTGCACATATACATGTATGTATGTATGTATGTATATATATATATATATATATATATATATATATATATATATATATATATATATGTGTGTGTGTGTGTGTGTGTGTGTGTGTGTGTGTGTGTGTGTGTATGTATTCATGGAGGAACAGTAGAAACAGAACAGAAATTGTATTAGACTGTAGGCTATTGATGTTCATCAACAGAGTACACCTTCCTTTCTTGTGCAAATAGACACATACATTTATTTAAATGGGCAGATTTACATTTTAAACTGTTGAAAAATGAAACACCAAATCTGACAGCTATATCTGCAGCTTCTGACCTCAGTCTGAATGAATGTCCATCACACATGTTAAGTCAGGCAATGTTAGAACTGATTTTTGATCCATTTGCAGTATAACGCTTCTGTTTTTAAGATCATTTTCTGACTAATTGTAATGAAATCATGACCGTCTTAAGACTGCCAACAAAGTGAAATGTGTTACAGAAAATAACAGATCAGTGAGTTCGACCTACAGCCAGTGGTGAACAAATGATTGCTGTTTCTTACTGAGGATGGGTAACACAACAGATGAAACTGTACATTGAAAACTGAAACATGAAAAACACTACATACTAAACAGCAGTCTTACCGATAGTGACAAAGTATTTGTAGTGCTAATGATAACGGTCCAATGTCAAGGGGTTTCCTTGATAAAAAGCCCCACATTGTAGTGACCGAAAGCAAGGAGCTACAAAGGTTGCTAAAAAGTTTCCTAAGCTGTCATGCACATCTACAAGCAGGACAGCTTAGCAGACCTTCAAGTAGGTGTATGCTTAGCGTGGGCACATGATTATTGGATAAAGAAGCCATGCAATAGAACTTTAGCTTCACCTTAAATAAACCTAAACCTTTAGCACTGAACAAACTCACCTTTCTTTTCCACCTTAACAATCAACTACAGTTTCTGTTTGGGTCTGTTTCCTACTGGATGAAATGCTTCCTTTTATAGGAATAAAACTGTTCTTCTATTTATCAGAGAGGAAAACACTTTGGAAAACAGTGTGGTTTCCAAAACCAGATACATTTTCTCAAACAGAATCTAAATCATACTGTTTAAAAACATTTTCAGATGCTTTTTTAAAGGATAAAGCTGCTAAATGCAGAAATATTGGTTTGTTTAAGTACATTTTTAGATATTTACTGCTTTCTGAATGAATTGCAGGTGTATTAGATACAAAATCACAATAAAACTAATCAATAAATGTTCTAATGTTCTATCTTCTCAGCTATTCACCTTAATCAGTTCAAAGATTGACTTTCATCAATACTGAATAAACTGTATGAGGTTTAGGCCATGAATGAATTTGCAGCAATATACTTAATGATAAACCAGATTTCTTTTTTCTAATCTTCAGAACTGCTTCTTTCTCATTAGTTTTTGTTCTTGTGTTATGTATCATCAGAATATCTTCTTACAATCAAAACTAATATGCCAGCATGATTAGTGTTCAAGCAAATGAATAAATCAAAGGTCTTCATTTCATAATTCCCATTGGATTCCATTAAACTATTGCCATTGTGATCTCACACCTATTTGTAGTTTTCTTTAAACCTTTGAACTGATTAAGTGTGTTTACATCTACTGACAAAAACCCACAATTTATCCTGGATTTACTCCAACATTATATAATATATCACCTACTCGAGTATTCTAATATAACGCTAAGGAAATGTTAGAACAGGTAAACATTTAACTATTCATTTTACAACAGAATCAACCTATAAGAGCTGGTTTTCCATTTCCTATTCTGTTTATCCTGAGCTTACTGCAGGGAAAAGGCCGTGTGATTCATCCCCTGTCGAGCACTAGTGCCAATAATCTTAATATTAATTGCCAGACAGATTTATTTGGCAGACAGATAAAAATCCCCATTCCCAAGAATTCTGTTATAAATAGTTCAGTACGTGTAAGAAATTTCCAACAAATTTTCACCAGACGTGTGTGAGCTGAGGAAACAGCAGCCTTCAGGGTTGAAAAATGAATCCGGCATGTTTGTACCTTAAATTAAAAATGACTGCTATGCTAAAATAACAGACTGTGAGCCTTCCACTTGGATTCTGTTTGTATTTATTTCTGTATGTGCTGTAGGTGTTATTGTGTTAAGTAGTCGAGTCAGAGATGGAAAAAAACACTAACAGTCTGTGACTAGTCTGCAGCTCTCATTTGACAGGAAGGTAAACTGGCTTAAATGATGGAGTAATACCATCAGGGTTTGGGTGGTTTGTTGGGTTTTCTTTGACATGTTACTCATTTTTAAGTGTTTTACAACAAGTTGCTTACCTTATATATTGGTATATGGTATCATGGATCCAGCTGAGGAACAGCTGAAGAACTTGTAATAAACTAAACCACATTTCAAATTAAAAGTTTTATTAAAATTGTGTATATACATGTACATATTATGAGGTCTGGCTCTCCTGAAACAGTATGGTGGAAGCACTGATGTTTTGATTGTGAACAGCAGCAAACAAACAAGAATATGTTTCTTTGTAACTTTGGCAAACAATCTATAGAAAATCACATTTAGCATTTTAGCTTATCTTGTCTGGCAAATAATTCTGGAAATATTTATTACAATGTACATACTGGTTTGGACACAAAGTGTGTGCCCCTTCAGTAATGTACCTGTGACAGCCAGTGAGCTCGCCTTGTTTTTTTGGTTTCTTGTTGCCTGTCTCTTTCCGGTATCTGGTAGGTGGAGCTGACCCAATTATAGATGCAGCACACCTGAGAAGGCCAGTCCCCTTGCATTATAAAGCCACTTTGACTGAATCTCCAGCTCTCCCTGTCTTTTGAACACTGAAACAAGCTGCAACTCCCTCAGCCTCCCCGACACCAGCAAACAGTGTGTACAGATCATAGATGAAACACAATGACTTCAGTCACAGTTACCTTGAGAAATCAAAGAGCAGTGAATACTGTCCAAATCTGACAGCATTTTGTTAGGCCAGTGTTTATGAACCTTCAACTGACGTAACAAGAGCGACCCTATCACCTTCACAATTATGGGATGTAATCTATTCACAGCTGGCCAATCACTGCCATTTAAGAGCAGATCATTACTTTTCCTCTGGTTAAACACACAGATCCTTACAAGCATTTGATAATCCCCGAGAAGTAAATCACTCCCACTGTCATTTTCATCTCATGAATTATTTATATCCTATAATGAATTCTTAACAGGACCCCATCCAGAAAGAGTCACAAGTTGAAGATAAATTGTGG
This sequence comes from Copadichromis virginalis, assembly GCF_057382275.1. Lineage (NCBI taxonomy): Eukaryota > Metazoa > Chordata > Actinopteri > Cichliformes > Cichlidae > Copadichromis > Copadichromis virginalis. The sequence goes on from NC_140624.1 coordinate 27,142,170, forward strand.
GTTCTAGGTTTCTAATGGAAGAGCACAACATGGTGTTCATTGGTTATTCATACCTTTTGTAACTTTCCTTCCTAAAACAGGCGAGTATACAAAGGAAAGCATAAAGCATGTTGGTACATCCAAAGAAATGATTAATCCTTAGCCAATTTTTTTTTCAGATGAAACTGAATTACACAGAACATTTAAAAAATGTAAACAGACTGGAAAGGACAAGCTGAAGTATTTCGATCCAGATGATCCCCTGCTGAACTGATAAGTTCAGCAGGGGATCAATTAATTATTTGCCCTATGTGTATAAATAGGAAATGTTATAAATACCTCTCTGTCCTTCTGCTCATCCCTGTTGAATGTAAAGCACTGGTTCATCTGAAGAAAAGAGAAGTACAAAGCACAAAAAAGGGAGTCAGTGGATAGAAGAAGCAGACAAGTTTGTGTTATGTTATTTGTACCAATAAGTCGTTGTGTTTGCAGTAATCGAGCCATCCATTCTCCTATGTACATCGCTCAGCTACAACTAAGAAGATATGTCTTAGGGTCTTCTAATATTGTTTAATCTTGATCTTGCAATGTAAAGTGACTTGAGTTAATTTTTGTTTTGAACTGGCAATATATCAACAGAAATGAACCGAATAATCATAATACAAAGTAGAGAGAAAAAATAAAGAAGCAAAAATGTAAAAATGATCCACATCACATCATTTGAAATATGTGACAGCCAGTGTGCTGGCCTTGTTTTCTTGTTGCTTTCAGGTATCTAGTAGGTGGAGCTGACCCAATTTCAGCACACCTGAGAAAGCCAGTCCCCGGTGTATTATAAAGGAACTCTGACTGAACCTCTGGGTCGTTTCATTATCTGAATCTTAATGAACACCGTTTTCTGTATGAGAGTTTTCTAATGTTAGTAATCATATTTTTTCTTAGATATTTTAATTGAAGATAGGCTTCAAATTACAAAAAGAGCATGCAATCATCCATCCATCAATGCATGCAGAACATTAATGCATGCGTAAGCCTTCCAAAAGACATCTCTCCAGTGTGTCATATCTCTGTGTAGCTCCTCAGTCATTCAGGTCATGGTAGTCTTAAATGCTTGAAAAAAATAGGCAGATCGACTTCAGTTGGTAAAGACACCTCTCATCAAAGAAGCATCTTCAGTTACAAAGTTACAAAGGTCCTTTCTATTGACTTGTTGTCTGGATTTACACAATTATCACAGATTACAAATGAGAACGTGAGCAACTTCCTTTCAGATGTTGTTCGTTTATATACAAATAGCCTCAGTACCAGATAAGCTGAGCCTCACTGTAGCTGTCTTTTGATGCTGACATCAAAAGAAACATGTCCATCACACATGCTGAAGTAGTCTGACCATTTACTAAAAATTAATCCACATCATTCACTTAATTCAAATACCGAGTTCTGAATTAAGGAAAATAAACATAAGTTATACCCATTATTTCATTAATGTGCCCCTACTAATATTTATGTTAATGCAAATTCCCACAACTCCCAGAAGGCTGGAAAACTAGAGCAGACTAACTCCAGTCTACAACTCAAAATATGGCAGTGTCCTGTAACAACCACTAAGCTTCTGATCTGTACGAGCTCTTTGGTGAAGTAGGATTTAACTGGCCTGTAGCTAAATCTATTTGTGTATAAGAAAATCTAATCCTATTGCCTTTGAGATTAACTCCTACACAGTCTCCGTGCTGAGGAAGCCATGAAGCATGGTGCACCTGGGGTTTGCAGAATGTAACAAAACTCATGCGACTTCATATACATATAACATGTAGTTCCAACTATCATTTCTAACATTAACTGACCTGGATAGACACCAAGCTCAGTTACATGGTAACACTGATACTCTTGTGTTTGTGACAGTGTGGTTAGCTTCAGCTGGCTCAGGAGAGCTGACATCAAGCTGGAAGCCACTGTAGTCTGCATATATATATGTATACATATATATATATATATATATATATATATATATATATATATATATATATATATATATACACACACACACACACACACACACACACACACACACGAACATATACATGATGTGCTTTGACTCTGTAATGCTCAAAATTAATAGAATCAAGTTAAAACTGAGGGTTATCTAAAAACTTCAGCTAGGGTTTGAACGTTCACAACCATTGTGCCAAAAACAAAAGAAATTAGTGTATACTTGTTGACACTGAAACAGCAGGAGATAGATATACAAAGTTATTACAGTATTTCCAAGGATAAAGAACTGGACTGACAAGTATCATAAAGAAATTTAAAGAGAGCTGCACAGTACAGAGCAAGTTTTGCAGAGGTAGGAAGCAAAAGATTTCAAAGACTCTGGAAACAAAGCTAGTGAGAAATGTTTTTTAAAAACCACAGAACAACTTTCAAAGCACTGGTGAGTGATTGACCAAAATCATGAATTGTAGTATCAAAGGAGACCATCTCACGGACTGTGAGACTGCAAACTAAGAAAAACTCCACTTCTGCAGAAGTGTCAACTTCAAGCCAGACTGATGTATGCTAAGGACAACCTGGAGAAAGATTATGCATCTGAAGGTGTGCCTTTTGGTCAGATGAGACTAAAGTAGAGCTCTTTGCCATAAAGATGCTGCTTATGTTTGGAGAAATAAGGGTGAGGTTGTACACAATTCAGAACCCAAAGAACACGCAGTGGTGGAAGTATCATTCTTTGGGGATGCATCAGTTCGTCTGGACCTAGGAATGTTACGAAGGCAGGAGGAATCATGAAGAAAGAAGGATATTTGAAGATTTTGAAAGAAGTATTCAGCAGCAAAATTGGTTCTGGGTCATTGTTTTATCTTCCAGCATGACAACAACCCCAAACATGCATCACTCTTGGTGAAGAACAATCTCCAGAAGACCAAAGTGAACATTGACTCAGGAATTCAAGCCCTCAGTGGTAAATCAGAGTGGCTGTAGCTCAGGAGGTAGAGTGGGTCATCTACTGATAGGTGTGAATGGGTGAATAAGGCATGTTGTGTAAAGCATTGAGTGCTCTGGGAGAATAGAAAAGCACATGAATCAGTCCACCTGTTCAGTCCAATCCCATTGAAAAATCAGTGGGGTGACCTGAAGACCAAAGACCATGCCAACAAACAAATCTGGAGAGCCTGACAGATTTGCCAAAGAAGAATGGGCTGGGATTGATCAGTGTGCAAAGTAAAATAATGTAAGCATGTCAAATAAAAACTAGGATGTTTGGAAAAGCTATGTTATAAATTAATTACACTGAACAGTACACACTGAGCTATGACTGTATGTACTTTAGGTCCTTTAGCTTGTACTCTTTTTGTGCTTCCATACAATTAGAGGCTAACAAAACACTATATCTTAGAACAGTGGTAGGGAACTCCAGGCCTCAAGAGCCAGAGTCCAAGTGTCCTTGGTCCAACACCAGAGCTCTAACTTAATAATGTACGTAGAGTACAAAGTAGTTACCTAAAATAACTCATCTAAAAAGTAATGATAATCCTGAGAGTTATAGATAAAATATGAATTAATATCATCAGTCTTAGAGTAAGCTTATGGTTTAAGGGAAGTAGTATAATGTGTTATGATAAGCTTGAATTTAAAATGGAAATAAAATATCTGTAATATCACTAAACATTGCAGCTGAAATCTTTGACATTTTACTGGATGTACCTCAGCACTGATCTTAAACATGATCTCATTATCTTCGAGTAACTGCTTCTGCTTCTCTGTCCTCTTTTTTTCTCTGTATCTAAGCGATGAATCCATTAATTACATTAATTTCAAAACTCCCACAGTGCTCTTTCCCATTACTCTTCAGTGTCCTGACACTGACTCCTTTCCAAGGTGTATCAGAGTTACAAGGAAATCACACATGTTAGAAAAACTGAAAGAGCACAGAGAAACCTCTCTAGATGGCTTGAGTTACGACATACGTACATGTCAGATTCTGCAAGAAATTAGGATTTAATCTCAGAACAAACACCCTGGAAATTCTGGAGAGATTATATGCCTTGACTGGCTAAGGAAGGCTTTGGTGACCCCCTGGAAAACTGTGGCTGGCTGAGGAGAGGGACGTCTGGGCTTTTTTTTCTTAGACTGCTGGCCTAGTGACACAAACCTGGATTAGTGGCAGAAAATGGATGCAATGGATGTAGATATTTGTGACAAAACTAACTTGCATTTCCCATTTCCATTTTTACGATCAGTGGCTCACATTAATTAAAAATAATTATTTTCAACAAATATTTCTCTCTTTTCTTTTTACATTTCTTTCTGATTTTCTACCACATTATGAAACTGACTTGCCTGCAATTCAAACTGTGTCAGGCTCAACTCTATAGTAAAGGTTCTACTTTTGAAGGCAGTTCTGATTTGGCAATTATTTCAGGATCATCTTCTGAATGGAAAGCGTTTCATAAACTCAAACAGCTGTTCTACAACGCACTGATTCCTCCCGATGTTGGAGGGCTGGTGTTTACCTGCTTGTTGTAGCTCTGTAAAGCCGTCAGAGCCGAGTCTTGGTCGCCCGTCTCCATCTCCTCTATAACGGCACTTAAATCCATGTTCATCATCACTGAGCTAGCTGCTGCTGCTGCTGATGATGATGATGATGAGGATGTCTGTATGTTTGTTCCCCGGACTGCGGATTCACGTTATGCTCCGTTACCTCTGACGGATGAAAGCATGACGTCTGAATCCCGACGATCTGATGAGAAGCGATTAGCGAACGGGGATTTGTGCCAGCCAAGTGCTGCGTTTAGAGTCCCAAGAAAAGACGGGAGAAATAAAATTTGTGATTATTTTTTTGTAAATGGAAAAGACAAGTGAGGATGTGGACCACAAGAAACGAGCAACATTAGACATCACTATATATGCAAAGTCTAACGACTGTAAAAGAACGCTCCTCTCTCAGACTGCGGGCTGCTTGTGGTGTTCATCAGAGTTTCTAAAAGCAGTATTGGAGGCAGAGAATTCAGCTTGAAGTGAAACTGTGAAGTGCGGCACACGTTAGACAAATGCGGGTCGGTGAGACTGAAACATCGTTCAGTAACTATCCTTTCATCATATCGAAGCTCAATGTGCTGGCTCAAAATTGTTGCAATTAATTGCAACATAAAGTAAGCCATCAATGACACTGTTGGGTGTCCCCATAGTGGCGTTTCAATAAAAAGAATAGAAAGAAAGAAGTGAAAATAAAATAGTGATATTTATTATTATTCTATACATGAGCAGTGAAATTGAAGAATTTGCAGTGCTTTAATAATGTAGACCTTTTTGAAGCCACAAAACAACTGAGAATGAATTCCACATACATTGTATTTTGAATTGATGTATCACTGATGCCATTTTAGAAAGCCCAAAAGTTTCGATTATCCTTTAAAAAGACAAACGGCCTTTGTGTGCAAGATTTTCCAATCGGTAACCTGAGCGATAGTGAGCAAGTCAGTGCAAACATGTGAGAAAAAAAAATTCATATCAAACCGACTCTGAGCTGTTCCACAGTCCTCACTAATGTGGCAGTAGCCAGTCCAGTGAATTGAAAGTTGAGCAGAATCTTCTTTTTTACTGATAATTCAATTTAATAATACACAATAATAGCACATTATCAAGTGCTGCTCATATGCCATTCTCTGATATACTATTTAAACTGACATCATAAAGCGTTTTGAGGTTACTGTTGTTGTTAACTGTCGCCATGTAAATAAAATTACACTAACACATACCTAAAAGATAAACACGTTCGCTTTAGGTAACGAGGGTCTGCGCTCTTTACACTACCGCCATCAACTGGGCGTTTCTCGAACGAGACGTGGGCGTGCGTGTAGGCTACTTAGTGTGCTCGATTTAAAATTCAAAGCAAACGCGCGTGCGGGGTGAAGGTTTTATGTTACCCGTAGTTAACCAAAATACAGTTATCAAGTAGATGAATTACACTACATTAAACCTTCAATTTGTTGTGTTACCACATGAGTCTAACTGTTTTGCTTAAAATTTGATAAACGGTATAAACCCCGTTCTTCCGGCACAGTATACATATACTCTGTGTAAATGACGTCTTGACGAGGCACGCACCTTGTCCAATAAAAGCTCACGACCTTGTTTGAGCGACAGGATTCGCAACCAATAGTTTTGCGGAAATCGTTTGATTGACAAACATTGCAGCTGGAGTGGGGGAAGGGGTCGATGAAGTTGACGGAACCGCCATCTTGAAAAGTGCTCTCCGAAGGTCTACATTTTCGCGCCTGTTAGAAACAGTTTTAAACGCTTTATTTTCCTTGCCAAAATTTCATCTTAGCTCTGTCTTAGTATCGCTAAGGTCCGAGGCTAATGTTAAGATAAGCTACATGCTGGAGAGTCGGTGTTTACCATTGTCTATTGGTAGGTACAACTGCAAGCTCATACACTTGGTGCTGAAGAGACGATTAGCCAGCAGTCTTTAGATAGCCGGCTAACGTTAGCTGGCTAGCAAAGAGCATACTTGGCCATCTTATCACTGCGCTGTCAGGCTGTGGTTTTTTTAAGCTAAGAGGAGGCTAACGTTAACATGACACATTAGTGTTTTAAGGTACCTCGGGATCATATTTTGATTTTATTGTCAAACCTGTCAGCCAGTTAATATTACCCTCATATGTGACATATATTAGGGTAACTGGTTGAGTTCGATAGCACGGGGTTAGCTAACAATAGCTAGTGACGTTCCTTGTACCGGTGTGTTGTCTTTAACGCCTGCACCGTTAGTGGTAGATAGGTTTGGGCCTTAGGATGTAAACGAACTGGTAATGACGTGAATTAAAAAGGCTGCTGTTTTGATTCGTGTTTAGCCGAAATTAAAGCTAACCGTTAACTTTGCCTTCGAAGGTTGGTTAGCTGAAATTAAATACAGCCAATAACGATTGCGTTAAATGACTGCCTTTACACATAAGGAAATTCTTATTATTTTTTTTAAACTGCTCAGTCTGTTGGTTCGGAACAGATAGTCAAGCCCAGATGAACCAGGTGATTCTGGGTGAATACTAAGTATTGCCACCCAGCTAAAATGTGATATCTTATTGCATGTGTATAGTTGTACTACATAGGCCTGAAATGTAGGTAGAGTGGATATTTAGATTGATTTTATTACGGGCTCGTAATGTTTATGTGCCTACGGTATTTTTATTATTTTCGCTCTATGGCGTATGTTCAGCTGTTTTGGGGAGTGATAGTTTTATCAAAATATAGGCGTTTTATAGTGTGAGTGTAGTGCAGTTTTTGTGTCAGTTGCATTGCTGAGTTAACACAAAATTCATAATAGCAGAAATATAATCGGCATCCAGATGTCTAGCCGCACTTGATTTGTCAAAGTAGTTTGGGGAGTCACAGCAGCCGGTATCCTCTATGTTTATTACACGCAGTTGCTACAGTCTCTTGGTAACAAGTCACTGTTCTGAATATAAGTAGGAAGGTGCTTTGTACAGTGGGTGAGCTTGTGATTATAGGTTGTCTGTGGTACAGAACGGGTAATTAGAAGACCTTTTAGGTGGGGAATCAATGAATAGGTCAAATGATGAGAGACTGCTAGTCACAAAGTGTTTAAAGATGCATACAATTTAAATTAGGTCTTTGCTAAGCGATTTATCTGGAGAAGTACTGCTCAAAGTTAGTTTAAAAATTAAAAGAAGGTTTACCTCCTTGAAAGCAAAATAAAAAGAAATGGGAATGGATTAATACCTCTCTACAGTAATGTACCGAACTGGCACACATCTCAAGAGTGTCAACAACAAATTTTCAGAATAGTTGCTAACAAGAAGCTTTAGTTTAATGTAACTTCAAACTTACGTGAATATAGATGAAATCAGAGAAAAGCTAAGATTTTGACAAATTTTCACAGGGATTTAATCAGACATCATAATCATATCATTAAGTCAGGGCTCTAGCATTGAAGAAAAGTGGACTGAAAGATGGCTTGAAAATAGAGGGTATTTACATTGGTCTTGATGGGTATTGTTTGTCACTTTTTCATATCTTTATTGCATGTTCATGAAGTTGTTTGACAACAAAAACTGAAAAACGTATACAAATAAGAGCATTTCCTTCAGAGTATTCGTATTATACACATTCTTAACATGGGAAAAACCAGGACATTGCAGCTTAGTTTAATTCCAGCCAATAGCAGCACTTCAGGCATTGTCATTGGCTTTTCATATTGTCTGTCAAAACATGGATTGAATGAGCTGTCACTTTTATAATGACTAGAGCAGGGCGATATGGCCAAAAATATTTATCACGATATATATTTGAAAATTTGCGATAACGATATAACCGACGATATAATTGATGCGAGACAAAATACAACTCCACAACATTACTAGCGCAAAAAGACAACCTTCCATTTATTTTCACTTAAACAAGAAGCTGGTTTTTATGTACATTAAAGCTTTATAAAAATGTAACAGTGCAAATGCAAATTCCTTGCTGAAAGTTTAACCAAAAGGCATTTCCAGTAGAAATGGGCTGACATATCCTGAGCATAACCATGTATAATATCCACTGAAGTTAAAAAGAGGTGCTTTGCAACATTAAACTGCAGTGTGCAGTACGTATTTTTCGGACCATAAGGTGCACGGGATTATAAGGCAAATTAAGCGAAACAAAGCAGTCAGATAAATCAAACTTTATTAAACTCATTCTTCTTGCTTCCTCCACTTCTGTACCATTGATTCATTAATGTTGAATTCTCTGGCAGCTGCTCTATTCCCATGTTGTTGCAGTATATTAATGACTAACCTCGTATTGTGGATGTATTATCTCAGTTGTTCTCCTGACTGAAGTTTGGTCGTTTACAGCATCCTGCCATGCGATTGCATTTGTCTCTAACCATGAGGAACCTTCACGTTAACTTTTATGAGTGTAAAAGTGTTAGTGTTCGTCCTCCAGCTTCACTGTTTATGTTATGCTAACATAGCTGTGTCGCTAGCGATCACGTAGCACATCATTATATACCAGCTAGCCCAACTTCAGTAACCCTACAAATGTCACTGCTGTTTATTTTCCTCTCTTCATTTATGTTGGAAGTGATAGCAGAGCTGTACGTTTGAATTTTTTCAGAAATCTCTCAGTCAGAACATGCTATATCATGCTTAGGTAACTAGCGAGCTAACTTCCGCTAGCTTCCTGCTAACTTCTAACTCTGTTAAATGTAATAAATTTTGTTTTCATGGATGCCTGGAAGTTAAACTTCATAGTTACACCTGGTAAAGCAGCAATGCTGATCGTTTTATTAAAGATGAAAGAATTTAGACAGTTTTTAACTCTCAGTGATGCTGCAGTGTTCGTTTGACCTGAACGATACGGAGTTTAGGACCCAGATTACTCCCAGATTTAAGAGCATCTTAGTCCGACAAATACGACAATAACGACGGCCGCTTGCATCTTCTGCATCTGACGGACAAACACCAAACCAGTTCCACATCACTGAAGTTGGAGCATTTTTACAAACCAATTCTGGTTCATCTGTTTCACTCAACAATCGGCCATGTGCGTATGAAAACAAAGGCTCTGCACATGCACGTTTTACTCATATTCTATCGCGGTATTTCATTTTCCTATCGTTGCCTAACATTATACCAGTATTACCGTGAACGGTATAATATGGCCCAGCCCTAATAATGACCATGTTTTATATTGCTATTAAAAAGTTTTTTGCACGATAATTAATTGGTTTTATTGCCTAGTTCTAATTATGAGGCACAGATGAAGTAGTAGAATCATGTTAGCCTAGATGCAAGTCTTCATACCCAGTTGGTGATGAGAAAGAGACTGGGGAGTTTATTTATTTTTATATAAGATGAACGGTTAAAATAGTAATAATTGAGAATTTGTGCCTTTTTGTTCTTTAACTAGAGAAAGGTCGCTCTTTGTATGTGTGAGATTTCTAAATGCATGTAAGTTATTGTAGATTTCTTATTATTGGTGTTTAATGCCAGCTGGTTAGCCTCAGCTGGTAGTCATCTTGGGCCTTAGGTGGGCTACTGATACATCATTGACATTGTCTCTTTGACTCACTTGACCACTGTTTAATTTAAAAAAAAAAAAAAAACCTATTCCAAACATGTAAAGAAAATCTGTGTAGCAGCAGTAAAATGTCTCCAAAATGCTGGTTCTTTCCTGTTGGCATTCTCCACGTTATGATAGCTCTCTGTAGCAACCAGTGTGTAGTAAACACAGAACAATGTAAAATGGATCAGGAGGTTGTCACCACTATCCAGTCCAGGTTTTTAAGTCAGGATGAGATGGATATCTGATCCAAATGTTGGGTGGGGGCATTCTTAAAGCCTTTAAGTTATGTAAGCACTTCTAAATGCTGCTGACTATAAGGCTAAGTTCACACTGGAGGTCTTAATGCTCAATTCTGATTTTTTTTTTTTTTTTTTTTGGTCCGGTTGTTCACTGGATGGCCAGGAAGCGTTCACAATGTCTTTTTGATTGTCTTCTCCGGCGCTGATAATTGGCGTCTGTCTTGTGTCAGTGACGTAAAAGACTGATTTAATGCGACTAGGGCTGCCACGATTAGTCGACTAGTCACGATTACATCGACTATCAAAATCGTCGTCGACTGGTTTAATAGTCGACGCGTCGTTTGAAGCTTTGTAAGATCCCAAAAGACGCAGGAATAAGTAGCAGGATTTAAGAGTGTAATAACGGACTGAAACAGAAGATGGCAGCACTGCATGTACAAGGATGCCAGCTGCCGTTAAACCCCGAAGAAGAAGAAGCTGTGTCCCAGAATTCATAGCGCGGCCCAGCTCAGTTTCCAACAATGGCGGCAGCTAGTTAGTTTTAATATTATTCTTATTATTCTTTCTGGGTCACAAAATAAACGTTTAACATATTTTCAGGCGAGAATGTAGCTGTGTAAACCTCAAATATCTGCTCAGTTTATCAAGACACCAAATATTTTCAAAAGCGCTCCTACGTTTTCGGAGACGTCTGTTACCCACTAGCTCTATAGCTAGCCGGGGGCTAGGCTCGCTAGAGCCGTGAGAACACCGGACTCCCGGCAAATCGTTTTCAAACCCACCGCCGTCTTTCGCTACTCAGGTTAAACATGATATATAAGTCACTTAGATAACTTAAAAATGTTATTGTTTGGCTTTCTTTCAGTGTTTTATTTGTTCCTGAGTAAATCGGTTTGGCTGAGATTAAAGTTTTTACACAGCTGAATAAACGTCAAGCAGACAGCTGATTATCAGAAGTGTGAGATGCTCGAGAATATACTCCGGTGTCCTGTTATATTTTAGATAGCAAGGAGTTTATTAAACTTCACCGAAACAATCTGCAAATTTAATAAACTATCATCTTGTCTTTATTGTTAGTTAGCACAGACCTTACACACTTAAAGCTGTAAGCAAATGATAGTTATATAAGAGCAGATGCTGCTGGTGCAATAAGCTGTACGTTTTACCTCCAATGGATGATGATCTGATTAGTCGACTAATCGCAAAATTAATTGGTGACTAGTCGACTATCAGAATAATCGTTTGTGGCAGCCCTAAATACGACGTGACCCAGGTCGGATTTGAAAATATTGGATTTGTGCTGTTCAAACTGTTATACCATGATCGGATATGCGTCGCATGGGGTCAAAAAAAGTCGGATTTGATGGCTTTTCCCCGCAGCACGCCGTGTAATAAATACTCACAAAGAAAACTGTGGCTGTTTCAACTTATGTAACACTGGACTCCAGGTACACGACGCCAGCTGAAAACACTTCACTCAAGTCGAGTTGCCCGAGATTCACAGAATTTACAGAAAATGTAAAATTTTTGTGATATATATCTGTGTCGGGACGATAAGTGTCTTATATCGGGATATGAGACTTTGGTCATATCGCACAGCCCTAATATATGCCCATCTGCTTTTGTCTTTCTCCCACAGGTGTGTTCGTGTTGAACTGCTGTATGTGCGCTTTTTGTGAGTGTGTCCATTACCACTATCTGCCTGCTTGCCCATCCGTCTGGTCAGCCTGGAATGGGCCACAACTCCCAAAGACTAGAACAAACCTCTTTTTAACCTGAGCTTTGCTGTGAGGACTCCAACATACTCACAGGTGAGCTGAAATAAGAACTGTTACTCGATTATTGAGTGATCCCTTAGTAAATCATTGCCCCTTAGATGAATCTCGATTGATAATGTTTCATTTTTGTGCTCATTTTAATGACTCACTTTTGCCCACAATCTGTTTTAACATATTTGTGTCCTTTTTTCATATATATGTATGTATGTATGTATTAAAGAACCAACATGTTTTGGAAATTTGACCTCCACACCACATCCCACATTGACACACTGCTGGAGAAGGAGGATGTGACGCTTACAGAGGTAATGGATGAGGATGATGTCCTGCAGGAGTGCAAGGCCCAGAATCACAAACTTGTGGACTTCCTGCTGAGACCACAGTGTATGGAGGACCTGGTTACCTTTATCACACAGGAACCCAGTACTGATGTTGAGGAAAAGGTTAAATACAAGTAAGGAAATGGTTATTAATTTCACAGTTTGACGAAGATGTATGTTGACATCAGGAACATTTAACCTACAGGATGTAGTTTTTCTGTAAACTTATCTGTGGTGCTAAATCAAAGTTGCGTAACTCCAGTGTCTAGCAAACTGCTGACATGTCCACAAAAGTTGAAATGTTAGCAAGTTTGTTCACAAGGCCGGAAGAAATTGGTCAAACTGAGATTTGGGAGCTTTTCCCCAAACTTCTGATTATGTGGGAAAATCCAGTTGGGAAAGCTTCACATCCAGTAGTCTGCTTTAAAATCACTCATTGCTTTAAATACTATGGTATTACTTGAACATATGGCTCCCACTTGAGCTATATGAATTCACAGGAGAATTATCTACACTTGTTTTGATCTGTTGTTCAAATTGTTTTTTGAAATATGGAAATCTGAAGAAAAAAGAAAAAAAGTTTGATTCTGTCTGGTGTATAACTGAGGTTTGTAAAAAATTCCTGTTACACTACTTACAGAACCGATGGTGGCAGTGCTGCTGTAATTTAGTGTTTTCTCAAAATAAACTGGTGAAATGAAGCAACTAAACTTAAACTCTTGATCTCTGGTTGGATATAACTTTGAGAAGAACTCATACCTCTAGAATTTCCTGCATTTAAATATTTATCTGCTTTGTAATGAGCAGTGCTGTAACTATTGGAAAAACTCTAAAAGGGCCTTTTTTTTTTTTTTTTTTTTTTTTTTAAACCCCTCAGGTATCCCAACATATCATGTGAGCTGCTTACATCAGATGTGAGCCAGATCAATGACAGACTAGGAGAAGATGAAAAACTGCTGATGAAATTGTACAGTTTCCTCCAAAATGAGCCGCCCCTCAACCCCCTCCTGGCCAGCTTCTTCTCCAAAGTTCTTTCTATTCTTATAGGACGCAAGCCTGAACAGGTAGGATTTTTATTTATTAATTTATTTCTTTTCACCAATGATGCCAACATGTAAAAATACTGAGAGGATAAAATGCTTTGCTACTTATAGGTGTAACAAAGTCTGTTTAAATCGGTATGACAAAACCTTGTCTTGTTTTTATTTAAAGATAGTTGATTTTTTGAGGAAGCAGGAAGACTTTGTAGACTTGATGATAAAACACATCGGGACCTCTGCGATCATGGACTTGCTGCTCAGGATGCTCACCTGCATCGAACCACAGCAGCTACGACAAGATGTTCTCAATGTGGGTAACAACAAAATGGTTCCCTCCTTTGCTAAAAATGATATCCTCTCAGGCACTTTACACTAGAATATTACAGTCCACATTAAATTATATTGCCATCTGGTATAGTTTATTAACCGTTCTCAGTTGATGTTAAGGAATGAAGTGGACAGCAAAGGGTGAAACGTTGTGAAGCCTTTTTATTTAATAATGAAATTTTATGATTTCCTGACAAAGTTCTTTGTTTCTATTAGTGGCTGAATGAGGAGAAAGTGATTCAGAGACTGGTGGAGATGATACAACCTTCTCAAGATGAAGATGTGAGTTTCTTACATATTTTGCCCTGTACTTCCGTTATTCACCAGGGTATTCGTCAGGAAGTATACTGGTACTTATTTAATCATTGAAGACATTCAGATGTAATATTTACCAATATTAAACAATACTATATAAAGTGCAGAAAGTCACCTGGAGGGGTGCTGGGCTCTGTACCTATGTGCCCTCGGTGAGAGGCGGTGTTGGGGTGGGGGTTTCTCCCGATGGGATTTTCTTCCCTGCACTTTCAGTCATTCTATTTGACTGTGGGATGAGAGCCTCATTAGAGAGTTGGCTCACTGATCGAGGGCTGCAACAAATAGCCTCCTGGTCAGCTAGCAGGAGGGAAATACAAGACTGGAGGGCTTTTTTTTTTTTTTTTAAATTTTTAAGCTGGTTAGCAGTGTTTTATTTATTTTTTTCTTCTTGAAAACAGAGACACTCCAATGCATCACAGTCACTCTGTGAGATCATTAGACTGAGCAGAGACCAGATGTTCCAGGTGCAGGGCTCTTCAGAACCTGATCCACTTCTGTCCACACTTGAAAAGTATGTATTTGCTTCTTTACGAGAACTTGTCAGTATTGTACAGAATAAAACTATCTATGAGTACGTCGTTGGTTCAGTTTGTTTGTTTGTCTTCCTGTTTGTTAGCAGTCTGGTTTCCGAAATCTCATTTTCAGTTGTGTTACGATGATACCAAAAACAGCTCGAGCTGATTTAATTTTGGTGAAATTGGGTCAGGGTCACACCAAATGTGAAAATATCAGTGAAAACTTTATATGAGCCAGTAATTTTTATGGATACTTCACAACAATATCCTAGTCCTTGGGGGACATGAGTACCTGGGTTGGCTAAGTATTAGACCTTGATCTTCATTGTTAGTGCCCAAGGTCAAAGTTGATGCTGTAAAAAAACAAAACAAAAAAACCCCATATCATATGAAAGGGCATGCAGAGAGCTGTACAACACACTTTATTTTTTCAGTACAACACCCTATGGCATTGCAGTGACCCAATAAGAGGGAATGTATTGTAATAAAAGTGTCATTTAGTATAGCCCTTGTCCTTTTGGGGAGTTACGCTCTGAGTGCTCTTGTTTTACTGTGACGTAACCTTTGAACTCAGATATAAGATAATTGGTGTGAATTTTGATAACGATCAACCAGATCAAACTTTAAATCATTCTCTTGTGTCTATCTTTGTTTTTGTTCGATTTCATTGTCATTTTCTGCCATGCAAAAAACCTGCTTTCCCTCATTTAAGTGTCTGTTATCTTCCTCTTCAGGCAGGAGACAGTAGAGCAGCTGCTCTCTAATATCTTCGACAAGGAAAAGAACGAGTCTGCAATTGTCAGCGTTATCCAGATCCTGCTCACATTGTTTGAGACGAGGAGACCAGCGTATGTCTTGTCCTTTCATCTGCCAGTTGATATTTTTAATTTGACATGGGTGGAGATTTTAAAATAAATCAATTTTTAAACAATTTTTAAGCAACACAATACCGCTTGAAATGGGGAGCTAAATACCGCAAACATTCTTTCTGTCTTTATTGCAGTATACAAAGTTTACTTCTCCTATTTGGATCCTTAAATCATATAGTCCCAGTCTGAATCATGGTCCAAACTGTACTGGCAAGGCAACATTGTTTTGTTTTCTTTTTTGCACTAGTTCATGTGACTGGACATGTGTTGTAGGTTTGAGGGTCATATGGAGTGCCCCCCAGGGATGTCTCATCCATCATTCTCAGTGAACCACAGCATCCTCGAGGCTGTGAGACCCAGACTCAAAGATTTTCACCAGCTGCTACTCGAACCTCCAAAGGTAAAGACTATTTACAGCTGTGACTATTGCTCTGTTTGCAGATTTGCAGATTGTAGGTTGAAGATAGGTGGACTATGTTATATTTTTCAGGCCAAGTCTGCAAATATTGATTGATTGATAATACTTTATTTATCCCAAGGAAAATGACATTTGTAGTTAAGATAAACACTTTGCTTTCCACCATCAGAAGAATATGATGAAGACAACATGGGGGGTTCTGGACCCTCCAGTGGGCAACACCAGGCTCAATGTGGTCAGACTGGTCGCCAGTCTGTTGCAGAGCAACACACACAGCATCAATACAGAACTAATTAACCTCAACACACTTGGAGTTATACTAGTAAGTACTATCTTCTTTTTAGGGTGTGTGGTGTGGGGGCGGAGACTACAATCAATGCAATGAATTTCGATCTTAGACAAGTTCAAAAGTTTTCTGAAAATTTTTTGGGGCATAAATTTTCCACAGAAGTCCAGTTCAGAGTTTTTGGTCTAAATCTGAAAATCCTAACTTGCACAATTAACAGAAAGTTTTATCCCTACACTTCAAACTTCCACACCATTCAAGTCAATGTCCAATCCCAGTAAATTGTTGCATCCCGATGTTATGCAGCCATCTGCCACCAGATGGAGCATTGTTGGGAAACTGGAAGAACTGGAAGAGGTGGCTGATAAGAGAGTGGTCTGGACTTCCCCGCTGCCCAACCCCAGATAAGCAGAAGAAAATGGATGATTTAACTTTTTGTTGTTTTGGATTTTATTTTTTAGCAATGTGGCTGGCCTGAATTTTCAAACGGCCTGCATCATTCATAATGCACGACACACAACACATCGCTTTTCAGTATTTCGTGGTTTTTTTTTTTGTTTTGTTTTTTTTTGTTTTTTTTTAATAAAAAAAATACTTAGCTTAAATCTGGCCATCCAGTTATCACTTGTCATGTATAGTGGCAATGCACAGGGAGCCTACATGTCCACCATGATCCGGATATAAGATCTCAGCCTGTGAGGAGACATGACAGATTTTTTCCTTCATAGTTTGTGTCAGCTATGTCGGCAAAAAAAACCTGAAAAACCTTTGGTTGTGGTTCCCCCTAGTTTTATTCTGTCCGTCGGTTTACTAATGCGACCCGTGGCTCAGGGGGTTGGGAAGCGCATCTGTAACCGGAAGGTCGCCGGTTCGATCCCCGGGCTCTCTGTCCTGGTCATTGTGTCCCTGGGCAGGACACTTTACCCTACTGCCTACTGGTGTTGGTCAGAGGGGCCAATGGCGCGATATGGCAGCCTCGCTGCTGTCAGTCTGCCCCAGTCTGCAGCTGTAGCTACAACCGTAGCTTGCCTCCACCAGTGTGTGTGAATGCGAGAGTGAATGAATAGTGGCATTGTAAAGCACTTGGGGTGCCTTGAAAAGCGCTATATAAATCCAATCCATTATTAATGCGTCTCCTTTTGTACTTGTTTTTGTTTTACTCAACAGGATATGTATTTCAAATACATCTGGAACAACTTCCTCCACATTCAGGTGGAAATCTGTACAGCCATGATACTGGCTATGCCTCCTGCCCCCATAGACATCCAACCAGACACAGAGGCAGAACACGTGAAGGAAAGCATCCTCATCAAACATGTAAGATTGAAATACTAGAAGGGGAAAACCACACTTTTTAGTGTGTGTGTGTATAAATACACATATGTATATGTGTCCATAACCTGTTTATACAGGCCTATACGAGCAACAGACTTGGAAGTTAACTATACGTCACGTGAGCTGTCTGTCAGATATTTCTTTGGTGTATTTAGTATCTTGTGTTTTTCTCCACCAGCTGTTTCAAAAGTGCCAATTTATACAGAGAATCATTGATGCCTGGAGCTCCAATGAGAAAGAACAGTAAGTATTCTTGTTTGCACTAAAAGCATAATACTTGTGTTTTATTGGTCATGGCGCTAGCACCCTATTAAATATGCTAATACTACTATTGAACCTTGTTTTAGGGCAGAAGGTGGGCGGCGACGAGGCTACATGGGTCACCTGACCAGAATAGCCAACTCTATAGTTCATAACTGCGACAAAGGCCCTAATGGGCCGCAAATACAACAGCTCATCTCTGGTGAGGAATTACATTTCTTTGAGTGCTCATCTAGCACCATCATGTGTTGTTACTTTCCTGTAAAGTGTAGGTTTATCATCGATAGGTCTCATACTGACCAGGAACACATCATCATCAGCACACTAACGTTTCTAAACCCTAGCTCATATTCCCCTTCGTTACACTCGTATTTTAGGAAGGACAAAAAGCACTTCCATGTGAGGGGAAAGAGAAGAGCTGGCTTTAAAACACAAGAAACTGTGGAATAGAATTTGGAGCATGAATGTTTTGTTTATTATCTGGGTTTTATAATTATTGGACACTAAAATCATAACTGAAAATAAAGTGAGAGATGTGCTTACCCATAATTTGAGAATAACATTGTTATTCTACTTTGTTGTAAAGGGGCTCAGGGGGTAGCACTGTCTTCTGCCAGTAGTTTTGATAGCTGTGCTCTTTATGTTGATGTAGTGTGTGTGTGTCTGTGTCTATATAAATTTCATGTCTGTGACAGAGCTCCCTGCAGAGGATCGAGAAAAATGGGAATCTTTTATTTCTGGACAGCTGGCTGACACAAACAAAAGAAACACTGTTGACTTGGTGAGTAACAACACGAACATGAAAAATAGTAAAGCTTTCAGGTTTGTTTTCATGCTGAACCATTTAACAGCTAAAGTGTTTTGGCATAGCATTAAAATGTTTTTAATGTAAATTTTAATTGAAAATAAACTGCTAGGACAAACGAGGAAAAGATGAGCCAATGATTCAGTTTAAAATATACTGTCCAGCAAGACATTGAGAGTCAGTAAGTTATTATGAAGTTGAACTTTAATGTCAGCCAGACTGATTTCCCTGGGAACAAAGCATGAACTAAGCATCACCTGTATATAGCACTTAAGTAAATTCTATCCAATGTTTATCCTCCAGTCAAAGGTGAGGTCAGATGTTGGGGTCTGTTGACAACCTGCTGTGACAGTTTCAGTATTTCATGACGCACTGTAGCACAGGAACCATGAGATGATAAAATGGTGAAATAATTATATTTTTAATAAAAGTGTACTTCTAATTTTAATGTAAGCAGAAATTATAGTTTAATGATTATGTTATTTAATTTTGGCACTCTTTGCACTCCATAAGCAGGAGATCATTTTGTATTAAATGTCATGTTTTCTCAGGTAAATACACACCACATCCATTCTTCCAGTGATGATGAGGTGGACTTTAAAGAGAGTGGTTTTCACCAAGACTCGTCTCTTCAACAAGTAAGATTTAAACACAGATGCAAATGGATGAAGGCACACAAAGCAGACCCATGGGCACATAAACCCAGCTCATGTAGAGGTAGCCTTTCTGCCTAGGGGGCCAAATCAAAACCTTCTATATATTAAAAGTTATTGTCAAAAGTGTTTTCGATGATTGGGGGGGGACCCTAGGAAATTTAAATGTGCAGTACATACATGTCAACTTCTTTTTAAATTTTGTCCACTTCATGCTTCACAAGAGAAATTGAAGTCCTCCCAAGTGCATCAGGTTACTTTGTTTGTTTTGGGGTTTTTTTTCTTCTTCCCCCTTGACTTGGCCAGCTGTTGATTTCAGTGGGTACTCTGTGTCCATGGGTCCTGCACAATAACTCTGTCATCAGTGTAGCAGTAGAAAATTCAAAAATGAATGTACTTTAAACATCTATCCTAATGTATGTTATGTGTGTGTGAATATAGTATGTGTATACATGTTCTTTGTACTGCAAGTAATGACATTTTTGGTGTAGAGCCAAGAGTATATCATTATCGTTGGTCCTGGGTTTTGCCAGGCCTTTTCTGATTATCAGATGCAACAAATGACGTCCAATTTTATTGAGCAGTTTGGCTTCAATGACGAAGAGTTTGCTGATCAGGACGATGTTGTGGAGTGAGTACTTTTCCTACATTTGCTATTTAAGTATTACCATGTAACACAAAAGGTACAGCACACTACACTACAAGCTGGTGGGTCATTTTTTTCACTGTTAATTCATTCAGTTATAGAATATTTGCATATGACTTTTAAAATAAAGGTCTTCAATTTAATTTCTTAATTTTGAGTCATTCATTGGCTTGTGAAGGATTTCCATTCTAGCCCTAAACTCAATTTAAAAAGCATAAAGCTTTTTTTTCTGAGTAATTTAGATTTTCATTTTTATATAGAAAGAAATGTCATCACCAGCGACACCATTTTATGCTTTATCATTAGCCTGGTACAATGATCACGTCAAAGGCAAAAATTGGCTCAAAGAAGAAATCATATCCACCTTTTTCTGCTGTCGTGGGCCGCCTCTTTTCTGTCTTTCTTAGGGTGAGCTGGAATGGGCATGCTTGTGGTTTTGCCTTTTATGTCACTTGTTTTTCAAAATGCCTGGGAGTGGATCAGTGAAGTACAGCTTTCTTACATAATCTTAGGCTTCTGGTGACCTTAAGTTATTCTTGTAACTTTTAGTTACAAGAATAACTTTTCTTTTTACTTTCTTTTCTTCCGCTTTAATTTAAAAAAAAAAATGGCATCAGTAAAGCGCTTAGGAAGAAAAGATCTGCTCTGAGTAGGTAGCTATATGAACACCTGTCGAAAAGCATGCTTGTTAGAAACATAAGACTCATACATGGGGGATGCATAAATACAATGGACCCATAGCATTGACCAACCTACCTCAGTGATTGAATGTTTCCCAGAAAGGCTGAAAATGCACATTGACCACAGACATGACCTCTACAAATTCTGTTAAGCATAATATTATTTAATGTTAGTGTAATGAAAATTTGGCGAGATCTCTTTTAGAAAATAAAGCTGTTATTCACTGAGGTCTTTAACTGATGTACCTGATAATGCTTCTGCTCTAGCTAATCTAAAGTGTCTAAAGTGGTGTGCCTCCTGTGCCATCATGATGCCTGGAACATATCTGATGTAGCCTAAAAAAGAGAGGACTTGACTTTCCTGTAGAGATGTACACAGCATAAAACCTCTGCTTCTTTGCTGTAAAAGAACAGTGCATTGTATACAGGGCAGATGTTGGCAAGTTATTATAAGTGGTCACACAGGTGAAAAACATAGATAATTCCTTCATTATTAGTTGTTTCAATAGTGTATATCCAACTGCAATATGCATGATGAGTTTTATATTTATTGTATTTTCATCTTTGTTAGAACTAGGCTAACAATAAAAAAAACAACAAAAAAAAAAAAACATGCTTGGGCAAAAAGTGATTGCTTAGTGGATGGTAAATTTTCAGCAAAATCTTATGTGACTACATCAGAATATCAAAGTAGAGACTAACAATGTTGGGTTCCTTGTCTGCATTGTTTCCTCTACCTGGAAATGTAGCTTTTCTTAGCTTGGTCAGTTTAAAACATGGAACGGGGACATAAAGAATCAGGTGGTGATTAAAAGTTGTTTATTTTGTACTGGCTGCTTGAAATATTAAACAAACTTTTGCTGTGTCCTAGAATTTGTCTGTGTGGGGTCATTTGGAGACGAGTTAAAGGAAAAACAAGTGTCTTGATAAGGTGTTGTGCCAGCAGTGTGACTTGGCATTGTTTGTCCAAGTCTATGAAATTCTACACAGTGGTTAAGCAGCACAAATGATATTCCCTCGTTTTGATGACGCCAAAAGTTCAGCTGGCTTTTGAATCTGGCAACTAAAGGTCATGGTGTTTGAGTCACATCAGTCATACTTATTAAAGCCATTCTTTCCCTATGGATGGGAGCATTAACATCTTGGCAACAACTTGCATCATTGGGAGTGCTTCATCACTGGTTTAAAAAAAAAGATCACTCTACAACTAAAATGTCTCCCACAGCAATGGCCAAAAGATTCCCCCATTGTAGGAGGGAATCTGGGGTTTTTCCTTTAATTTGTTGCTTGTCTGTATGTGAATGCCTAACAAATCTAACTCAATAAAACTCTCTCTCTTTAACCTTGCAGTATTCCCTTTGATAGAATATCAGACATCAATTTTTCACTGAATACAAATGAAAGTGTAAGTACTTTGATTATTAATCTAAAATTCATAATGTTGAGAGTAAAACTCTTCTGGAATTAGTTAAAATATTTTTAAAGGCATGATGTGCATATCCTGATGTTGATATTAATTTGGAAGCAGATGACAAGAAAGTGAGAAAATAAAACTGCTGTAGAATACAAACCTTGAAGTAATTTTTTTTTGTACTTCAAACAAGCCTCTAGGTATTCTTCAGGAAAAGAAATGACAGCATAATGCTGTGAAAGATGCCTGAGGCCTGCTTTCTAAGTGAATGCTTCACAGCCTAGGGTTTTGTTCTGTAAGACTTTACTTTGTATGTGCATGTGCTTTAAGCACAACCGATGACACTCTAATTTTGACATGTGTGTAAATTTTCTCCAGGCAAATATCGCTTTGTTTGAGGCACGCTGTAAGGAGAAAATCCAGCAGTTTGAAGATGCTGGTTCAGATGAAGACGATATCTGGGATGAAAAAGATGTCACCTTTGCACCAGAGGCACAGAGACGCCCCAGGTGAGTCAGACACACATGCACCAAGAAACTGAACTTTTTTTTTTTTTTTTGCAACTGAACTGAATTGAGTTACTGAATTAACCTTAATGGCCTCATTATACTATCTTTCCACTTGTTTTTAAATTATTTGTTACTTAATGTTTTCATTAAGGGGGCGGGGTTGCCTTCATTTGATAGCATTAAACAGGACTATCAAGTCAAACATGGGCATAGTTGTAGTGCTGTGAGAGCAAGCTGGTACGGATGTGAACCATGTGCCACCAGATTTTGAACAACTAAAACATTCAAGTGGTAGGAATGATATAGCAGGTTTTCTCATGAATTCATATGGACACTGTATTTGATCTTATAGTGATTCATTTTTATTAACATCAACGTCAGAAGCTATTTGTAAAACTTTTTAGTCTTGTTTAAGGATAATTTGTTGTGTTTAGAGTTTTTTGCTTTTTGTGTGATTGCTTTAGAAAAGTGGTAGTTGTATCACCATTGCTGTAGTCATCAAAAAACCTTTGTATTATCAGCTTGTTACTTCAGTATTTTTAATACAATGGTAATAATAATCGTTATAATATTTAAAATCAACATAATATGAATAATGTCATCAGTACTTGGATAAGAAACATCTCTAGGTTTGTCAGTGTTAGTTGTAAATCACACACAAATTCATTCACAATGGAAAGATGAGGGAAATGAGAAAGGTGAAGGTCGTATGGCTCTGAATACATATTTTAGTGGTCAACAAGGCCAGCATTACATACTTATTATGCAAAAATACAAAAAAATGTGTTTATGTGAACTGTAAGTTCCATATAGGAGCATATATACAGATAAATTGTTTTACAAAACGCCACCAGAGCAGCCTGTTTATTTAAGCTGTATCAATAAAATCCTGATATCAATTCCTGCTGAATTGTATATTCTGTTATTTATTTAGTTATTTATCTATTTATTTTTAATCTCACTCACAGTATAAAGAGGACAGCTCAGATCTTTATTCTAATACTTGATCTGTCCATCACAGGAGTTCAGGCAGCACAGACAGCGAGGAGAGCACAGACTCGGAGGAGGAGGACGTGAAGAGGGATCAGTTTGAAGCTTCCAACCCCAGCAACGATGACAGAATGGAAGTTGACACAGGTTAGTGGTTTTGAGACAACCACATGTAAGACTCAAGTACACAGTGGTAGCCTAATGACAAATTGTCACAAGCGTTTTTATTTATTTTATGTTTTGCCTCAACTTGATTTTAGGATCAAGATTAAACTAAGATTAATTTAAAGTTATAGAGTGTAAAATCTCACTGCTGGTCAGTAGATTGCTGTCAGCTGAGTTTTAACCCCTCCCAGTTCGACTGAATAATCAAATCAACTCCTTTAGATCAACCCCGAAGAATCAGTAACAGTTGCTTTCATTTTCTCCACAATGGCCGCTTCCTACTGGCATGTTTTTAGTATGTATTTTTTCACATACTAAAGCATATTTAAATAATATCAACAATAAATTGCGCAATAAGCAATAAATTATGTTGTTTTTTTTATTTATTTAAAAAAACAAACAAACACTGAGCCAGTAAAAAAAAAATGGCAGTATTTTACTTTTTTTTTAATTTTATTTTTTAAAACCCCTCACTATGTAGGCATTGCATTGTGTAATCACGAATAATTAATCATGGTAATTAATTGGAGTTATTTTCAGTTTATGCGTGAATTAAAACCTATATATTTGGGGTTGTTTTTGTTGTTTTTGTTTGTTTGTTTAGGCCCAGTGTGGACGGCAAATTTTGATGATATCCCTATGGACACGGGTACATCCACAGCTTCAAACTCCAACCCCAGCAACCCAGCTCCATCCTCTCCCTCCACCTCCCCTGATACAGCATGGAGCTCCTCTCCTGCAGCTAACTCAAACTCAGAAACTGGCTGGGCTGATTTCTCCAACTTCACTCCTGTCAAGTAAGATGTCCTGACTTACCGTGGGTCTGTTTTTCTGTCTGCAGTGTTGCAGTTTCTGGAATAAATAATTTGTGTTTAAGATAGCCGTGAAACTTGAAAGTGCTTTATAAATTTATATTTATTTTTCAGCCCCAAAGACCCCCTGAGATGCAACTCTCCTGTTGCTATGGAAACAAGTATAGAAACAATTGACCCTTTAGGGGTTAACGCACCCATGCAGTCTGAAGGTGAGATATGCACAAATGCATGTCCTTGAGTATTCTTGTCATCTGACAAGGGAAGTATCCAGAATTTCCTGAACTTGATGATGTTTCTTATATTTCTTATATCTTTCTTATATTAGGGGTGAATGTAACCCATGTTGAGGTAGCTGTTGATGCTAAATCAGTCTAATTGACGTTGATTGATTGATTAGACCTGACACCTAATGTCACATTTCTTAACATCCCTCAGACTGTGATGGCTGGTTGGGCACGAGTGTGGCTTCTCCAGCTGCCTCTGCACCTAGTGATTGTGGGAGCTCTAAGGCAGAGGAGGAAGCATCTAGCTCTGAGCACCGCAGCATCACAGAAACGGTCATCAATGGCTCCATGAAAGAAACAGTCAGTCTCACTGTTGATGCCAAGACTGAGACCGCCGTTTTCAAGAGGTTCGAGAATCACTTGCACACAAAAGAATTACGCTTCAGACTTATGGTGATGAGAGTGGTGCCAGTGCCAGTTGGAATTCTGTGATTATAGGCATGGGTTGGCTGGTTTTAACTGGTGTCTCTTATGGGATGCGGGGCTGGCTCATTGTAGCTTCATGCCAGAAGAAAAACTCTTAAGCTACTGAGGTAGTCCTACTTTGTGAATAACTCATCTTAACTAGGCTGTAGTCAGTGTAAATTCTTAAAAATTGTTATCACTTTAAGAATTTACTTATTTATGAATACAATCCCAGTTTAGTTATCTGTGCCTCAATGAGGATTAGAGGCTGATCTGATAAATGATTCCTACTTGACCTGGTCCATTGCACTGCCATAAAGAAAGGGGCCTATAAACTGATTCAGTTTTTAACACTGACTATTCTTTCTTCCGCTGTCTAGACTGTAGTGACTGTAGCTAACATAAGTTCTTTACACTATTGGTGTTTTGAGACTTTAGATACAACCACTATAGATCCTGTGACATTTAATTTGTGTGCCCTGTCATGGGTTAGTGTAATGTGACATGATAATGTGGACAGCAGAAAATAGGATTTTGGGGGGATTGGGGTTGATATTTGAACACTAGTTTGTTTGTGTTTTACTCCTTGATAGCCATTTGATGTTCAAAAATCCAAAGTAACTGAGGTCTTGCCTTACACAAACTGGGGATACCAAGTTTTGAATGCCACTTTTCTGTCCTACAAGCTTAAAAAGTGCCTCATAAAAAGTCCCTTTCATGGTGAAATCCTTGTTTCCTGAACAGTCAGGTTTTAAAGTTGGTTGTCCTCTGTCCTTCCGTCCCTTTGTTGATGCTGCATCATATTGTCTGTCTGCCTGAGTTGATAACAGCAGTGTAATGAACTGAGCGACACTTACAATCTGAGCTTCCCCTCTCTCTCTTGCTGTGCGTTGTGGGTGTGGTCTTCTTCAGAGTGTTGAAATCTTATCGGTATGTACAGCCAATCAGAGATCAGCCTGCAGCCGTGATGTAGTCTTGTTGTCACGTCAACCACCAACTTTTCTTTCGGAATTTTGATCTTCTTTGGTTTCAACTCCTTGTTTGTTTATTTCATTATCTCCATTCTGCATGTGTTTTTATCAAAGGTGTGTTTTTCTTCTTTTCTTTCTTTTCTTTTTTTTTTTTTTAGTGCAGTTTTTTTTTTTCCCTTTTTAATTTTGCCTTGATCTTATTCAGATTACTTTTATTCTAACACTGCAACACAATCTCATTCTTGGCTGAAATGTTCCAGATGAAATTGGCCCAAAGTAGAAACCAGTTCTCTGAAGTGGCCTCAGTTGGATTTTTATTGGTTACATACAGCTTTCTAAATATATTTCTCCATATGCTTGTTTCATTGGTGTGCTTTTCCCATAGCTGCCTTATTTTTTTGGCTTTAGCAAATAGACAGTGTGTCCATCCTGCGATTGTGACTTATTAGAGAGAAAAACAATACTACTTTTGCAAAATACAAAAGCAAAATGTGGTGATTGTATTCTGACTGAAAAACTACTTTAATACAGAATAAAAACATGTACACGTCACAACTCACTCTTCACATAATAAAACAAAATTTGATATTGGCTGTAATACAACTAGGGCTGTTCAATATAACGATGTATATCGGATGACAATATAAAAACGTCTATCGTTTCATTTTACGCTATCGTTTGTTTCGTGGTGTCGTAAAATAAACTGTTTACAGCAATATTTTTTTCATCATTTTGATGATCACTGTAGTGGCTATCTTAATTTCTTAAAGTTCTCTCTTTCTCTTATATTTAATATAACCACACTACGGACGGACAAGCGCCTGTCTTTATGTGTTGTTGTTGTTGTTGTTGTTGTTGTTAGCAACAACAACGACGGTAAAACCATCGAGTGGCTCCGCTGTCCACTTGTTTGATCCTGTTGAGACTTTTCAAAATAAACTGAATCACGTGAAAGGGTATGCAGAAAGTTTACGGATGAGAAGCAAAAAAGAGCCGTCAGGTGCTAAAAAATAAACCTTCGACTCAAACTTTGAAAGAAAACGATGGCCGTTACAACTTATGTCTAAAAATGTATAGTTTCATGCATCGGTTAAAACACTGGACTCCAGGTAAAGGACGCCCAGCTGGAAACACTTCACGCAAGTTGAGTTGCTCGAGATTCCAGAATTTACATAAAATGTTACATTTTTGTGATTTATACCATTGTCAGGACGATAAATGTATTATATCGGTATATGAGATTTTGGTCATATTGCACAGCCCTAAATACAACCATTCTAAATATAACAATAACTGAGGTAGATTCAAATAGAAAGATTTGTGCTTTAATGTGTTGCTAATTGAATCAGATTTCAAAACAACATGTATTTGTTTTTCTGTACTATAAATTCCAGAAAGTAACGTTTTCTCTTTTTTGGTACTTGACTAAAATTACATTTACACAAGCATGACTATATGAGTTTGAATGTTTTTGTGAAATTGTAAAATTCTGTTTTTAAAACATGTAACTGACTGCAGATTTTTAACAGGAGACCATAAACATTTGTTTTCTAATTTTACACATTCTGGGTACCCGTTATATAGCACCTTTTTAAATGTTTGAATAGATTTGGATGTTTGTGAGTGTTTTTAGTTTGATTGAGGCCTCATCAAGATGATTGGTGGTTCTCTGAGACAAAGCAAGACTGACGGCTGGTACAAACAATTTTGGTCTAATCAGTCTCTAGGCCTGTTTACTGTTTGCTTGCTAGCAACAAAGTAAAGACTATCATAGCTAAACAATCCAATCTGTTGACTTTCTCCATTTGCTGTACATTTTGATGCTTTTCCTACATAGACATCAGAGGTGTTCCATTTCGACATGACCATCCTTTGTTTTACTGTTCTTTCTGTCAGTCAGTTCAGCATGCTTCACTGTTGACATCTCACTGTTGTAATGGTTGGTGTGGTTCTGTGGAAAAAGTGACTAATTAGAAGGGATTCATACCAATGTATTAATGCATATGCTGTGTACTTGTGTGTTCCAGTGAGGAAGAGAAGATTGCTTCTTCAGAGAAGTACTCAGTAGTGGAGTATGTGGAGTCAGAGAGAGCAGGCATCAACAGCTCAGCCACAGCCTGCTGTCCTAAAACTGGGTCAGATATAGCACACACAGTCTCACAGTCACTACTTAAGTTTGTTTTTGTCTTATAAAAAGCCAGAGTCGGCACGTGCTCTGCAGTGTTCAGCGGTCGTCCGTCACACATTTGTCCCTGAAATGTGCAGGACTTTGCAGTATTCATTGCTACTATCAGATGTGCTTGCAGAATCTGATAGTCAGATTATGTTTCTTCATAACTTCAAGTGCATTAATAGTAATGAATCATCACATTCATCATTTCTGTTATATCGCCATCCAGATGCATCTAGCAGCTATGTCAGTGCCCCACGTTTCTCTGAGCTGTGAATAATTGCAGGCCTTTCCATTTTGGTTAAATATGAGCCTGGAAAATAAAAGATGTGATTTAAAAATTAGTAAATTGATTTTGATTAAAAAATAGTTAGCCTAACAACAAAGTAAACAACTTCTTTCCTTCCCTTTTCAATTGGATTAGACCTTTTCCAGAAAGCAGGTCATTTAAAGTCTATGAATAGTTCCAGATTACCTTCAAAGTCTGCTTTACATCAGCTCAGTGAATGAGGTATTAAAACTGCATGGCAGACAGCTCCTTTGGGCTCTATGCCAACAGTTAGAGATAGTTGGGGTTTGGGGGAGAAATCCTGACTGAGTGATCTCCTCGTGTAACTAAACCTCTTAAGTCGAGTTGAGCATCGCACCCAGAAAATAAGTTCAGTATAACTCCTGGCCAATCAGAGCTTGGTCAGTTGCTCTATTGACTGGAATTTATTTATTTTTAAGAAATTATAGGTGTAGGAATTGATAAATGACAAGACAAAACTGTTTTGCTGCAAGATACAAATTATCTTGAGCTGATTTCCATTACAGCCTTTTCTAAACCGTTTCACATGTTCTGGTATTGTAAACTGAATATATTGTGTTTCTCTCCTTATTCGTGTCCTGGCAAGTAGTGAGAAATGTCGGCCCATTGTGGAGCTACCCAATGGTCCTCTGGAAGAAATGTCCCCCACAGAGGAGGCCAAGTAAGTCTGACTGCCTTTGTGATTCAAGTTTGAATTTCATTAGAATATAATCAGTCTCTTCATAGTCTTCATTTATGCAGTGATATTTCCTTCTGTCTTCAAAAGGTTCCGTATCTATATCTCATTCCTCTTTTCTAGGCTCGACAGAAGTTCTGTGTCCTCTGAGCCAGCTGTAAACGGGCCAGCATGAGAGTCACTTAATGCCTGCCAATGGCCAGCCTGTTCTGCCATGCAGGGCCTTTCTCCTGGTCAGCCAGCAGAGGCTGCTGCTCACAGCTGTTCCAACCACATGCCCCATCAGGACCAGCAATACTCCCATCGTCTCATCACTGAAAGACAAATGGGCAGACAGGTGTACAGACACAAGATGGACTAAGAAGTAAAATGAGAGACACTCAAATGGATACGGAATAATTTTTTTTCTGCATTTGTTTATATACTATTGTACTTAGGAGGTGATGTGTGACTGATATCCTGACTCCCAAAATTAAATAGTAATGTTGCGATGGTTAAGGAAATGATTGTATGAATAAAATATTTTATAAAAGGAAAATGTATACAGAAGCATAAGTTGAATTACCACAGAGAGGAATAGCTGATTCATGATCAACCAATCACCATGTTGTTGTTATTGGCTGCATAACAGGCTGACACTTCAAGTTAGAGCTATATTTAAAATTTCTCCCCCACCGTTGATCTGTCTCTGAGCAGAGCTGCTCTGACCAATTGAAACAGTTTTATTTTTGTTGCAGCTAATTGCAAATGATTTTTCTCTTGTGATCTTCTGCATTGAATAACATTTGATGAGCTGTTTTGGTATGTTTCTTTCTAATTTATTATGGAGTTGAGATTGTAGTAACAAAAAGGGGAAAAAAATGACCATAGAGATATACCAACACTGTCTCTTTCTTACTGGCTGCTTTCATGCTAACTAGGTTCTTACCTCGCAGCTGGAAGGCTAAAGAGATGTTTGTCACCACAACCTAAACTAGGAGCTATAAATGCATTAAGAATATGTTCGTTTTTTGTTTTTATCGCAAGTGCTCTTCAGATAACTGGTTTTCAGTTTGCTGGGTCTCCCTTTAGATTGCATTATATTTTTTAAAAATGTCGTTCCAAGTTGAATATTCATCTCCAATGTGCAGAACTGTCAATTCAGCCTGCTACTATAGTAAAATTGAAAGGCATTTAATTGCCAAACTATTCACAGAAGTAGAGGATAAATTTATTTAATAATAAATAAATACATTTTGCCAAAACACACAGCTGCCACATGGGGTAGGCCCAAACAGCTACACAATCTACAGTCTGTAACTCTGTCAGCTGTGGAGGGCGAGCAGATGGAGCTACTGTGTGTAGTCCCACCATCTCGGCATTAGAAAGATATTGACTGGCAAGGCTTGGCTCTGGAGGTTTCCTCTATAGGTAAGAAAGTGTTGGTTTTCAAAATATGATTTTTTTTTTTTAAGTCAATATCTGTACTGTTCAGCTCAAGCGCACATACTCTATAAAAAGGTTTGAGTTTGTGATTTTCCCATTGAATGCAATACATAATTTCTAATGTGTGCTAGGGACAGCACTTTTCATGCCTCATACATCATGTGGAAGCTGTGTGTTTTCTGCGTTACCTTTTGCAAGATTGCCTTGTGTCCACCCTCATGGGCTTACATGTGACAATCAAGTGAAATTGTTTCAGCCAATGACTGTGTGCCAGCAGGTGACACTGTTTAGACCGTACAGTGGGTGAGGTGGAGGTACTGCTGTAGAAAGTTTGGGCAAAAAAGTTTAATGGTGACTTCAAATGATGTACTCTGTCAGCCAGTCTAATCAATGAAAGCAAACATTCCTGCTAGATTACTTTGTAATATGAATGGTGACATTTTACTTTTTACCTGCAAGTTTTTAAGATAAAATGATAAGGATTACTTTTACAGTTATCACATCAGACGCTCTGTAGTGTTTTAGCGTCTGGTATGTGTTCATGTGTAAGTTATTCCTGCAGAGCAGGAGGTGCAGCTTGAGTAAAGCACCCAAGTTTGAAACAGTTTTATTTCTATTTTCATTGACTTCATTCTTGTTCATCAATGTTTTGTTGGGAATCGTTCTTCACTTTAAAACCACATTCATAAAGCATTATTTGGAAAATGGTTTGATTTATTTTGGTCTCCAGTTTTAGAGGTGGCAGCTGGATCCTGAGGTGTATGTTGTGTTTGGGGGGTTCTTAACATTATAAGTGTCTAACTTTCTTTTTTTTTGGTTTTTTTTTTTTTTTTTTTTAATTTGACCAACCGTTGGTGCCCTGGGCAAAACCAAACACTGGCTTATCTTGATTGGCACTATTACTGCAGAATGTGTCCACACAGGTTTGACTCTTGTATTGAGCACTAAATGCACCAATCACCAATACTTGTAGGATTTTAAAGTGGACTTGCCATGCTAGTTTCCAGCTCTGTTCTTTCTCTTGGACACCTGGACAACCTAAACTGCTGTGTAACCACCTGACTTAGAATAAGAAGCTGCAGATAATATGATGGTAAAAAAACAGACTTCAACTTGCCTTCTCTTCTTTGCTTTAACCCCTTACTTTGCTCTCACCAAATTAGTTGAAACGTGGTTCCTAAGGAAAATGGTTTTGTGACTTGGTTTTCTGTACCAGGATTGGAGATGAAATGAGAGGTTTACAGGTAATGGTTCACATTCACTGCTCTGTTCAGTTGTGCATATTTCTAGACTGTCAAAGGCACAACCCATTTTCTGTTAGATTAAAGCTGTCAGTGGAAACTCGAGTCGGTTTAATATACTGATGTATATTAAATGGTGGTAATCGCACCCATTTTCCTGTCCTCTTGGGCTTTGCTTTGAAGACCAGCACCACATTTTGCACAAAACCTCTAGTATCACCGAGACCTAATTAGCAGCGTTACGGTAAATGTGAGAAATCATTGTGTTTAAAGTTAACAGAGGTTTTAAGATGTTTCTCCATTAGAATTTTTGGAGTTGGCGCATCAGGGGTTGCAGTGTTTAATTGCTCATGTCAGACCACATGACACACTTGTGCTTCCAGTGTAAATGATAAACACGCCTTTGTCATTGTGCCGGTTTTAAAACCGAAAACTGAGTTTTCCTACGCGGCTTCAAACCATCCTCCTAACGGTTATTTCGCTCCGGAAGTTGTGGTGTGTGCGTAATATACACAAACGATGAGGATGAGAGGAGCCTCCATGGTTGTTTCTCTGCTGCATTATTTGAACACTGCCCCCAAGCGACATACACGTGGAAGAAACCACACTAAACCTGCTTACACACAAGAACTTATAATCAACAGATGAAATGTTAACATTGAAATAGCATAAGATTTACAAGTCATCTATTACAAACTACTCAAAAATGTACTATGCTGCCAAAGAATATAAAAAATTGTGGTCTTAATGTGCCTTCCTATCATTCCTATCATCACAGAATCTATGTCCGAATAAAAGCTGCTATAACGACACCCCCCCAATCAATAAAGACGAATATCGATTGAACATTAAATGGTTATTATTAGTTTAATTGTTAGTTGTATAATAGCTCGATCTTTGCACTGGTAGGAGTGCGTTGCCTGACAGACTGCACTCTGGGTAAAATCCTCCCATCTACGTCAAAACAGCAGCTTGGTTAGCTCTTGCTAGCTAACCTGACGCTAGTTAGTGGTGCGTCAGGTTCACCAACCAACTTTAATGGTTTTTCGCGTCTGTAGGCCATCTTTGCTGTATGCAGTGTCTATTTTGTTATGAGACATGCAGGATAGGTACAACGAAATAGGCTTTGTCCAGCAAATACTCGGTTTGAATTTGGTGCCGAGAAAAAATAGTACAAACCGAGGCAATGACACATCTCTCAGCGACTTCTCAGGTGGGCTAATGTTTGGTAGCTTTTCAGCTAGTCTTTATGTCTTTGCTGTCTACCTATGCTAAAGTATTTGACTGAAAAAGAAGCCATTTAAAATGTACTGCGAACAGAACCTGTCACTATGGGTCATTAGCTAGAGGCTAGTTTATACGCAATGTTGTTGGAGTAGTTGGTGAAGCTAGCTAACTTCTACTTTGTCTAAGCGATTGTTGGGTAGTCAGAAGTCTGCATATTGTTTTGTAATTTGAGAGTCTCTAATGTTGAAGACCTGTGTAAATGATACTGTTAAATTCCACTGGTCATGGCTCTTAGGGTATGACCATTGAGTAGTGTCTTCAGTCTCTATGTAGATTTGACAAATGAAATGTGCGCTGGTGTTCTGCCAGAGTTATTTTTCTGTGACACTGAACACAGCAATCATTTTGCGTTGGTGTGTTACTAGTTGTTAAACAATGAAGATCTAGAGTTCTCCTTAATGTTTAGTCAAGTCACAAACTGGTCCTCATTAAGGATTCAACATCATTGTCATGTTTTTTCAGTGAACCACTGTCACCCCTATGGAAATAAATCAAATAAATACATTCGTGGTTATGTAATATGTTCACTGATTGGCATGAAGAGCTGCATAACTGTATAATTGTGTTTTCCCAGAGATGTGGTATGGCGTGTTTCTGTGGGCAGCGGTCTCCTCTCTTGTGTTCCACCTGCCTGCAGCTTTACTGTCCCTAGCCTCACTGCGCCAGCACAAATTTGCCCGGTTCATGCCCATTGCGATCCTCCTCATGGGCATTGTGGGACCAGTGTTTGGGGGAGTCCTAACTAGTAAGCCTTTTACCTGCATGTGCTGTTGTTGTTTTAATGTATGTATTTTTGAATTTTTTAAAATGAATGATATAACTATTTGTGATTACATTTATTTCAGCATTTATTAAAAAGATTTGTATACCCGCATATTATAAAATAGAAGGTATTTTCAGATGCTTCCTTGTTTCCTAAGTATCACCACAGCAGATTAGTCCACACAGGAGGACATGAACTTGTGTCCGTCTGAGCCTGATCTCATACGAGGGATGTATTGCATGCTAGGCAGATGCCTTTGTGTTTTCCCCAATGTAAAAGAACCGAATGAATTGGACCATCACTGAGCAGTGCTGCTGGAAACCTGTTCAGTATGCAGCCAGTTCATTTAAGCTTCCACAGTGTGTGGGTCTACTAGTCTCAATCTCAAGTGTTTACAAATAGGACTCAATGTGTAAATTAGTATCGCTGTAGCTGAATTGGGTTGTGAGCACACCACAATGGTTCTTAATGAAATACTGAATCTTAAGATGGATCAAAGCATCAGGAAACTTTGCAGTTTTTAAGATTCATAATAGATGATAAGTTCTGTATTTTCTCCTGAACTTTTATTTAATGTTTCCCAAGTCAGTCACTTAAGCTTGAGTTAGTTTCCAGAGTGCATTTGCTTGTTTCACTGTAGTTTTTGTTCATGTTTAGTTGTTAAGTCTTCAATATTTTCAGTGCTACTTGTAGTGTCTTATTTTAATGACTTCGGAGGTGTCTGATAGCCATATGTTATTCTGAAGTTCAAAATGGATATTACTGCAATGTTTATTCATTTAATTTTGAAGGCAGGTGATTCACGAGTCTCAATAAGCAAACGCACAAAATCCTGATTGGACAAGTCGTGATAACAAATTTAAACAAAGTAAATGCATATTCTTAAAAAAAGTGCATTATTATTATTATTATTATTATTACAGTGAAAAGATTAAGAGAACTAGGGATATTCTTTTTATTATTATTATTATTATTATTATTATTATTATTATTATTATTATTATTATTATTATTAATTCAGTAAAAATCTAATTAGATTTTCTTTAAGAAGTGACACAGTCTACATTCAGTTGCAAATTTGATATTAATCCACCTGTTTCCCCTGATGATGGTAGGCTAAATCATCCATGCCCCACTTTCTCTCACATCTGACAGTAACATAACGTGTTGTCGTCCGTACCTTCCCCTCTCTGGTCTGCTCACCTGACAGCAGAAATGGAACAAACTAGGACTATTTTATGACATCCAAGAATCTTACACTGAGACACACACAGGCTGCCCTTACGGGACAACGTTTATGGTTACAAACATCCCCTAATTAGGGCATGAGCTGTACCAGGCAACCCTGAATACCCAACAACCCACAACTCTTTCTATTTAAAGCTCAGAAAACCCCAAAAGAAAACATGATTGTAAGTACAATAACTTCTTGAAATTTTAGATAATGAATAATAATGATATGTAGTGAATACATTGACCAAACTAATGGTTATTATGATTTTTGCAGTAGTCAAGCCTTACATTCAGACCCCAAGTGTGAGGTTCTGATTAATTGTTGCTTATATCAGGAGGTCAGCAGGCCAAAAGGTGGTTTGTCGGCAGAGCTCTGCTTATCAGTAAGTCAGAAGCCAAATTGGAAAACACACACGCTTAATAATTTTCTTTCTTTCTTTTCTTTTTTTAGGTGCAGCCATAGCAGGTGTGTACAAGGCAGCAGGGAAGACGATGATATCTTTGGAGGCGCTGGTGTTTGGTGTCGGGCAGTCGTTTTGTGTTCTCCTCATCTCCTTCCTCAGGATACTTGCAACCCTTTAGCAGTGCTAAGTTTGATGTGGACTTTCTGGTGAATACTGGCAAGAACAGTCCAGTCTGGGTTGTGATGTCATTTTCTATGGGTGGATTTTTTTTCTCAACTATCAAGAGAAAGGCAATGTGTAAATTGATGGAGTGTACGCTATACAGCACTGAATGCTCTAGGTGTTAAATCATTTGTATGATATTGACTGTAGGACAGCATGTTGCTACATTCACATCCAGGCCTCCCCATACTACATCCAATGAAAGTTACTTAGCATTGTCCCAAGTTTTTTCTAAAGTCAGGTGTCGAGCTGAAATTCTCAGTTTAGGAGTCTGCGCTTTCAAACGTAATGTGAAAGCAGCAATATGCTGTTCTCGAGTTAGCAGAGCAGTTCAGCAGCAGGATGACACTAACCTCTCTCAGGGGCTGTGTGAGAGCGTGTGTACGTTTGTGCGCACACGTGTGTGTGTGTGTGTGTGTGTGAGAGAGAGCGTGCGTGCATGTGCGCATGCATGCACATTTCTCTGCCAGAGTGACTGCATAGAGATAGAACAGCAGATGGGCTGTTGTACTGTTAAAATGGGGAGATAATGGTTATATGCAAGGTTAATGCTTTTTCTCTTGAGGCCTTAATTTCTATTTTCTACTTTCCAAAGTGGTGTTTATCTTCAGGGCTATCTTTCCTTAATTCTTTGTCCTGCTGCTCCTTGGGTTCTCTCTGGTGTTTTTGGTTGACATTTTTTTTGACTGCCTGTGTGTTAATAATAATACTTCCAGGTTGGTTAGAAGCACCTATATGTCTCCCTCTATTCCTCTCAGCTTATGTCTTTCACACAGGGATACAGTGGAGATGCTGTTATAAAGCTGATTGTTAAGTTCATAGCCCTGAAAATGCAGCCTGTGTCTTCAGAGCTTCTCTGTTCACCTTGATTGTTCTGTCTTTAGGCTTGATGGAGGAGGGCGAAGATTATCAGATTGCTAAATCAACAGAAAGTGATAAGTTTTTAATCTTTTAGCTCTTTGAATGATAGTGTGTTTTTAAGGGTTATTTTGTAACAATGAACTGATTTGTATATATTCAAAATTGTTTCCAGGTCTTTGTACATTTTCAGTCTTTATGATTAAATATAAATAATTTTCTGCACTAAATGTGCATGTATAAGTTTCCACATTGTGACAGCTTTTTGGTTGATTTTGGTATCTGAGAGGTGCATTTACAGTAAACTCTACAAGTAAAACACAAGTCATTATGTTTACTGTGTGTATATATAAGTAACTATGTCACAAGTAATTAAGATGGAAGAAATGTATTTGTTTTTACAGGAATGAGGTGTGATATGGTCAGAAGCTTCTTCAACCTCTGTACACTATATAGGGCTCTAGGGGCTCAGACCAGTAAATGAGCTGTGGACCCTACAGGTCCATCTAATTGGTCCTAATATAACATTAATTGCATAAAGCAAAAAAAAGTTGAAGACTGACTCACAATCCTGTACAAAAAGAAAAAAAAAAAGATTCAAAGGTCTCCTCAAGCAGGCAGGAAAAGGTCAAGAAAGCCACTAAGATGTCTAAGCCATTTCCAAAGGATGACTCTCTCTTAATTTACTTTGTTTATCTATAGTTTTGACTGGAGTCCACACAAGGTTTAACTATTATTGACATTTAGCATATCTGCACCTTGCTATAGACTGTAAATGATGTTATAAGTTTTCAAAATGAAGCCAAGCCATGAAAGTGCCTTAAAGATGCTCTTCTTAAATTGTTAGCAGGAGCCTTTTCCACTGGTTCCAAGAAATCTGGTTCTGTCCACTCTGAGAAAATGCACGAGTTCCTTCAGGTTCTCAGTCACATCCACCTCGTGCTTATCACATCCCAGTTACAAAAACCAAGGGTGACTGCTGAATGCCTGACTCGAGTCATAATATTTATACTCACACGTTCAAGGTTTTTAGCTTGTACAGGTAAAACAGTGCAATAAATGTATTACTGGGCATAACTCCAATCTTATAACGCATTTTACTATTTTTAATAACTGACTGTTTGGTAAGTCTGGCTTTTTTTTGATAATTACTTGCTGTACAGTAAAGATGACAGCTAAAGTCTCCTGTTACATATTAAATGATTTCTGCTTGTCCTGCAAGACCTCAGTGGATCGTTTAATACTGTTGACCATAATATATTTTATTTTTTATTACAACATTTAGTGCATGATGTAGATATTAAAGGTACTATACTGCGGTGGTTTGAATCATCTGTCTAATATGCTCCCATTTGGTCATGTAAGTGGAGTCTTCTTCTCACACTAAGGTTAATTATGGAGTTCCACATGGTTCCATGCTAGAACCACTTCTGTTTACATTATACACGTATGCTTACTCTGGGTGGCATTACCTTGTCTTCCAGTAACACTGTGAGGAATCTGTAAGTCATTTTTGACTAGGATAGATCCTTAAATGTGCACATTAAACAAATATATAGGACAGCTTTCTTTCAATATCCTGTTTCATAGGGTTCAGGCTTCTTTTCTGTGAAACCAGCTCAGTTTTGGAGCCCTCTCCACTTTTAAAATTAAGCTTAAAACTTTCCTTTTTTAAAAAAGCACATAGTTGGGGCTGAATCAGGTGAATCTGAATCCTTCCTTAGTTATATTCCAATATTCCTAGGCGTCTGCGGGCTTCCCATGATGCATTTTTTTCCTTTGTTTCTTCTTCACTCACCTTATTATTCTGTTTATGCACCAATCTGCATTTAATCCTTAGTTATTATTAATCTCTGTCTGTCTTTTACAGCATGTCCTCATTTTGTTTTCCTCCCCTCACCCCAACTGGTTGTGAGCATGTTTCTGACAGTTTTTTCTTCCTGTTAAAGGGGAATTTTTCCTCCCCATTATCACCAAACCACTTGCTCAACGAGGGTCCTACGATTGTTGGGGTGTTCTGTGTTTGTTTGTTTGTTTGTTTTTAATTATTGTAGGGTGTTTCGTTTACTGTAGAATGTGCCATGAGGAGCTATATAAATAAAATCGAACTGATGTCCAGCAGGGGCATTCCATCTGAAATCATTATAGGCCTTCTGCTCAACCATCATGCTTGGTTGAAACTTGGTCATGAAAAAAGACAATGGTAAAAAGCACAGCAACAGAATGGCAAAAAACAAAAGAATCAAGGTACAGACCTCAACCCAGTTGAAATAATGTGGCACTCTTAAGAGAGTGGTATATAAATGAACACCTGAAAACCTCAATGAACTGAAGCAACATTGTAAAGGAGGGTAGGCCAAAATTCTCCACAATGATGTAAGAGGCTAATATTCAGAAACAAAACAATTACTTTCAGTCATTGCTGCTGCATGTGGTTCTACAACCTATGGGACCGTGGGGTGTACTTAGCTTTTTATACAATGTTCCACAATGTGGAAAATAAATAAGTGACACTGTATATGTCATATTTTGCTAGTTAATCAGTGGCTGTATTTACCTAATTTTAATGCCTGGTATGTACCTGCTAATTATTTATTTCTTAGAATTAAGAGGGTGTACTTTTTTCATGATTGTAGACATTTGTTTTCCCTTGAATATTTTTGCATTTAATAGTTTCCACTTGGATGTGATTTTTAGATATTTCAGTTATTTATTTCTAATTATTCCTCACATTTTAGTGTTTTGTTTTTTTTCCTGCCAGAAACAGGCCTGCATACAGGCCTTAATGCAGGTTAGTCGAACACTTTAACCACTTGACTGCTGGGATGGTTTTTTTACAATAAGGAGATGTGGTGTCAGAATGCCAAATCTGATGGACAGTCACACTGTCAGAAACACCAGGCAAACTCGATGACGGGATACAATTAGAGATGTCAGGTTAATGCTAGAACA
Organism: Copadichromis virginalis; assembly: GCF_057382275.1. NCBI lineage: Eukaryota > Metazoa > Chordata > Actinopteri > Cichliformes > Cichlidae > Copadichromis > Copadichromis virginalis. The sequence continues at coordinate 27,181,792 of NC_140624.1, forward strand.
GAGCAAGATATTTCACACATTCATGGGCTGTATATGTTCTGATTTAAAGGGTTTAAAGCTTACATTAGAGGAAATAAGGAACCCGTGGTTAATAGTTTCATGATAGAAGATGTTTCAACTTGTTACGTTCCCCCCGAAAGGGTCTAGGCATGTGAGTGAGGGGACTAGTAACAAATGAGTCCAGAACAGAATGAAAGGAAAACAGACCAGTGTTTTCAGTAAATAAAATAGTCTTTATTATAGATCATCTTAACATAAAGAGCCGGCAACGCCGTTTTACCAATAACACTTGGAAAAAGAGAAAAAGGGTTGCAACAACAAAGAACACAACAACCAAACAAAAACTCCACACCACGAGGAGGTACTTCCAGGGGCCCACAAGCTCACCCTGTCACTAACAGCAGCTGGCTTTGCTGCTGCCAAACAAAAACTCCACACCACGAGGAGGTACTTCCAGGGGCCCACAAGCTCACCCTGTCACTAACAGCAGTTGGCTTTGCTGCTGCCAAGGCTCACAAGCCCACACTACTCACGCAAAGCAGCTATGCTGTTTCCACAACTCCACACTTTGAGCAGGTTAACCACACACACACCCTGTTCACAGCTCATCCCCAGCTTATATGACCTCCGAGAGGTGATTGCTGACTGGGCCCAGGTGGTAAATGAGTCCAATGAGCAGCAGCTGTGTCCTGGGGAGAGAGAAGAGCAAGAGAGAGACGGGGGGTGGAGCAAAAGAGGAGGAGGCGGAGAAAAACACCACACCCACACAAGGGCAGTATCAGGAGGCCCAGCTAGGGCCGTAACACCCCCTCCCATAAATACAAACCAGTGGTTTGTCATAGAACGTCCTACCCAGCTTTTAAACATATCACCTACCATCCACCATAATAACGGTTAGGCATACCCTGCCGAATCTGCCAAGACCTTTTTGATGGGTTGAAAACACTGCACGGGGTTGGCTCAAGTCCCTCAACATAGTGTCCCAAATGACAGCCAAATGTTTTTTGAGCCATCACATATGGAGAACCCATCAGGCAGCTAGAAGGCCTTACAGCAACACTTCTCTGACGCTTCTTCGCTAGGTCATGGCAAAAGGCATGCTGGTTAGCCAGAGGTGCAGGTTGAAATGGTTGTGTCACACACAATCTATCACACTGTAGGTCATCTGGACCCGAGAGACCGTCATCAGGTGGCAGATTACAATTAGTTGATCTCTGACAGTGACCAAATGACACCACTGAGCAATTATGCTCCAACTGTTGCCTAGGACTGGCAACTTTGTCGGTTTGTGAACCACAGTTCACTCTTTTGAAAGCAGATCGATTTTGCTTTGAGTTTGCTTTCAAACAGTGAGCAACCAGGTGGCCAGGTTTGTGGCAGAAGAAACAGAGCTTTGTTTTGGCTCTTGAAACCACGCCTGTATCGGCTTTGTTAGCTGGCACACTCCTAACTCTCAAGACTGACTGTTTCTGTTTGTAGGCTCCACAATTTGCTATTAAATGGCCAGACTTTAAACAGAAAAAAACACTTTCGTTTCACACTGGAATGGGACACAAGTACCTCACCCTTTCGGTACTGTGTAGCTGGCACATCACTAACCTTCACTGGGGCATCGCGCCGGTCATACCTACTGACACTGGTTTTATGGACGAGCGCGAACTCATCAGCCAGCGTCGCAGCCTGCTGTAGCGAGGAAACCTTCTGTTCATTAATATATACCGCGATGCGCTCAGCAATGCAGTTCTTAAATTCCTCTATGAGCATTAGTTCCCGGATCGAAGCCAGGTCAGTGGCTTTGCAGGCCGCACACCACCGATCGAAAAGAACACCTTTTTCCCTGGCGAAATCAAGATAGGACTGACCCTGACCTCTTCTCAACCCCCGGAAACGCTGCCTATAGGCTTCTGGGACCAGCCCATAAGCCAGCAGGATAGCACTTTTCAACTTGTCATAGTCCAAGCTGTCCTCAGCTGACAACGAGGAACAAACTTCTTGAGCCTTACCCGCCAGCTTACATTGGAGCAAAATGGCCCACGAATCCCGTGGCCAGTGCAAGGCCGTGGCTATTTGTTCAAACGACTCGAAGTAGCTGTTGACCTCAGTGTCACGGAACATCGGAACCAGACGACTGTTTTTCCCTACGTCAAACGGGGTGTCTGCCTGACGAATGGAGGCAGTCGGAGGAAGGGAAACCTGCCGGAGTTCCAGCTGTCGCAACCTCACAGCTGTCTCTGCCTCCACCTCCACCTTCATCAGCTCAACCTCCCCAGCCCTAGCCAGTTCCGCGTCCAAACGCCTAAGCTCTAGCTCCCTTTTCAGCTGGAACTCTCTCTCACGCTGCTCCTTCTCCAGCTGGAGACGAGCCAGACGGACACGGAGTTTAGCATCCAGCCTCGAGCCTTCACTTGATTCAATGGAGAGGGGTTCGAAGCGAAGCACTGTCATGGGTTTGTCCTCAGGCAGCCCCTGATCAACAGGTGTCGACACCAATGGACCTACAGCTTGAGCTGGCGCCTGCAGAACGGGCTGAGACGCTGCACCACGCTCACCCTTAAACACTGCAATATCAAAGGTAGCCATTGACTCTAACACAAAAACTACCTGAGGCTAACAATAACAACAAAGAAGCACCACCTCCAATACACAAATGAGAAACAGGCGGGAAAAGCGTGGCCACAGGTTAACCAATAAATAAAAATACCACCGACCCTCTCCCCAGACCTGCCTACTAAAATCTTAGCCTAGTTAGCTTCTGGAGTGTACCAGGCTCGAGGCAACTTTAAAGGCTAAGCGTCAAGTGCACAAAGCACCGACAAGCCTACCCCCGACAGGGAACTAATCCCCACCCGGGATTACTCCGAAAATAATAAAGGAAAAATAAAAAAATGAGTGCCTGAAGGAGGAGCTTACGCTCAGCTAGACACTCCCCTTTGCTAACTGGAGAGAGAGCGCAGCAGATACCATACAACTAAACAAGCCACCGGCAAACAACTCACTAAAACTCAATTGTTGTTCCTTCCATTCATATCCCGGACGAGCCCCCACTTTGTTACGTTCCCCCCGAAAGGGTCTAGGCATGTGAGTGAGGGGACCAGTAACAAATGAGTCCAGAACAGAATGAAAGGAAAACAGACCAGTGTTTTCAGTAAATAAAATAGTCTTTATTATAGATCATCTTAACATAAAGAGCCGGCAACGCCGTTTTACCAATAACACTTGGAAAAAGAGAAAAAGGGTTGCAACAACAAAGAACACAACAACCAAACAAAAACTCCACACCACGAGGAGGTACTTCCAGGGGCCCACAAGCTCACCCTGTCACTAACAGCAGTTGGCTTTGCTGCTGCCAAGGCTCACAAGCCCACACTACTCACACAAAGCAGCTATGCTGTTTCCACACTCCACACTCCACACTTTGAGCAGGTTAACCACACACACCGCAGAGACACCAGAGAACACCCCCACACCCTGTTCACAGCTCATCCCCAGCTTATATGACCTCCGAGAGGTGATTGCTGACTGGGGCCAGGTGGTAAATGAGTCCAATGAGCAGCAGCTGTGTCCTGGGGAGAGAGAAGAGCAAGAGAGAGACGGGGGGTGGAGCAAAAGAGGAGGAGGCGGAGAAAAACACCACACCCACACAAGGGCAGTATCAGGAGGCCCAGCTAGGGCCGTAACACAACCAAATTGTTAGTGTCTTAACGTTTTTTTGTCTTTTGTAGGTTGGGGCACAACCTACTAAGCATTGTTGCTGCATTGTTCCCTTTGTGGCCACAGTTTATCCATCTTTTGATGACCACTTCCAGTGTAATAATACACCATGTTATAAAGCACAGATTATCTCAAACTGGTTTCTTGAATGTGACAATGAGTTCATTGTGTTAGGTGGTCTCCACAATCACCAGATCTCAATTTAATAGTGCACCTTTGGATGCAATGGAGCGACAGATTCAGGACATGGATATGTATCTGACAAAACCGCAGCAACTGCAGGATGCTATCAGTTTGGGTCAATATGGACCAAAATCTCTGAGGAATGTTTCCATGGCATAGATTCAATGTTTGTTTGATCTGTACCATGAAGAATTAAGTCAATTAAAAAGACATAAAGGGGGTTCAACCCAATCCTGGCAAGGTCTCCATGACTCTTTAAAACCAAGTGTATTTGATACCTGAGCTTTTGTGACTTCCACAGTGTAAAAGTCTCACCCCCACCCAAAACAAAATAAACTGCATTCTACATCTTTAAGGAATAAATTGCCTGATGTAGCAAACATGATGCAAATTCACACTCCTATATGCAAGTTAACATTTAATTTGTTTTTAAAATTTTGTCAGAAGGTTCAGTCCAAAGGCATGCAGTAAGTGGGGTTAGGTGAATTGGGAACTCTAAATTGCCCATAGGTGTGAATGGTTGTCTGTCTCTGTTAGCCCTGCAACAGACTGGCGGCCTGTCCAGGGTGTACCCTGCCTCTGGCCCTATAGGTGAATCCAATAGATCATCTTGTTCCAATGCAATGTTTTGCTTGAAAATCTTTGGTCATTTATGTGGATTATAGCACATCCAGAGTTCGTGCTCATAGAGCTTCACTTGTTCCACATTTTGTCATGTTACATGTCATGCTTATTCAAAAATGGATTAAATTAATTTTTCACCTCAAAATTCTACACACAAAATTAGTAAATGACCGTCCCAAAAACCAAAATGGAAATACACACAAGTATTTCTAGTCCTTGCAAAATAGAACTGGGAGACCAGTAAGGGTCAAGGGAAAGATGAATGTCGCCATGTACAGAGATATCCTTAATGATACCCTGCTCCAGAGCACTCTGGACATCAGATTGTGGTGAAGATCTAGCTTCTAACAGACAAACAACCCTTAACACAGCCAAGATAACAAAGAATGGCTTTGGGACCACTCTGTGAATGTCCTTTAGTGCCTTAGCCTAATGTCTTTTAGGCTAAGTGCCTCAGCCAGAGCTCAGACTTGAATCCAGTCTACCTGAAAATGGCCATGCACCGATGCTCCCCATCCAATGTGATAGAGCTTGAGAGGTTCTGCGAAGAAGAATGGGAGAAACTCCCCCAAAATACATGTGTCTGCCTATATATATATATATATGCATATATAATATTTGTAAGTGTGAGTGTAATTTTTTAGTAATACATTTGCAACAATTTTAAGCAAGCTTTTTTCACTTTGTCGTTGCTGTGTGTACAATTTTTAAGGTGAAAAATGATTTAAATCCATTTTGGAATAAGATTGTAACATGAAAAAATGTGGAGCAAGCGAAGATCCATGAATGCTTTCTGGATGCACTCTATGTTTAAGATTTACCCTCCCCACGCTCCACAGCAGGGGACTGGACCTCTCCCAGTTCAAAAACGATTAAAACTGCATGAACATGACAAAGATCCATAGCTATTAACCCAGTATCCAAAAGACCCAGATTGCAGTTTGATCAAGTATCGACTGGGTTGGTGGAGGCATAGTTTATTTACAAAAGCTACTCAAAGCTGACTTTGAACCTAACAGACGGAGTCAATGATGTGTTGAACAGAGAGAATTTATAACTGAAAGGTATATTTTTTTTTACAAAGAGTTAAATTGCCTTAAGATAATTTTAATACGTAGTAATAAGTTCATAAAGTAGCTGTAATATTGTCTAAATATTGAACATTGTTTTGTAAAATGACTTCTACCTTTTACTTCAGTAAAGAGATGGTATATTACTTTCGCCACTTTGTAATACAGTTATTCAGCTCAGGACACTATTAACAGCACACTGTTAATGTCATTTAACAATAACAGTTTTACTGCTGTAGACAGACGGGGTATTCAAACATACACTAAGTGCGCCTCCTTCTGGTCACACTGAAGTACTGCTGGTGTTTGGAGAACAGCCGAAAGAGCAGTGTCCACTCCACCTACACGTTGGGAAAGCTGATGTTTTTTAAACACATTTTATTTATGCTTTGATGGTATTGTGCATGTAAAAAAACAAAATCGGCATAAAAAAGAGAAAAAATGTACACCCAGTCTCCTCTACACTGCAGAATGACGACTGATGGTGAAGCCTATACAAGCTTGTCGTAGGTCGCTAACCTTGCTGAACCTTGTGTGGTTTCTCATTTAATAATAAAAACGTGTTCGCTTTGAGTGTGACTACACAGTTGCGCAGGATTTATATCATGAAGTAAGTAAAACCTGCATCCTATAATTCATACAACTGGAACATTTTGGTGGCTTTCATTGAAATATACAAACTTAATAAAAAGGGTAAAAAGTGCTTAATTAGTATCCTGGGACGCACATAATGACAAATGTAACAGTGAATATAATTGTTTGCATTGGAAATGTCACTGTTTTTTTTGTTTTTGTTTTAAGATTTGTTCCACAAGTGCTGCATCTGCAATGCCATTATGTGGATCTAAAACCAAATGAAAACAGACTGGATCTATGTGACTGTTTTATTTTAACAATTGCTCTGAATTTCTTCAATCCCTCCTCAGACAAAAGAGAATAAAAGTGAAACTAATAAAAACTTCAAACATTTCAAACAAGTAACTAAACAAAATTTAGAAAAAGGCACTCTGAAAACTAAACTGGGACTAAAGTCAAATTAAAATCTAAATGCAGAAGTAAAAACTGATGAACACCACATTATAACACCTGTGTTCCTCTGGACCCACCTTCCATCTGACCAGGTGGTCAGACTGGGCAGCATCACCTCATCCCCCATCACACTGAACACTGGTGCTCCACAGGGGTGTGTACTGAGCCCTCTCCTGTACTCACTCTACACCTACGACTGCACAGCCACTAACAGCTCCAACATCATTGTGAAGTTTGCGGACGACACTACAGTGGTGGGTCTTATCACCAACGGTGATGAGACGGCTTACAGGGAGGAGGTCAGCGCCCTGACCCACTGGTGTCAAGACAACCATCTCACCCTCAACGTCGCAAAGACAAAGGAGTTGATAGTGGACTTCCGGAGGTGCAGAGAAGTACACACCCCCATCACCATCAACGGCGCTGCTGTGGAGAGAGTGAGCAGCTTCCGGTTCCTTGGCGTACACCTGGCTGAGGATCTTACGTGGTCAGTACACACAAACAAAACAGTGAAGAAGGCGCAGCAGCGCCTCTTCTTTCTCAGGAGACTGAAAAGATTCGGCATGAGCCCCCGCATCCTCAGGACCTTCTATCACTGTGCCATTGAGAGCATCCTCACTGGATGCATCACCACCTGGTATGGCAACAGCACCGCCTACAACTGCAAAGCTCTCCAGCGAGTAGTGCGGTGCTCTGAACGGATAATTGGAGGTGAGCTTCCCTCCCTCCAAGACATCTACAGGAAGCGCTGCCTGAGGAAAGCGGGGAGGATCATCAAGGACTCCAGTCACCCCAGCCATAAACTGTTCAGACTGCTTCCATCAGGAAGGAGGTTCTGCAGCATCCGGTCCCGTACCAGCAGACTGAGAGACAGCTTTTTCCATCAGGCCATCAGACTGCTGAACACGTCATAGACACCTCAGCTTCACTACTGGAACTTCAACATTATGCACTCCACACTGTATATAAATGCCACTTGTTTTGCACATATTCAACTCTGTATATTTTATATATTTTATTATTATTATTATTATTATTATCATTATTATTTTTTTACTATTTAATTTGCAAAAATGTGTATACACACACACACACACACACACACACACACACGTAGGAAAATATTTAGTATACACATCCAGAAATGCATACACTATTATATATTGTACATATATTTATTAGTTTCAGGTTGGCCATTCTTGTATTTTGCTCGTTTGTGTTGTTGTGTTTGCACATCTCTGTTGCTTGTGGGGCTCGCACACAAGAATTTCACTCGCATGTGCTGTGCCAGTGTGCCTGCACATGTGATGTGACAATAAAAGTGATTTGATTTGATTTGATATGTGGGAGAAATGGAAATCCAGTGTCTCCAAAATACCAGCAAATTTTAAGCATGTTTTTTATTTGCACGAGTTCAAATCCCCCCAAAATGAGCCATTAAACTTAGACTATAACAGAAGTTTCACCATTCTCAGTTTCATGTCATTCGTGTGAACAGAATATGGTTATCTGTCAGAGAAATCAACAAATCAGGACATGCAACCTTGACTTGGAGTATTTTCTGACATTCTGCAAGAAAAGGAGGCTGAGGTCTTTCAACATCTGCAGGAAGCTCCTGAGGATGTTTTACCAGTCAGTGGTCACAGGAGTACTTTTCTATGCTGTGGTGTGCTGGGGGAGCAGCACAGCAAAGAAGGACTCATCCAGGCTGGAGAAACTAATCAGGAAGGCTAGCTCTGTGGTCGGCATGAAGCTGGACACTCTGGTGACAGTGGCAGAGAAGAGGACCTTTTTTTCCTTATATTTGACTGTGCAATAATCACTGTGCAATATACTCACTCAAATGAGCAATCCTATTTATCCATATTATATAGTCTGTATCTATATATGTGTATATATGGTGTATTTATGCTTATATCCTTACTCTCATTCCCCTTAATGTATCTGTAACATGCAACTTCTTTCGGTGCTTTGCTACTGGAAACTGAATTTCCCGGAGGAACCCACCTGAGGGATTAATAAAGTTTCATCTAAATGGTTATTCTGATTAAAACGTGTGGCTTATGTCGTTTTTGTCACTAGAAAAACACATTCACCCATTTTCTGTGGACTGAACATGCATTTATTGATAATGTTTGTATGCGGACATGTGAACATATTATCGCAAGTCAGTGCAAAAACCATTTGGAAAGAGAAGATCAACATGTCATCTCAACAGCTGGTGAAGAACAGGGAAGAGAGTGCTGACTGGTCTTCATGTGAGCGTTTGGTCTTCCACCTCATCTTCTATTCCTTCTTCTTGTAGTCCTCCAGGTGAGCCAGTACCCAGCCAGAGGGACCCAAGATGGCCACAAAAAGGGCCGTCATAGCGATTACCTGCTCCTGAGGGGTACACAAAACCACACCGACAGTTATTACAGCTTTGCTTTTTTAGGTTTTGAATGTTTGTTTACACCTCCGTTTTACTTCATTGATTAAAAAAGAAGAGGAAAAAGGAAGTGTTAAAAAAGAATTGCAGACTTAGTTTAAGTAGTTACTTAGAGTTAATAAAATAGAAACACTTGACTCAAAATCACACAGAAATCCCAGTCATTAATTATATTTACCAGTGCCTCCTTGTGTTGGTTATGTTAAAAAAAAATGTGACCAATTTGACAAAAACTAAAGACATAAATTGTAAGAGTCTTTTTGGAAAGTCTATTTGTTATTTCTATTTCAGGTATTTATTGTTTCACACTTAGCTTTAGCCTTTTGCCCAGGCTCAAATCATATCACTTGGCAGCATAAACACGATCACTGTCTAATCCCCCTAAAAATGAATTGTAATGTGGTATTAAGAGGAAATATATTTGCTGTAGAAAAGTATCAGTTCCATCCGTCCACAAGAGCTAAAACACATCTAATATATCTAAATATGTGAAAACGTTGTTGTTCTACATGTTGTGAGGTATCAACATAGTTGTCCCTCGCGTGGCCTTATCCACGGGCAGTGTTTAACTATGCAACCATTGCCCCAGTTAATGATTAAGCCCTTCCTGGAGACGAAATGAAACCAAACATTTCATTGTCAATAACTTCATGCTTATTGTGTCGCTGCGACATTAAAAGCGTCACAGTGAGCTGAAATAGGCTGTTCTTCCCTAAATGCAGTTATTTCTTTATGTATTGTGTGCTTTTCTGAAAAGCATGCTTCTCTGTGTCTGACCTTTCCTGCATCAAGGTTAGTCACCCGTTCAGCGCGGCTGCGAGTGTTTCTGCCGCTACTGCTGTTAGACAACTTTATCAAACTTATGTCTAAATGTGGAAAAATACCAAAACGCTTGTTCGGCTTCACTTTCATTTATTAAACGACCGTGCGCGGTCTTCAAATGTAGTGCGCTGCGCACTAGGCCCACATATTCGCAGCTGTCACAGGTCTACGTGTTGGAATTAGGCGGAATAATGGCGAGATAGTGGCGCACTTATCAAAGTCTTAAAAATAAACTGGACTTGCAAGTCACCGTGAAACAATGGCGCGAGGAAACGAAAGATATCCTACATTTGCTATTTTTAATTATTCGATATTTTATATACAATATTCAGTAAATAAGCAAAAGAAATTTCTTATTTGTAAGAGAGAGTTGGTCAAACAGGCAGGTTGCCCATCATATCATGCTAATATGTGTGTATGTGATGCAGAAGAACTGTTATTAAGGTTTAATAAAGCGAAGGAGCGGGCGATGAAGTTGAGCCTGTTGCTATTAATTAAGAACCTCTGCAACTTCAGCCGGGACAAGACCCCTGCTTCAGGCATGTAAAGCTCACAGAACGAATATGAACTCACCCCTGCAGTTACGGTGTGTTTAGCAGGTTTGGTCGTCACATTAGCCACAGAGACCAGCTGAGTCCTCAGCGCGCTCCTGAACAGTCGGGAGACGGTGGGCAGAGGCATAGCGTTGCTTCACTGCTGCCAGAAAGCCTGGAAGAGAGCCTGTACTCTGTACCTGACACTCAGCCTGGTGCAGCTTATCTGAGAGGTATGCGCAGTAGCCGTATGACAGGGAGAGAGCGTGTGCGCGCACGCGAGCCCCCAAGCAGCGTCGAAATTTAATTGGCCGTCTCGCCTCCGGGTTTGAACCGTGACCGATGAGCGCGGGGTCGTGTCTTCGCGTCACCACGCGCAGTGTCGAGGCTGTTTGTGTAGCCGTCCAGGAGACATTACAGTGAAACACAGTTCACAGATTTAAAAAGTTTAGCCTCGTCAACAACGAAATTCACGCTTCAGGTGAAGTCAGAGGTGTGTGTTTGTAGAGGGAGGGAATGTGCAGGAGGAAAGGCACAAGTGCTTTGCTCTCTCTGTAAAGGAGAGCGGGCAAAACGAATAAAACGACAACATCCGGTTTCTCTGTTACCCCGTGATAAAAAAAAGAAAAAAGATCACCTTTCTCTATCGTATCTTTGCATTTATGATACTACATGACACATTCGTGAACTTGAGAGGAAGAAAACCCGGGTTAGGCTCAGAGCGCAGAGCTGAGAGCACAACGGGCCAGGCAGCAGTGCCTGTATAAGGACGTTTGTGTCAAGCATGGAGCGCACACACCGGCTCCATGCTGCTTTTATTTGGAGAAAATGGTCCCCAAAAAGATTTTGAGAAGAAAAAAAATATGATCTGTACATGATCCACATGTGAACAACATCGAGTGTGATTGATTTGAGTACTTACAACTCCGCAGTCCAGTCAACACACATTCATCAAACCATCCTACAAATGTGTATATAAAAACCCAAATAAGTAATAAAGAATGATTATTCACACATATTTACTTCACAAATCTGACCGTTTTCACTTTCAGAGAGCTGCCCGTGACTCTGCAAAGTGTTGGTCACATTCTTTTTTCTCACTTACAAATCGTTCACGAATCGCTCGTACACAGCATGAAGAGACACAGAGATAACGGCACGTGAGCACTTCGGGTTTTGAGACCCTTCACGCGGACAGCAACTTTATTGTCATTGCGCATGCACAGGTACAGGGCAACGAAATGCAGTTTGCATCCATCCAGAAGTGCTTTAGTGATATAGATATATTACAATATATATTAGCAATAATATAGATATGTGAGTATATGACAGAAATGGGTCTATTATGGTATGTTTTAATGTACACGGTATGAAGTATGTTGTGAATATTCTATAACTATAAGTATGTACAGGCTGTAGTGAGTACAAGCTATGTACAGGATATGGACAGGATATAAATATGAAAAACTATACAGAATATGAAATAAATAACTTTACAGAATCTGGGATATACAGCTATACAGAAATGGGAACTATGCAAGTTGTAAACAGTTGTAGGGTTAAAAATCATCGAATGTACAGAATGATTATTTACACAGAGCTATACAGTAGTGCAGTTAAGATAAGTGAGATATAATTCCTACAGAGGCTATATAAAGTGCTAGTGGTTGTGAGTGGTGGTTCAGTCCATGTTATTATTGTGTGTTTGAGGGTACAGTTGTCCATTGTGTGTGTAGGTGGTTGTGGGTGTGTGTATGTTCAGTCCATGTGTTAACGTGGGTCAGATGTCAGGAGGCAGAGTTCAGGAGTCTGACAGCTGTGGGGAAGAAGCTGTTCCGGTACCTGGTGGTCTTAGTCCGGAGGCTCCTGTGGCGCCTCCCAGAGGGCAGGAGGGTGAAGAGTCCATGTGATGGGTGACTGGGGTCTTTGATGATTTTCCCAGCCCTTTTCAGACACCGCTTCCTGTAGATGTCTTTTATGGCAGGAAGTGGTGCTCCGGCGATGCGCTGGGCAGTTTTCACGACCCTCTGCAACGCCTTCCGGTCCGAGGCAGAGCAGTTTCCGTACCAGACTGTTATACAGTTGGTCAGGATGCTCTCGATGGTGCAACGATAGAAGTTCACCAGGATGTCTGAGGACAGGTGGTTCTTCCTCAGAGTCCTCAAGAAGAAGAGGCGCTGGTGAGCCTTCTTGACCAGCTTGGAGCAGTTGGTCGTCCAGGTGAGATCCTCGGAGATGTGGACTCCCAGGAACTTGAAGCTGCTCACACGCTCCACAGCCGTCCCCTTAATGTGGATGGGTGTCAGCATTCCTCCTGTAGTCCACGATGAGCTCCTTGGTCTTCTCGGTGTTAAGCAGCAGGTTGTTTGTGTCGCACCACTCAGCCAGACGATCCACCTCCTCCCTGTAGGCGGCCTCATCGTTGTCACTGATGAGGCCAATCACCGTGGTGTCATCTGCAAACATAATGATGGTGTTGGAACAATCAGCAGGTCTGCAGTCGTGGGTGAAGAGGGAGTAGAGGAAAGGGCTCATCACACAGCCTTGTGGTACACCGGTGTTCATCGTGATTGTAGATGAGCAGTGGTTATCCAGCCGGACATGTTGGGGGCGGTTGGTCAGGAAGTCCAGTAACCATTTGCAGATGAGGGAACTGATGCCCAGGTCTGTCAGTTTCCTGATGAGTTGTGAGGGGTGGATTGTATTGAACGCTGAACTGAAGTCTATAAACAGCATTCTGGCGTAGGTGTTGTTGTTGTCCAGGTGTGAGAGGACAGAGTGCAGTGCGATGGAGACTCCATCCTCTGTGCTCCTGTTCTGGCGGTATGCGAATTGGTGGGCGTCCAGGGTGGGGGGGAGACAGGATTTGAAGTGTGCTAGGACCAGCTGCTCTAAGCACTTAGTGATGATGGGGGTGAGTGCTACTGGGCGGTAGTCATTGAGGCAAGATGGGTTGGAGTTTTTGGGTATCGGGACGATGGAGGTGGATTTGAAGCAGGCCGGTACCACAGCGTGGGCCAAGGACAGATTGAATATGTCTGTGAGCACTCCTGCAAGCTCCCCAGAACATTCCATGTGTACTCTCCTTTAAGGTCATTGTGTATTGTTGTTGTTGTCTTCTTAAATCGGATTCTTCTTCAGTTTTCGTTTGCAAATCGTAGAAAAAGAAAAAAAAACTTGGTTTAAGAAGATGTCAAGGCCAAACGCAGTTCAGTATGATATCGCCCAGAACAGACACATACACAGCGGTTACAGCTTCACAGTCATTTATTCAGTTTGCTTTTTAAGGCTGTCATCACCGGCTAGCGCACACAGTTGCTTTAGTGGGGTTTGCTCTCTTGCAGCCGGCCACTCTCAGCCCCTCTCCCTCCTTCTAGGTCCCAGCATGCTACTGAAATAGGAGAGGTGTGATTAGACGATGACAACGAGCTGTATTGGCCACGTCCCCTAGCGCTGCCCCCTGAACCCACTACACCACCCCTTCCCTGCAGCTGAGCTACAGACCACACCCCGTCACACACAGTTTCCCTTAAATGGGTAACTAAACTTTTCTGGACGGGCTTTCAAGCAAAAATTCAGACTGCTCTGTTATCAGAATCAGAGAAACTTTATTAGTTCCAGAGGGAAATTGAGTTGTCATAGCAGCAAATATACAACAAATAACAAGCACTCATACAAAGTGAGTGTAGAAACAAAGATGATAAAGAGAGAGATAAAGATAAATATAGAGCTATAGGTATAAATATACATATAAATATAAAAGGAAAAGTATGTGTGCAAATATGGCGTGGTGTACAAAAGTGACAGGGTGCACTGAGATGTAATTAATTCTCTTCCACATGTGTAGGTCTGACTAAGTGGATGAATTAAAGAGTCTGATAGCAGCGGGATAACGTTCCCTTAGACAGCGAGGTTAAAGGAACCTGTTGCTCAAAACTATCTAGACTTTTTTAGTCGCTGGTGACATAAAAAACTAATTATTGGAACAACATCTAAATCCCCCAAAAATTAGATAATGACTGAAACTAGCACCACTGATGAACAATGGGCTGTGAGGTCAGTTTCTTGATCATTAATATGCAAATTAAAATGGCCATTGATCAACAACCATTGATCAACTGATCAGTGGTTGTTGGTCAGGCAGCAGGGCCTGCCTAAACAAAAAACCCTAGTTATCCCTTTTGTGTCAGGAGTAACAGTTGAGGCGCATCTTCTCTAAACATAGCGTCTCTGTGGTTTTTAAACCCCAAAACACGCCTCGCCAAAAATTGGTCCACCCCAAGGATCGGGTCCTCCGACACAAACAGAGTAATGTAGTGTACGCTGTTAAGTGCCAGGAGGATTGTCAGGATTTATACATCGGGGATACCAAACAACTTCTTGCTAAGCGGATGACACAATACAACACAGGCCAGTGGACACTCTTTCAATGATGAGGATGTACACATGCTGGACAGGGAGGAACGCTGGTTTGAGCGCGGAGTCAAGGAGGCCATTTACGTGAAAAGGGAAAGACCATCTGTGAATCGAGGAAGGGGCCTAAGGGTACATCTTTGGCCATCTTACAGCCATTCCCGAACTCTCTGTGATACTCATGGTCATTGATCAATGGGTGTTGATCAGTGGTTGTTGATCAGTGGTCATGACAATTTGCATATTAATGATCAAGAAACTGACCTCACATTGTTTGTCAGTGGTTCTAGTTTCAGTCATTGTGCAAATGTACTGTTTATAAGGTTGGGGAAACCTGCAGTCAGATGAGACTGAAAAAGTCCCTTGGATGATGATGAAACATTTCTCCCACTGAAAATGCTACGTCCAGATGAACAGAAGCAACTGTTGAGCTAGTTAATAGGTATGTCCTCATTGGCATCTGTTGGGATTTTATTTTGAAAGGATTCAATTCAATTCAATTCAATTCAATTTTATTTATATAGCGCCAAATCACAACAAAAGTCGCCTCAAGGCGCTTCATAGATACAGAGAAAAACCCAACAATCATATGACCCCCTATGAGCAAGCACTTTGGCGACAGTGGGAAGGAAAAACTCCCTTTTAACAGGAAGAAACCTCTGGCAGAACCAGGCTCAGGGAGGGGCGGCCATCTGCTGCGACCGGTTGGGGTGAGAGAAGGAAGACAGGATAAAAGACATGCTGTGGAAGAGAGACAGAGGTTAATAACAGATATGATTCAATGCAGAGAGGTCTGTTAATACATAGTGAGTGAGAAAGGTGACTGGAAAGGAAAAACTCAATGCATCATGGGAATCCCCCGGCAGCCTACGTCTATTGCAGCATAACTAAGGGAGGATTCAGGATCACCTGGTCCAGCCCTAACTATATGCTTTAGCAAAAAGGAAAGTTTTAAGCCTAATCTTGAAAGTAGAGATAGTGTCTGTCTCCCGAATCCAAACTGGAAGCTGGTTCCACAGAAGAGGGGCCTGAAAACTGAAGGCTCTCCCTCCCATTCTACTTTTAAATACTCTAGGAACAACAAGTAGGCCTGCAGAGCGAGAGCGAAGTGCTCTAATAGGGTGATATGGTACTACAAGGTCATTAAGATAAGATGGGGCCTGATTATTTAAGACCTTGTATGTGAGGAGCAGGATTTTGAATTCAATTCTGGATTTAACAGGAAGCCAATGAAGGGAAGCCAAAACAGGAGAAATATGCTCTCTCTTTCTAGTCCCTGTCAGGACTCTTGCTGCAGCATTTTGGATTAGTTGAAAGCTTTTCAGTGAGTTTTTTGGACATCCTGATAATAATGAATTACAGTCGTCCAGCCTGGAAGTAATAAATGCATGAACTAGTTTTTCAGCGTCACTCTGAGACAGGATATTTCTAATTTTAGAGATGTTGCGCAAATGGAAGAAAGCAGTCTTACATATTTGTTTAATATGTGCTTTGAAGGACATGTCCTGGTCAAAAATGACTCCAAGGTTCCTCACAGTGTTACTGGAGGCCAAGGTAATGCCATCCAGAGTAAGAATCTGGTTAGATACCATATTTCTAAGATTTTCAGGGCCGAGTACAATAACCTCAGTTTTATCTGAATTAAGAAGCAGAAAGTTAGCGGCCATCCAGGTCTTTATGTCTTTAAGACATTCCTGCAGTTTAACTAATTGGTGTGTGTTATCTGGCTTCATGGACAGATAGAGCTGGGTGTCATCAGCATAGCAGTGAAAATGTATGCTATGTCTTCTAATGATGCTGCCTAAGGGAAGCATGTATAATGTAAACAGAATTGGTCCTAGCACTGAACCCTGTGGAACTCCATAATTAACCTCAGTGTGTGAAGAGGACTCTCCATTTACATGCACAAATTGGAGTCTATTAGATAGATATGATACAAACCACTGCAGTGCAGTACCTGTAATACCTACAGCATGTTCTAATCGCTCTAATAGGATATTATGGTCGACAGTATTGAATGCTGCACTAAGGTCTAGCAGGACAAGCACAGAGATGAGTCCACTGTCAGAGGCCATAAGAAGATCATTTGTAACCTTCACTAAAGCTGTTTCTGTGCTGTGATGAGCTCTGAAACCTGACTGAAACTCTTCAAATAAACCATTCCTCTGCAGATGATCTGTTAGCTGTTTGACAACCACTCTTTCAAGGATTTTTGATATGAAAGGAAGGTTGGAGATTGGCCTATAATTAGCTAAGACTGCTGGGTCTAGAGATGGCTTTTTGAGTAAAGGTTTAACTACAGCCAGCTTGAAGGCCTGTGGTACATAGCCGATTATTAGAGATAGGTTGATCATATTTAAGATCGAAGAATTAATTAATGGCAGGACGTCTTTGAGCAGTTTTGTAGGAATGGGGTCTAAAAGACACGTTGAAGGTTTGGAGGAAGTAATTATTGAAGGATGCTTCCTGTTATGCTGCGGAGTATACTCGAGAGTAGAGCTGGGCGATATATCGAGTTTTTAAAACATATCGATATATTTTTATACGAGATATAAGATGTGACAATATCCTTTATATCAATATAGTCTATGTTACGTTATAATTATAGTTGTGGAGCCGCAAGTTTGCCTCTCTTTCGTCCACTTTTGTCTCTACGCAACGTTACTCCGCCTCGCCTTCACTGAAGACAACTCCCCCTCCTCCCCCATCGCTTCACGTGCAGGTGTTCCAGATCTACTGGCGTTTAGATCAACTGGCGTTGGTCGAACAGATGTGTGGCAGTCTTGCGTTTCAGTAGCTCCTACCGACAAACCAGCAAAAAAAACGCCAAATGTGTCATCTGTGACACTTGTGAGGTTGTCTCAAACACACTCCGTCAGTCTTGATGCTGTTGAACAACAAAATGTTTAAAAATGTGGCGAGTTTACCTGGTGATATCCTCATGCGCGACGCGATCGCGAAAACAGCAAACAAGTAACACCACGCCGATGTTGTCCACAGGACAGCAAGAGTAAACGATCGGGAGACTCTTGTCGTCGTTATCGTTCCCCTCGCACGGTTTATTTCTCCGAATTCAGCGTTTTTGCTTCACAACTACAGCGAGCAGTTTACTTTATGCACTAACATGGAGTCGAGTCAACCAGCGCCACCTCTGGCCAAGTGCCACAGCCTACAGCCAGATCAACCTGTGACACATCTGCACCACGTTTGAATTCGTGTCATGCACATTTGTACCTTTCAATTGTGTCTGTTTGTGCGTCATGCAAATAAACCTTTGAAATGAATGAAATGATATCATGTATTTATTATCAGCCTACATTTGTACAAAATGCCAAATGACATACACATAAGAATCACCATCCTGATATCAATACTTTTGCCCATACGAAAAATGTCGTGAACACACTAATATTTCACCAGTGTTGTAACATCACATGTCGTTAGCGTAGTCTGCCTGTGTCTTCCCTCTGCAAACAAACATGTTAGAGTTGGTTGTGATATACAGTCTGCATAAGTGTGGTCAATCTAATAAACATTTATAAGGAGATGGCAGTTACTGTGAATGTACAGCAGTTACACAGTGATTAGTAATAAACAGTCAGACAATGACCCTGACAATCTCATTCAATCTTGCAGATTGCACCTTCTGTGGAAAGTGGTACCACACGGTGTGTGTGGACTTCCCCTGTGCAGAACGCGACTACAAATGTTGTGGGTGCTAAATAAACAGAAACAAATGATCCCTGTTGTCTTTGCTTACTGATTGTTTTTAGTGTTGACAATCCACATTGCTGGCATTGCATCTTTCAACATGTTTGTGGGTAGATTTGGATGTACCAGGGGTAAGTGCAGCCACTCAGCCTCTACTCAATGTGATCATAGCAGCAGGTGCAGATGTGTCACAAGTTAATCTAGTAGTGGGCTATGGTCATGTGTTAGTGGTGGGAACAGTCATATCCACTCACTCTCACTGGCTGTTTATTACTAATCACTGTGTAACTGCTGTGAATTCACAGTAACTGCCGTCTCCTTACAAATCTTCATTAGATTAACCACACTTATACAGACTGTATATAACTCCAGCCATGTTGATGAATTGCCTATATTGGCTGGAAATATTCATTTTCAGGGAAAAGACACAGACAGACGATGCTTACAGGATGTGATGTGACAACACTAATGAAATATTGATGTGTCATATTTGTCCAAGGCGTATTTCATTGTTATGGAAAAAGAGAATATTAAAATCATGATGACCAATTGGAGTGGTGATTTCTATGACTTTGTGTATATAATTTGGAATTTTGTACAAATGTAGGCTGATAATAAATACATGATATCATTTCATTCTTTCCAAAGGTTTATTTGCATGACGCACAAACAGACACAATTGAAAGGTACAAATGTGCATGACACGAATTCAAACGTGGTGCAGATGTGTGTCACAGGTTGATCTGGCTGTAGGCTGTGGCACTTGGCCAGAGGTGGCGCTGGTTGACTCGACTCCATGTTAGTGCATAAAGTAAACTGCTCGCTGTAGTTGTGAAGCAAAAACGCTGAATTCGGAGAAATAAACCGTGCGAGGGGAACGATAACGACGACAAGAGTCTCCCGATCGTTTACTCTTGCTGTCCTGTGGACAACATCGGCGTGGTGTTACTTGTTTGCTGTTTTCGCGATCGCGTCGCGCATGAGGATATCACCAGGTAAACTCGCCACATTTTTAAACATTTTGTTGTTCAACAGCATCAAGACTGACGGAGTGTGTTTGAGACAACCTCACAAGTGTCACAGATGACACATTTGGCTTTTTTTTTGCTGGTTTGTCGGTAGGAGCTACTGAAACGCAAGACTGCCACACATCTGTTCGACCAACGCCAGTTGATCTAAACGCCAGTAGATCTGGAACACAGGCAGCGACAAGACGGACACGGCAAATCTCCGTTAACGAGTTACTGCGCATCGCCCCATGCGTGGGGCTGGACGGCGTCAACGTGCTAACGAGCTAAACATGCTAACGAGCTAACAGCGCTAACCCTAAAATCCTTTCATTCTCTCAAAAGTTGATAGCGCGCCTTATGTATGAATTCTGGTTGTGCTTGATGGCCGCGAACCGATTTTATGTGTTACACGGCGCTCAGCAATCTGTCAAAAATGTTTGAGTACGACTTTGGTAAGCTACGGAGCTGCACCGCTTGATAGATTGTCGGCGCATTACGGCTACCGAAGAGCTTCGCGGAGTGATATGTACTGTGCATCAACGTAATATTACCGTATTGTGTGTGTATAAGGACCATAAATGGCACCTGTAAGAGACGTGGTTATGAAGCGGATTTCAAACTCCAGGCTATCAGTCACACAGTAAAACTTGGGAACAGAGCAGCTGTGAAATCTGTCTGTCTTTGTTATTACGCTCAGCGTCTTTTAGTTTACATTTTGACTGCACAATTGTGAGCTCTTTGTTTAGCACAAAAACAACCTTGTTTTCTTTTATTTATGGAGCATTATTATTTAATGAATGCTCATAATTTAATTTTGAGTAATTTTTCATGTACATCTGTGCTGTATGTTAATAAAAGTGCCTGTGTGACATCTGGGACACAGCTTTGACTAAGAACTCTCTTTTTGTTCTTACTTTATGGCTTAAAAAAAAAAACGAGATATATATCTTATATCGCCATCCAGCTAAAAAATATCGAGATATGAATTTTGGGTCATATTGCCCAGCCCTACTCGAGAGTTCAATAAATAAAGACACATTGGTGTGAATGTTCCAGTAAAAAAGCCGATGCTCCACGTGTGATTATTCCTCCAATAAGTATCTTCAGTATTCATGCAGATTCTGCTGGAAGACCCGTCTCTGCTAACAGGTTATGGGCCTAGGAAAATATTGAAGCTACGCCAGGGGAAAGTTTACCACCAGAAAAGTCGCAAAGTACAGCGTGTTCGGTGAGGACTAGCATGCTAAGTTAGCACCATGAGTAAGCGTGTTGGTGAACCCAGTGACCGATGAGTAAGGTTGGTTTTTGACGGAGATGAGAAGAATTATGAACTGTGGGAGACAACATTTTTGGGACATCTTAGATTACAAGGTCTAAAAGAGACAATATTGAAGAGTAATGACGAAGATGAGGACGACGAAGATAAGAATGCCCAGGCCTATGCAGAGTTAATACAGATCCTGCATGATAAGAGTTTATTGCTTGTGACGAGAGAAGCTGCCGATGATGGACGCGAGGCACTGAAAATATTAAGAGACTACTATGCCGGAAAAGGTAAACCAAGAATTATCAGCCTTTATACTGAACTGACTTCTCTGAAGAAAGCAAGCAGTGAGAGCGTCACGGAGTACATCATAGCGCAGAGACACTTATTACTAGTGCTGGGTATCGTCACTGATTTCTAGAATCGATTCGATTCCAATTCACAAGGTCCTGAATCGATTCGATCCACGATTCGATTCAATTCGATTTGAATCGGGGAAATTTTGCCTCAGTCAGAAATATTATAATTCAGATCATGCATCAGTACATTTACATATTTTTGTATCTATAAAAAGGAAGCTGACACTTTCCAGACTTTATCAAAGGTGTGAGCGTCACAGCAGATGCCTTTGTGTCAAAGTAGCTGAAGATAAAACACAGAAAAACATGAAGGCGACTTTCTTGGCCTGGGATTTTATAAAAATATTCTGCAGTACATCAAAAACGAAAGAAAACCATTAATCAACATATGAACATTACCTCTGAAGTTACAGCGGTTTTATTAGAGACACGGCTAACGTTTTGCATAATTTTATAAAGTTTAAATTTGTTCAGCCTATTGAACGGCAGAAATTAGGTTTTCTTTTCAGAAGTAAGTAAAAGGAAAAAAAAACATCGGCCGACAGCGCTGTAAATAAGCGTAAATAAGCAAGCGAATAATGCAGAAAACAGATTTCGGGGATAGACGGGAAACTGTTCTTGAAGTACACTGAGAAAGAGAGAGAGAGAGCTGTGCATGAAGTGTGATTTTATTTTTATTTTTTTTATCGTGGTGGAAGCAAAACAGCAAAAGTCAGAGGGAATTCATGACGATGTTTATGTGAAGCTTAGTTTGGATCTTCTTTTGCTGCTGGTTCGGTCAATATTGTTTGGAGAGAGATCAAACTAACAGCTTTAGAATCAGCGCAAAAAGGGCGTAAACACAAAGCATGGACCCGCCGAAACATCAGAATCAGCGAGCTGTCGGCTTTCAGCCCCGACTGTCCGTGCCGTCGGGTGAGAAAGGCGACATCTCACTGATTCTGATCCGCGGGTCCGCACTTTGTGTTTAGGTCTTTGTGCAGAATCCGTGTACCTGCTCTCATTTACTCTTTTAAATGTATGGTGGTTGTCAAAATTTTGTGACGTTTCACCTGAGATTCTGGAATTTCGGGCAAAATACATTTATATTAAAAAATCGATTCAGGATTTTAATGAATCGATATCACGTTATCCAAGCCAGAATCGATTTTAATCGAGGAATCGATTATTAAAACCCACCCCTACTTATTACTAGAGATGGCACGATACCACTTTTTTATGTCCGATACCGATACCGATATCATAAATTTGGATATCTGCTGATACCGATATGAATCCGATATAGTGTTTTTTAATCAACAAAACTGTTTTTTAAATATCTTGCTGCATTTTGTATAAGTTCATACTCAAGTTTAAAACAACAACTACACTAAAGCTATTCTGTTATACCTGTATGCAAAAAAAAATATTTCATAGTTCAGCAATACTGATCAATCTAATAAACTTAAACCTACACCATCCTCCCTATTCTGGTGTTTTAAAGAGTACTTAGCATAAATATTAAGCAACCTAACTAATAGGGTTCCAACTCCCAGCAACAACAAAAATAAATAAATAAAAAATAGGGAACCACCCCTCACGCTCCACCTCATGATGCTTAATCGACGTAATCAACCTTAATTTGATGCAGTGTGAAAAAAATGCACAGAAATCAATTATCTTTCAAGAAATATTAAATAGATTCAACATCTTTCTTCAACAAAATTGCAGACTGCACAGATGGTACCTTCCCAAAGGAAAAAGTACTATAGCTTACTAGGGTATATATATTAGACTTAATAGTCACTATATACAGTAATTGACTTCTATTCATTTTACATCAAATTAAAACTTTGGGTGTCAGATAATTATTTATTAAAAGCTAGATATTTTAAATGAGAATAAGAAAGAAAAGTATGTCTTTGTGCCCCTTTTCCCTGTTAATGCCCTATCGGCCCCCCTGGCTAAACTTTGCTAGATCCGCCCCTGCACAGTTACCAGCGTCAGCTACGTAGAAAAAGATCCTCGAGTAGAAAGTAATATTAAATACATTCTAACAATAGCTGATCAAGCTTAAACGTGCTGCTGTTGCTCAGCCGCTGGTTTACTCTTTCTGGTGCAAAGTGGGCCAAAAACAAACCAGAGAGACTAACTCGCACAGAAAAGCCGATCAGCTGATCGTTAAGCAGTTTCATGATTGAAGTAGCAGCAAGAAGAGGCAGTCGCTTGTTAAGCTTAACGCAGGAATGCTTTACAAACATTCAGAGATGGACTTACACACTTGCTTTACTTCTCTCGGGATAACTTTGTCGGAGATGAAATGCCGGGTTGCTAGCAAAGCTCCAAATGCTATCCAGACCACCGACAGGTCCCGCATGCCACAGCCGCTCTATCACGTGATGCATACTGCTCCGACGTGCTAACGTTCTGAGGTGAGTTACGGCGTGTTGCAAGTTTTGTGAGGTGCTTTCGTGATATTTAATGGATCGGATTACATTTTTTATTTTTCTCCGATATCCGATCCAGTAATTTAGGTCAGTATCGGACCGATACCGATACATAATATCGGATCGGTCCATCTCTACTTATTACAGCCCTGAGAAATGCTGGAGAGACACTTAGTGATGGTCTGCTTGTAGCGATGGTGTTAAAAGGTTTACCAGAAGCCTTTAAACCTTTTTCTGTTCACATTACGCAAAGTGAATCAGAAATCAAGTTTGCGGAATTTAAAACAAAACTCCGCAGCTATGAGGACACTGAGAAAATGCGCTTGGTGGAACAAGAGGATAACATCATGAAGGCGAGAGTGCAACCTAGCGCGAGACCCGCAGCAGCTGCTAGTGACCACAGGAGAGACATGTCAGACATAGTCTGTTTTAAGTGTGGCCAGCGGGGACACAAGGCCAGAGCATGCCTCTACAAATAATGGTGCGGTCACTGTAGGAGCAACACCCATCGAGAGTCGACTTGCAGGAGACGACAACGGAATGATGAAGCGCGCACAGCCTCGGAGGAGGGCGGCAACGCAGAGAGCGACGACACCTATGTCTTCCGGATAAGCGATGACTACGCGGAACCTCAACAGCGACAGGACATCAGGACCAAAGGCCTAATGGTGGATACTGGCGCAACATCACACATCCTGAATGATAAAACAGCGTTCAAGAGATTTAATGACGACTTCCAGCCGGGAACACACTGTGTGGAATTAGCTGATGGCACCAGGTGTAAAGGAGTGGCTGAAGGCAGAGGAGATGCAGAGGTGTGCTTGGTTGACAGCAGAGGGAGACAGTGTAAAACAACACTGAAAGACGCTCTATATATTCCCTCATTTCCACAGAATATCTTCTCTGTGAGAGCGGCCACCGCGAATGGAGCTACTATCATCTTTGAGAAAGGAAGGAACGTCCTTCAACACAGAGAAAGTTCTACATCCATGAGCACAACAGACAACCAAAGTCTGAACTGTGAGGTGTGTATCCAGGGAAAATGTGTCCAGACTAGGAATAGAAACCCTGACAGAAGAGCTGAGAAACCCCTTGAGCTGGTACATACGGATCTAGCAGGGCCGATAGATCCAGAATCACGAGATGGACACAGATATACATTATTGTTTACCGATGACTTTTCCGGTGCAGTATTTGTATATTTTCTCAAAAACAAAAGTGAAGCAATGCAAGCAACTGAAATCGTTTTGGCCAATACAGCCCCACACGGGAAGGTTAAGTGTATCAGGTCAGATAACGGCACAGAGTTCATGGCAAAGAGTTACCAGGCATCATTAAACAAACATGGAATAAGACATGAAACTTCAGCCCTCACCAGAATGGTACAGCAGAACGTGGCTGGAGAACACTTTTTGATATGGGAAGGTGCATGCTTATTGAGAGTGCTGTACCAAAGGAATTATGGACATATGCAGTTCAAACAGCGGCTATTGTGAGAAACAGGTGCTTTAACAACCGGACAGGACAGACACCTTACTTTTTGCTGACTGGTCAGAAGCATAATCTATCCAGAATGCGAAAGTTTGGGTGTGAGTGTTATGCTTACAAGCAACACAAGGGTAAGCTGGATTCTAGGTGTACAAAAGGGATTTTTGTAGGCTACGACAAAAACAGTCCAGTATACAAGGTTTATTTCCCAGACAGCGCTAAAATGCAAAGGTTTAGGCTGGTTAAGTTTGTAACCAAACACAATGAGGAAAAGCAAACACAAACTGATACGACATCTGAGGATGAGGACATACAGGTGAGAGAGAGACGAAACGTGAACAAGGAAAGCCCCAGTACCAGTTCACAGGAACCAGATACTGACAACCAACCAGAAGTGAACAGTCAGATGCCACTTAGTGATGAGACTGAAAACTCCAGAAGCTATCCTTCTAGAACAAGAAAAAAAGCAGATTATCTAAATGAATATGAGTCAGGAGAAGACATTGATGATCAAGTGCTGACTAACATAGACTACTGTTACAGACTGATAAGTAACTCACTCGTGACATTCAGTGAAGCTGTAAAGTCACCCAACTCTAAAGAGTGGAAAGCAGCTATGGATGAGGAAATGCAATCCTTAAAAGAGAACCACACTTTTACCCTAACTAGCTTACCTGAGGGGAAGAAAGCAGTGGGGGTAGATGGGTATATGTGAAGAAAAACAGTGGCGATGGATCAGAAAAATATAAAGCACAGTACGTAGCTCAAGGTTACAACCAGTGTTTTGAAATAGACTATGACGAAACTTTTTCTCTGACTGCTAACCTGACAAGCATAAGAGTATTGATGAAGTGTCCAATACAAGAAAACCTGATTTTGCATCAGATGGATGTAAAAACTGCATACTTGCATGCACCAATAGACTTTGTAGTTTACCTTGAGCAGCCGGAAGGCTATGAAGTAAAACAGATGAAAAACTGGTCTATAAGCTGGAAAAGTCACTTTATGGGCTTAAACAGTCAGGCCGAAACTGGAACAGGACATTACATGACTATTTGATAGAGAACGGTTTCATGCAGAGTCCTGTAGATCATTGTGTTTACACAAGGAAAGCAAGAAAAGACAAAGTGATCGTGATCATATGGGTTGATGATATTATTATTGCAGCCAGTGTTGAAAGTGTTTTGAAAACTGTGAAGGGAATGCTAACTGCAATGAAAGATATAGAATAGAATAGAATAATCCTTTAATTGTCCCACAAGGGGAAATTTGGTAATCTGTATGGGGAAACTCAAACATTTTCTTGGTATTGATTTTGAGCAAACTAAAGATTGTGTAAAAATGTCACAAGAGAGATATGTAGAAAACATACTGGAAGGATTTCAAATGCAAGACTGTAAACCAAGATCAATCAATCAATCTTTATTTATAAAGCACTTTTCATACAGAAATGTAGCACAAAGTGCTTTACATGGTTAAAAGCAGCCCACCCCACCCCATCCCGCCCTCCAATTCACTCCCCACACTCTCATTAACATAAGCGGTCATGGATACATACACACACTCAGAGTCAAAAATAACACCCAGGTTTTTCACTTGTATAGGGCATAGTGAAAATGCCTGTAATTTAGACAAGAGCATCTCTCTCTGAGCCTCAGGACCGACAATTAAAACTTCAGTTTTGTTCTGGTTAAGCTGCCATCCAAGATTTTATATCTAGAATACAGTTAAAAAGGGCATCCATTGGTCTGGTGTCATCAGGAGACACGGAGATGTACAGCTGAGTATCATCAGCGTAACTGTGAAAGTTCACTCCATGCCTCCTGATGACACCGCCAAGAGGGAGCATATACAAATTAAAAAGTACAGGGCCTAAAACCGACCCTTGGGGCACACCACAAGTTATTTTATGGATCTTAGAGGAGCATGTATCCATACTCACCATAAAAGTTCTGTCTGAGAGATAGGAAGTGAACCAGTTGTGTACAGCACCAGAGAGGCCCACCATGTGTTTCAGTCTGTTTAAAAGAATAGCGTGGTCTACTGTATCAAAGGCTGCGCTTAGATCCAGTAGCACCAGGACTGAGAGCTTTTGGGCGTCCCAGTTACATCTAAGATCATTTAAAACCTTTAGGAGAGCAGTCTCTGTGCTGTGGTTCACCCTAAATCCAGACTGGAATATCTCCGGGATCTGTCTATCATTCAGAAAATCAGTAATCTGAATAAAAACAAGTTTTTCTAAAATTTTACTTAAAAATGGTAAGTTGGATACAGGTCTGTAATTATTAAAATCATTACAATCCAAATTGCTCTTCTTCAGAAGATCAACTCCTTGTGAGCAAAAGTTGAACTACAATGAAGATGCTGAGACAATGAACAATGTCAGGATGTACAGAGAGGCAGTAGGTAGCCTTATTTACTTGACCTCTTGCACACGACCAGATTTGAGTTTTGTTGTAAGTAAGCTGTCACAGCACTTCAAAGAACCAACTTTAGAACATTGGACTGCTGTGAAACATGTTCTGAGGTATTTGAAACAATCAAAAGACAAGACATTGTGCTACAGGAAAAGTGACAAAAGATTTGAGAGTACAAGGTCACAGTGACTCAGACTGGGCTGCAGATGTGACTGACAGGAGTACTACAGGTTACTGCATAAGCCTGAATGAAGAAGGTACTTTGGTGTCATGGCGAACAAAGGAGCAGCCAACTGTTGCCTTATCAACTTGTGAAGCAGAGTACATAGCTTTGGCAGCAACAACACAAGAATGTTTGTACTTGACACAACTGTTGCAAAGCATGTATGAGCATCAAAAGGGACCACCAAAGATTTTTGAGGACAATCAAGGGACTATTGCATTGGCAAAGAATCCTGTTAACAGACAGAGGTGTAAGTGTATCGATATCAAGTATCATTTTGTGAGATCAACAGTTAATGCTGGAAATTTGATATTGGAATATTGTTCGACAGGTCTGATCGTGGCCAATGTTATGACAAAGCCAGCAACAAAGGGGAAGTTATTGAAGTTTGCAAAATATATGTTTGGAGTGTAAACAAATAGTAAAGAAAAACTGTTTCTTTTGAAATGCATGTAAAGCTGACAATGTGAGTGCAAGTGGGGTGTTGAGCTAGTTAATAGGTATGTCCTCATTGGCATCTGTTGGGATTTTATTTTGAAAGGATGCTTCCTGTTATGCTACGCCAGAGTTCAATAAATAAAGACACATTGGTGTGAATGTTCCGTCAAAAAGCCGATGCCCCACGTGTGATTATTCCTCCGTGTAGATAAGTGTCTTCAGTATTCATGCAGATTCTGCTGGAAGACCCGTCTACATCTAAAGTTCTTTGTATGAGAAATGGACACAAAATACCAAAAGGAAAAAGGAAAAAAAGAAATGCAGAGCAATCCAAAGAAAAACAAACAAGCTCAGCAGCCACTGTCATTCCTAAATGCAGTCTGCAAACAAATGCAGAGAGTGTCTGTCAGTGGTGGGTTTAAAAACTGTAGCTAAATGCTTTTCTTGGCATTTGGCAGGGCTGCACAGAAGCATGGGGTCTAGAAATAAATAGTAAATGCACTGGTTCTTGTATAGCATTGTTCTACCCTCCACAAGCACTGAAAGCACTTTATACAACATGCCTCATTCACCATTTCATGCAAGCACTTTTTTTCTGCACCTAGGTGTTTTCTGTCTAACACTCACACGCCGATGAATGCACTGGGGATCAGCTTGACGTTCAGTATCTTTTTAACTGTTTATTTAGCTGTATTTTTCACAAATGGAACAAACTTAAACACATTACCAGTTGGTCATACATATGCTATCAATTCACTGATCAGTCTGTACATTTAAAGGGAAAAAATGCATAAATATCAGTTGCTTAATTACTATTGATAAATGGTAAATGGCCTGTATTTGTATAGCGCTTTACTAGTCCCTAAGGACCCCAAAGCACTTTACACATTCAGTCATCCACCCATTCACGCACTGGTGATGGCAAGCTACATTGTAGCCACAGCCACCCTGGGGCGCACTGACAGAGGCGAGGCTGCCGGACACTGGCGCCACCAGGCCCTCTGACCACCACCAGTAGGCAACGGGTGAAGTGTCTTGCCGAAGAACACAACGACTGAGGCTGTTGGAGCCGGGGCTCGAACCAGCAGCCTTCCGATTACAAGACAAACTGCCAACTCTTACGCCACGATCGCCCCACTATTAGTACTATTAGATAAGACAATCCATTCAAAAAGAAAGGTTCATCTCGCTTCCAAGTACATTCTATGTTGTCTTTGTTACCTCCTCCAAATAAGGCAAAATGACTGGCCATCTCCTAAATATATGGTGGTCTGCCAGCTGTTCTCCACACTTCTGCCGACACAAACCATTTGTCATTTTTCCAGCAAAATTCTCTCCAGGAGCCTGAGCTGGTAGAAGTCAGCTGCATTAGATACACATTCTGCCAATCACCCTCTGGTATGGAACCTTTCTCCCAGTTAGATTTTGAAAGGTTATTTTTGTTTTTTTATTGTTTAGATAGTTGAATACAGTCTTCACACAACTTTCTTATTTCTTTTGGTTTTATCCATGTCAGTAAATATGTCAATTATATTGGAGTCCTTTGTATTTCTAAATGTTTTATCTTGTCATTAAAATAGTCTCTAACCTGAAAGTACTTAAAAAAAGTTAATTTTACCTAAGCCATTAGTTTCCTGGATTTTATGAAAGCTATACAGCTCCATCTCCATCTGACACGACCAAACAGGAGAAGGTAATAACGATTTTGTTCCAATATTTAAAGCACCCATTGATTGTGTCTGCTGTGAAATCTGGGTCAGATGTGATCCATTTTTATATTCTAGGATGTTTTTCCAGTAGTGGTGATTTACACTCACTAACCCAAATTCTGAGTGGTACCTTGGACCATTGGTTTAGGGTCTTAGCATGCTGTCTATATAACATTTTGCTTCCCAGAAGAGATTGTAATGAAATGTGAAATTTACCATGTTCTTCCATTTTGTAAAATAACTGGGAATTGCAGCAGCATGCTAGGGATCTTAGTTGGATAGCTAATAAATGGATAGACATGGCAGTGATTCAGCTGTTTCTTTAGGAAGTTGTAATATTTTAAATTGAATCCGTGGCCTTCTGCCCACACATATAAATCTAGAAATTCACTTGTTCCTTTCAATAAATTATTTTGATGTAAATTATTATTATTATTATTATTATTATTATTATTATTATTATTATTATTATTATTATTATTATTATTATTATTATGCATTTCTAAGGCAAACCTGCTCATATCTGCCTTGATATGTTTGGTCAAAACGGTATTTCTTAACTTTAGTATTCGCATGATAAGGTGGGGCCAGGTTTCACAATGAACTCACCCGAAACTCTGGCTGATTGGGACCCACACCCAGTTTCACACCTTGGCTCCCTCTGTGGGGGGATACTCCCACTAGGTTTATATCTGGGACTCTCCACCATTTGACCTTAGAACTGAAGAAGCTTCTCGGATGAGAGGTGAAACGTCTTCAAGCAACTTAAAGAAGTCCAGACGCTTTTCTTTGCAAGCTCCTTTGACTACGATGACCTGGATGACTGAGAACCTTCACAGACTTAACTTTAGTAACGTTCTATATGTTTAGATATTAATAGCAATAATATTATTAGCAATGAATTGAAAGTATTGGTATTAGTCATGATAAATTTTGGTAAACTGTAACAATAGGAGGCGTTCTTGTTTTAACGTGGTGTGGCCAGCAGAGGGCGGGAGCACATAGATTATCAGTCAACACAGCTAAAACCGCAGCTGAGGAAGAAGGTCAGCGTCTCGTACAGAAGGTGTAGATGTTTGGTTCCTGGGTACCTGTGTGTGGTTTACAGCAAACGAGCCCCCGCATAAGGCTGGTAAGGACCCCCGATCACACGGACTGTAGCTAGCCTGTGAGCAGTAACTCTCCGTGACCGTGGCTTGTTAGTGTTAGCTGCTCGGTAGTGTGGATGCACTCGCCGCTGAGGGGAGATGTCTCTTCATCATGCTCCGTTAACTCGTTTCCCGGTGTGTTTATTGCCCGGTGACATAGCGATTACAGCATTATTCACTGTATTATCGATGGTGTGGTTTTGCTCGTTACCTTGTTGGTTTGTGTAACCGAGCCAGTTAAACTTTGGGTTTTCCCATCTGAACTAAGCTCCGTGTCTTCCTTCGGAGCAGCTTACACTTGGCCCAGTGTTAGCTTGTGTGAGCTACAGCTGCGTTTCTCTGCTCTGACTTGAAGTCACAATAACACGTGACTGACTCTTGTTGCTTTGGATTTTTTCTGTTTATTCGGCTAAAGTTAATGGAACATTTCTCGGATGTAATGTTTTGGGTTATTTGGTGCTAAAGCAGCTGCCGGCTGTGTGCTCGGGAGTTCCCGTTTTAGCCCAAACTTCTTTGATTGGCAGGTCGGCAGCGTGGCAGAGCGCGCGGCACTTGCTCTCTCCACGTTGGCGTCTTCAACGAGTATTCCTGTTTACACTGAGGGCTGGTCCTGTGCCCCAGCTGTCTAAAACGCATCCTGTTTACAGTCAAGTACCTATCACACAGATCTGGGTCCTGGTGCACTGTGGGGCAGTGCTACAAATCCGGTAAAGGCTGGCCTAATGTGGAGGGTCCACAAATAACAGTGCACACTCCCTGTGGAGCTCCCTGTTACTTTACACACGTGGAAAACTGCACCAGAAACCTGATGAACCAAACTGGTGCTCACAGATCAGTGGATATATTGTTGGCCTTTGTCACAAATATCATGCCGCGTGTGTTATTCAGTAATGGCTTCTGCTTTTGAAATGCAGTGTAGTTTGTTTTTAGTTATTTTTCCCAAAGAAGCACAAGGTGCTCCACATGAGTGGAGGAGAGCTGATGCCTTACATGTGGACATCAGACTCCACTCATCCCACTCAGCCTGTGCAGAATACAGCCAGGAAATATATCACATTAGACCTCATTAAACAGCACTGTGCTGTCTACTCGTGTATTAGAAGTAATGTTGATATATTTTATTCTTTACTTTTAGTGTCTTTGAGGTCGGTTTCACACAAAACTTGCTGGCTGTTTCTGGCTCTCACTCACTCACTCCTGTTTTCGTGGACTGTGATTTCTGTGACTACAGGCTTATCGCAATCTTTTGATTTATCTCTAACTTAAGGTAGTCTAGGTGCTGAGTGGGAGTAGATATTGTAGTAGAATTTATGGACAAAGTCTTGTAAGTGGTACATTTCAGTGCAATCAGCTACAACTCTTTAGGTTTGCAAAACACTGAAGTGTTCCCTTTAAAGTAAAATGACTCGAAGTTTAGTTGTCAAAAAAAATCATGTCCTTACCTTCTTTATACGTGAATATTAGCTACAACATATGGAGAAAATTTCAAAACAAATTCATTAATTTTTGCCTGATTGCATTTATGACTCCTACAGTAATTTACACTGATTATTACCATTAGCTTTGACAATCAAAATAAATACTGTAGCCTGTGGTTAAAGTAAAATTCTCTTATACGACTTGAAGCGCCAGCAGCCTCTTCGGCGATGTAAGCGTACAGATTGTGTGTCTGGGATTGTGCTCTCAGCCTCCTACTGTACACCCATGATTGTACACCAATCCACCCAACCAGCATCATCAAGTATGCCAATGACAACACTGTGGTTGGATTCATCTGTGATTGTGATGAGACAGTTGACAGTGTTCGCCCCCCTTCCTGGTTTCCTATCTTTTTGTATGTCAGTCACACTTAAATGTTTCAGATCATCAAACAAATTAAAACACTGGAGAAAGATAACCTGATTAGGCCTGACTACTGCCACAATCACTTAAATAGGACCTGCCTGACAAAGTGGAGTAGACCAAAAAATCCTCAAAAGCCAGACATCATGCTGCGATCCAAGGACGTGCAGGAACAAATGAGACACAAAGTAATTGAAATCTCAGTCTGGAAAAGGTTATAGAGCCATTTCTGAAGCCGTGGGACTCCAGCGAACCACAATGCAGCGTTAGAGATTGTTAGGTTGGCCAGTAGTGGTAGTTATGGTACTAAGGCTTTGGAAGAAGACACTAGCTGGATGGATCTTTCCTGACTGACCCTTTGCACAGCCAATGAAGCTGCTCACTACACTTGAATGTAAAGGCACCACTGTGTCACTGTGTTTCAGTATAGAAAACCATTTCAGAGATTCTGACACTTCATGTGTAATTTAATTTTGTTTGGGCTTCTTCATTTGAAAGTGAAATACATGCAGTAATTGTTGTTGAGCTAAATGTTGTCATTAACACTTCACTATAATTAGCTCTGTGCTTCTGTAACTTGAGCCTGGAGTCTAATTAAACTCATAACTAATAACGGTGATTATAACTCGTACTACTTCCTCCAGGAGCACTACTTGAGATGTGCATTGTTTTGACACTAGATGGTAGTCATTCCTCACATTTGGGTGGACTAACTGCTCTTTACTGTTGTGCAGGTGAAGAGGCTTGAATAGCGTGCTTCAGGAAATCCGCCTTACTGAACTACAAATCCCAAGATTTAGCCTGGATAATGTAGAACATTGTAAAAAAGTTGTAGTTTCCACAATACTGTTTAATTTGAACCAAATCATTAGTAACATCCTTCAACTTTGACTCTGCTGGTCTTGATAGGGCCTGAAATGTCTTATTAAATGAGAGAGTATTTGTATATTTTTAACCAGTGGAATTATAGTAACTATATTTTAATATCTGGCTGAATGGCCCAGTAAGTGTTGTGTGTTACTTGTTTGAGTGAAACATGGTAAGAAAATATAAGACTCCATCAAAAGGTTAAGATGAAGTGATCCAACCAATATGAATAAATGCTGTCATCCTAAATGTTAAATACAGCTGTAATTGTGGTTTTACATGTTTCTGTTTAAGGACTGTCTCTGTTTACTAGAAGAATAAGATGTCCTCACGCAGAAAATCTATAAGAACACAGTTTATCGACCCCGTCTGTCAGGCTGCTTCTGATTCTTGCTTGTGTTTGTCTTTGTAGGTCCAACCAGAAACTGACTTCACCTCCTCCTGGTTTCCCCTCCTTCATTTCATTGTTTGTACAAGTTGACTGTGTGAACTTCATTGTACCTGGTGTGTGTGTGTGTGTGCGCATATGGATGTGCCTCTGTCTATGTGAGCGTGTGTCTGTCTCGTTCCCTCCCAGCCCACCATGTCCCTGTATTCCTCAAAACTCCAGCTGAGCGTATCACTGTGTCTTCTCCTCCCCCCCTGTGTGCTTCTGCTCCTTACCGACTCCGCCACCACAGGACCAAATGGGGCCTACTTCTTCTCAACACCCACAGTTAATTGCGCCTCTGGATGTAAGTATGTGGCAGGAGTCTTAAAGGTTCTCTGTGTAAGCATGTGAAGCTTTTTTTAAAATCTGTTTTCATGGGCAGTGTGTGAACAGCTTGTGACAGAACTAAAAAAAGAAAAAGGTGAGACCCGGTGTGGACACCGAACATTGTTAACACAATAACTTGAAGATTAGGTAAGGTAGGATTTTCATTTTGATACCATTGGTGAATCTACTAACACTGGCAGCCACAAGTATCCGTCAATGTTGTGACACTCATGGTCACAATATTGGCACGAATGTATCTATATGTCATTTGTCGTTGGTGCCAGGTTGATAAAGTGTACAAAATACGCATTGTATGTGTGCTGGACTCACATCTGTGCTTGTCCTGCTGGACCTCAGTGCAGCGTTTGATACTGTTGACTGTAATATTTTATTACAGCGATTACAGCATGCGGTAAGTATTACAGGTACTGCTCTGCAGTGGTTTGAATCATATCTAATAGACTCCAACTTTATCTCTCCACAAAGGCAGATAATACACACCAGTTAAACCGCAGGAATGTCTTAAAGACATAATAATCTCTCATTTCCTGCTTATAAATTCAGATAAAACTGAGTTTGTTGTACTTTGGATAGAGTCATAGAAATATGGGCTCCAACTACCCTTTTCTCAGAGTGACTCTGAAAAACTAGTTCATGCATTTATTACTTCCAGGCTGGACTTCTGTAATTCATTATTATCAGGATGTCCTAAAAACTCCCTGAAAAGCTTTCAGTTGATCCAGAATCCTGCAGCAAGAGTCCTGACAGGGACGAGACCCTATGTAGAAAGACAGGGTCTCCCTGTTAAATCCAGAATTGAATTCAAAATCTTGCTCCTCACATACTTGAATAATCAGGCTTTATCTTATCTTAATGACCTTGTAGTACCATATCACCCTATTAGAGCACTTCGCTCTCACACTGCAGGCTTACTTGTTGTTCCTGGAGTATTTAAAAGTAGAATGGGAGGCAGAGCCTTCAGTTTTCAGGCCCCTCTTCTGTGGAACAAGCTTTTGGATTTTGGAGACAGACACTATCTCTGCTTTTAAGATGAAAACTTTGCTTTTTGATAAAGCATATAGTTAGGGCTGGATCAGGTTATGCTGCATTAGGTCTAGGCTGCTGGGGGGTTCCCATGATGCAATGAGTGTTTCTTCTTCTTGTCCTGTCTTCCTTCTCTCACCCCAACCTATCACAGCAGACGGCCCCGCCCCTCCCTGAACCTGGTTCTGATGAGGTTTCTTCCTGTTAAAAGGGAGTTTTTCCTTCCTACTGTTGCCAAAGCACTTGTGCGTAGGGAGTTTCATGATTGTTGGAGTTTTTATACTTTGCCTTATTGTAGTGTCTCTACCTTACAACTGTTGTTGTGATTTGGCATTATGTAAATAAAATTGAACTGAATTTGAATTAAATTGAACAAAAATAAGCACTTCATGTAGCTCTAGGCACGATTCATCAATTAATCTTTCTTGGGAATGTTAAAGAAACCATAAGAGGTGTGATCAAGTCCACAAAAAACAAAGACTGCTTGATTTTAATTTGGCCGATCTCTCATTCAAAGTCATCTTCTTGGCCAAGTTCAGATGGCTGGCAGCACGTTATTTTAAAGTCCGACTGTGAGAAAATGCCAACTTGTGTTTTAAAGCAACCTGTATTTTGTGTGGGTGATTATTACTGCTGAGGATAGCTGGGGTATCAATAGCCTCAAAAAGAAATATTATTATTTCAACAAAATTTACTATTAAGATATTTATTATTGGGGAAATGCTGAAGACCATTTTATCAGTGATTGCAGCTTACAGTATGACATGGTTCAGTAGTGGCATAGAATAATGAAATGAAGGCACAAAAGTAACCTAGAGGGTATTTTGCCTGGAAATTTTATGTAAAGCACAACTGCTTTGAGCATTTAGTTTTACCAATAACAGAAATAGTTGAACTTTGTAACTCTTCAGTATTTTCCATACAGGATGGGTGTGGGTTGAGCTTTTTAGCCAGATACACCAAATAAGTCATTTCCATGAACAGTTCAAGTGCCAGCGTTGCTTTGTTGAGTCATTTGTTTACTGTTGTGTTGGACATCCCCGTCTGAAAGCATCGCCTCCTGGTATGCCTTCATAACCTAGCTGTACTCTTTGGCTTTTGCCAAGTAATGAAGCGACTCAGGCAGTGAATGTGCTACACTTCTACTCTAATCTCCTTTTAGTAGGATGCCTGACTCCAAGGAGCTAATGTAGATATAATAGCACACAGGTTTAACTACTTTGGGCCGTCAATGAAAGGTGCTTTAAGCTGCTTCCTTGTCAAAGCGATCAGCTGTACGTGTTTGCTTTGGATGAGTTCCATGCCGGATGCCTTCCTGCTGTATTCCTTTCATTTGCCAAGCTAATGTTTAATCTGCTTCACTATTGAGCCACCTTACTTCTGGCTTCACTAAAGGCATGAAAATTGATGTTTTTTTAATTTTGTCTGATTCAAAGGAGCTTGCAAAGAAAAGCGTCTGGACTTCTTTAAGTTGCTTGAAGACGTTTCACCTTTCATCCGAGAAGCTTCTTCAGTTCTAAGGTCAAATGGTCAAATGGAGTCCCAGATTTAAACCTAGTGGGAGTATCCCCCCCCAAAGAGGGATAAAAGGACCCCCTGATGATCCTCACCCTCTGTGGGGGGATACTCCCACTAGGTTTAAATCTGGGACTCTCCACCATTTGACCTTAGAACTGAAGAAGCTTCTCGGATGAAAGGTGAAACGTCTTCAAGCAACTTAAAGAAGTCCAGACGCTTTTCTCTCCAAGCTCCTTTGACTTCGATGACCTGGATGACTGAGAACCTTCACAGACATTTTGTCTGATTGTTTTTGTCTACAATTTTGACTTAGATGGTGATCATAAACATTTTTTAAATCAGTTATCAGTGTAATTTCAGAGTTCCCAAACTTGTTTTGGTTGTAAGGGTATCTCGATCTTGAAGATAGCACAGCTCTTTGGCTATTTACAGGGTTAAAATTCTTTGAAAGGTACAAACTGATGCTCTGCAAATATACGAGTGAAATATAAATGTATGTTTGGCTTGTAGCGAATGTTGTTTCACTAGTTTGTGCTAACTAGAATTTGTTGTTCCCAGGTGCTACTGATGCAACAACAAAGACCTCTTTGGATGGTGTGACCACTCCACCGAACACTTCAGTCTCTGCCTTAAACCCGAATAACACTTCAGATGTCATCACACAGACCCACTCTAGTACAGGCAAGGATAATAACAGTCTGCAACCAAATGCAAGCACTCAGTCCTCCCTGAACTCATCATCCACCAACCACACCACTGTCAGCCACAGACTGAATGAGTCTGTAACATCGGTGAACAAAAATGAGCAAATTACAGAAGGAGCCCTTTCTTCCACATCTTCAGCATCCTTTGAGCAGCCATCGTCACAGGAGCATCTCAAATCACCAGAGGCATTTACCCCCACTAGCTTGCCTGCTCAGCGCCTGCATACTGGATCCACCACCAGCACTAGCAGTATAACAGCAACCACTTCAGAGTCTGTTAAGAATGTGGTCACTACACCTGTGAAATCTACAACCTCAGCACCAGCAACTGCAACAACAACAAGAACAACAGTAGCCCCACACTCGGTGACGATAGCTTACACAAGTGTTGCTGTTACTTCCGTCCATGGTTCAGACACGTCTCCATCGGCTGCCCTGCCACACCCCAGTATTGAGGTGGCACCGATTCAGACATCATCTTTAACCAAATCACCATCTGCTATAACTGTTGTCAGTACTGATGCATTGGCCAATCACAATAAATCTTTTGCCTCAGCTACGAGGGTCCCTGTGGTAGAAGAGGCGGGGGCTGTTCTGACCAAGCAGCTCGTCGATACGGCGTCTTTACTGGCTGTCCTGCTCTTTGGCCTGCTTTTCTTCTTGGTCACAGTGTCAGTGTTTGTCAAACTGGCCTACGACAGCTACAAGAGGAAGGACTACACGCAGGTCGACTATCTGATAAATGGCATGTACTCAGACTCTGGGGTATGAGACAGGAAGAGGATAATTATATTTCATGAAGCTTTTTCTTTCTTTGACTCGGAGCAGGAAAAACTAAATGAACTAAATGACAGACTAACTGAATGGTAAGATGGTGCTGTGAATTTACAGGATGGTCCAGTTAGTTCAGCAAGAAATGGAAAAGGTACACTGACGATAAAACGGTGATGCACACTGATCTGTTTTCTAGCAGCTCCTGTTTTTTTGTGGGGGGGGGATGTCAAAATTCAAACCTTATAGCTTACATTTGGTTCTGCTAGTGGCCCCTGACAGGATTGGAATCGATTAGATGTTGGCTGGCTCAGTTGGGACGTTTCCAAAGCTCAGCAGATGACCTCGTCATCAGTTAATTTACTGCTGGTAAGAAATGTCGAGATTATCTAAAAGTAGAGTTGTAAAAAAATCAAACTAGCAAATAATTATTGTATTTTTTTTTAAATTTGCAAACATTTTTTTCCTAAGTGACATCTATATAAGGACCAAATCAGAATGTTATGCCCAATGATTCATTTCCTTGTCATTACCTTGATGCTTATTTTATTTTTGAAAAAGTCAATGGACATACATCTCAGTGCCAAATAGGGTGTGTAACTGACAAAGATTAGCTCTGCGCTTAAGGCATTTAAAATATGTCACATTGCAAATTCTTTTTAATGTGGTTTAATTGGCCACAGTGATAATTCAGTTATTCAGTGCTTCATGCAGCAGTGCACAAAACAGTTTCTGCTTGACAACTTTTGAAGTTCTTTCAATTCAGAAATGACTGTTTTAGACGGTGTTTGTTTACATTTTTGGAATTTGGTGTTGCTGATTTGATAACAACAATAATAATTACAGTTATTATTATATTTGCTCTTTACAATTGGATATATAACCTTGATAGTGAAGAAATGTTCATCAGATCTGTCACATTTTGGAACCTTCCCGTTCCAGCCCCTGTACACAGTGTTGCACTGTTTACTGCAAAGTAGATTATTTGTTTTGTTATTAATACTCTACAGAAAAATGGGGTAAAAATGAATCACACATAGATCTAAGTGTATAAAATCACTCTTGCAACATTTGACAGAAATCTAATGTGACGTTGTGGCTAAAATTTGCCATATTTCTGTGGTGTCGTTATATTTCTCGGCCCTTCCCGTCTTTAAGATATCACATTTTCCACGTTTTTAACTACAGCTGGCACTGAATGATGCACACTTGTTGTAATTTCCAACCACAAAGCTAGACTCAGACTCACTGTTGAAGCTTTTCTAAAGTAATCATTATCAACATGGTGAATTACTGCAGCTCTGTCCTCACAGTTGCAGGTGTGAGACACCTGGGTCTGTTGTAGTATTAGTCTGTTGTAATCTTGGCCATCATTTCTATAAAAGAGAAAGAAGTAGCTGTTCGCACACTGCAGAACTCCAGATTCCTCATTTATTACATCTAGGGACATTTCAAGCACACCTGCTTTTCATCAGACAGCGACACACCAGGCAGTGCCATCTGAAATCAGCTGCGAACAGTCACGTGACCACGGGAAGCTGCAAAAGCTTCCAGTCAACAACCTTGTACAGGACAAAGAATTGATAAGTGAATAATTTGCTGAATAAAACCAGCAGATTAGAGAGAGAGAGAGAGAGAGAGGGTATTAGATCCCAGCTGTCAGTACTTTGAGTTTGACCTCATGTGAAGTCAATTAAATAGTCTGGATACACTTCTGGCTTGTTTATAGTCTAGTGATGGAAATGGTCAGTAAAGCATCATTTTAGTT
This sequence comes from Copadichromis virginalis, assembly GCF_057382275.1. Classification (NCBI taxonomy): domain Eukaryota; kingdom Metazoa; phylum Chordata; class Actinopteri; order Cichliformes; family Cichlidae; genus Copadichromis; species Copadichromis virginalis. The sequence continues at coordinate 27,222,069 of NC_140624.1, forward strand.
TTCATAAGAGATGGCAAAGCTAAAAATCGACTTATGTATAAACCAGGATCTGATCAGCACAGACGGGTGAACTTGAACCAGCCTCTCAAACTGTATTCAAGGTAAATGAATATGTGGAAAACTTAACTCTATAGAAGCGTTGATGTTTTCTCAGAAAGACAAAAATGCTGCACAGGTGCTGCTGCCAGCTAATTACACTGCAAGATGTGTTTCCATTGCTCTGGTTAAGTTTCCATCAGATGTGGCCGCGTGTGTTGAAGCCTGATGTTGGTGGATCAGGGCCAGAGTGCACACTGTGGTGTCTGCTTTAGCTAACAGGCCAGAGAGAGACCACAGAGACATTTAAGTCATCAAGCTGAGGATTTTCCACCCACTGTCACTCTGTTAATGTCAGTTCACTTGTAGGCCGCGCTCACAGAGCCTGTTTGGCTGGCAGCTCTTCCACTTGAAGGTCAGACAGACACACTAACAACGCTTCATCTTAAAACGCACAGCTCCTGCTGTGTTTACAGCTAGCATTAAAACTACTCCGCCCTCTGAGGAGGATTAAATCTGAGATTTTTGGAAACTAGCCAGGTTGGTTTGAAAAGTTGAGGATTGTGCAGGATTGCAGGCTGTGACGGTGTCGTATCCGTTTTATAGCAGCTAAACCCTGCATGTGGTTGTGCTGTCACGTTATAAAGAAATGACATTGGTGTGGTGTGAACTGAACTCCTTGAATTCACGAGCAGTTATGCTATTAGAATCATTTTGGAGGTTAAACAAACATTTCTAACATTTCAGATCAAACAGAAGCACCGTTGCTGTAACGCCAACCCTTAGTCTGATTGTTCGTTTTATGTCAGTGACAGATTATAAATCGTAAAGTTAAACTAGGTCCTCTCCAGCACGGCATTTCATATTTTTGATCATCTGTAGGCTATTCAAACTTTTTTTTTTTTTTGGATAATTTCAGGTTTTATTATTATTTCATTATTATTTTCATGGCAGTTCCACAAACAACATTCTCTTTTTAAAGAAATCTTTATGAATTCTCCTTCACACTTTCCCTGGGATCATGATGTTTTCCATAGAGGTCAGTGAATAACAACCAGAAAAAATAAAGGATTTTTTTTTTTCCAACTATTGGACTGCAAGCCATTAATGGCAGATTTATGTTAAACAAACCTCACTGTGTTAAATACTCAGATTTTCCAAATGTTAGAGGGTTCCTTTAAAGGTATTGACATTTCATTAGCTTTCATTGCTACAGACGACATTTCAGCAGTGTTCCTTTGCACATGTCTTCCAGTGAATCACAGGAACAAGGCCATACTTAATTGTTTATTACTATATTTTTTAGATTCTCACAGTGAATGTATTCTTTTAAAAGATATTGAGTATATATTGTCTTATTAATGCATTGTGTCTTTGCCTGTTCATGTAACTGGTATGTTTTCTCCAGTCTTCGTCTGGCTTACCTCACTGTGCTCTTTCCCATGCCTTTGTAAGAAGCAACTTGAATGTTAAGCCATTTATTCAGTCATTTTCATTACATTTCAACATTCCTTCAAACGTGCACATTGCATTCAGCAAAGAGCAAACGTTTTACACTATTTCCCACAAAGAGAGAAAGCAGCAGATGTTTGATAAAGAATGAGATGGTAAAAGCTCTGTCACATGAAGCTGGTCTCTTTCTATTACAGAAACTCTGGAGATCAGGTGCATTTCCATTTTGCCATATAATCTACTCAGTGTCTTGGTTTCAGACTGATTTCGTCATCCGGTCATTTGCCGAATGATTCTCAGTGATTTAGCTGTGCGCTACAAACAAAGGCGGTCCTTGAAGTCAGTATCCATTGCCATAAACTGAATTACTTTGCCTTTTCTTGAGCACATTGTATTTGGTGTATTCTTCCAGTAGAGTACACAGCTGATGGAACTTCACCAAATAATCACTGAAGCACATCTTTGTGTGATAAAGCCAAGGGAAACATAAAGCCATGATCAGTTAGTGACTGAATGAGAGGGAACTTGAACTGTTCCACAACAGCAAGGTGACCTTTCTGGGTTCATCTGAAACCTACACAGATTTCAAATGAAAATGTAACGTTTGAGATGTTGTTCTGCTGTAAATGCATTTAACCCTTCCTGCCGCTGCTCGCATTCTTCTTTGAGAGGAGACAACTCTCTTGTCTTGTGACAATGCACTGATTGGGTCACAAGACCTCGAGGGGATCAGTATGGCAGGCTGTTATCTTTGTTTTTCTCAAACAAACTTTTTTTTTTTTTTTTTTAATGATATTGTCTTTGTCACATTGGTCTCATTTGGTTTTGAATTGATTCCCATATATATGTTTTTGTTCATCATAAAAACCGAAGGTACAATAAAAAAAAAACTGTAAAAGTTTGATGTGTAAATCTCAAAGCAGTTCTTAACTGCCTGCTCTGATTTCTCCTCATCAAATGATAGCTGATGCTTTTGAGACGTTTCAGACGATGACGGTCCTCTTTTGTTCTCCTCTTCGATTGTCTAGTTAATTCAGAAAGCTTCCAGTACCTAAAATCTTGTTCCTTGCTTAAAGATACTGGAAAAATACACAAATGGCAATACCCCTGCATAGGAGGCAGGAACATCACTTAGCTCAACTGTAGAGTTTGCTGAGAGAGATGATTATTCCCCCATGAAAGGAGAGTTTGTATAAACGACTATTTCTGCATGGTTTAAAAACAGCCTCAGATTTTCTCAAAATTTAATCTTTCCTCATTTTTTTTTCTGTTTTATTAAACAGATTTCTGTTTGGGTTGTTGTTTCTTCCTTTTTTTCTGTGAGAAATTAGGAAAATCACATTATACAAAGTTTGTTTTTATTTTTTAATTAAATGGCAAAAATGACAACTTGTTAGTTCTAACCATGACCTCTTTAGGCTTCTGTATGTGTTTGGCATACTTTGTTTCTTTTTCCTCTCATGGACAAAAAACCCCCCAAAATATATTTTTGTTATCAGTATCACCCAAATTGCAACTTCATGAAAACATTTTGTAGTGTTTATTTGAGGTGTATTTCCATTTTTCTGAGGTCTGTTTGAAACAACATAATCTATAGCTGTTAGTAAGAGTGTCTGCAATGAGGACATAAATGTCTTTTATGGCAGTCAGAATGTAGTTCATACTGGGTCAAATTGTCTTGGATTGTGTCGTCGTGTCCATTAAGCAAGTGGATTTTACCCCCCAAGTGAAGATGGTTTACTGATGTCCGTAATTTCATAGTTTTTCCATAGATCCTGGAACCAGTGTGGACTGTGTTAAAGGTAAACTTGTGTTTGTGGTGACTGATGTGCAGGATGTCATGAAACCTGCCCTGTGCCAACCTGATGTTCTAATGCACTTTGAACAGAGATTTTTACTTTGCAGAAAATAAAAGGAAAAAAGAACCGAATTGATCGTGTTGGTGTTTGAGTAAATCAGTTGAATGTTTTATTCATCGATGAAGTACAGTTGCAGAGTTTTACCATCATGTTACATGAAAGGAACATTCATTAATCAAAGCAACAGTGCCAGGTTTAACTAGCAGTTCAGTTCGTGTGGTGGGATTTCTCAGCACTTCAGCTCATCAAGCTGCACCAGCCCAGCCTTGGGGATTCTGATAGATGCACAACACGACTGACTTGGCTGTTATGCTGTGTATTCATGAAAGGTGAACTATTTGTATTGGTGTGTTGTTGTTGTTCTAACCCACTCTTGTTAATGAGATGGCAAGGATGCATGCTAATGTACATGCGTGCTAAACACTTGATTCTTGCACAGGGTTTGACAGGAAAGGGATGTGCTTTTGTTGTGGAATAACATTTTTCTCCACTCTTACTCTGATTTTTTTTTTTTTTTTTTACTTTGTTCTTTCACTACAAATCAACCATTTATCACAGAGTGCTGCAATGTTTTCACCTGAGGATTGCATTGATTCTAGTGAACCCTGTGAATGCATTCATTGACCTCAAAAATTCTATGAGGTGTTTCTGTTTAAGTCATTTCTGTTGTAGTTCTGCAAGTATTACCACAAGAGAGGTGACATGCTAACATGCTTAAAACAACAATGACAGAAAAAAAGATCTGAAGTTAAAATCTTGCAGAAATTTGCTTTTAAGATGGACGAAGAAAACAAAAAAATAGAAAAGAAATCACTGGATTGTGGTTAGAGGGTTATAAGAAGGACCGCTCAATTTGAGCAGTTAGGAGACACATTTAGGGAGGCAGGGCTGAGATGGTGCAGATGAGGGAGTGGATATACTCCACCTACTAAGCCGACTAAGAACCAAAGAACAGAAGCCTTGCCGACAACCAAAAAACCACAGCTGCAAGTTGCATCTCAGGCCAGAAAGTTTGGATGTCAACTAAAAGCATTCCACTAAGAACTGAATCTAGAAAAGTCTCCAACTTCGTTGGTTGGAAAACAGTGTTTTAACAGTGATTCATTTTCCTCCCTTCCTTGACTTAATTTGCACCCCCAGATATAACACTGCAATTTGTCATAATCCTTCAATTTCTCAGTCAGTTCTGCACATCCAACATCTGGTTTCAAAAAGCTAAGATCAAAATACTCATCTTGAGGCTTCATTAACTAATTGGTGGCATCACCTTATATAAACATATAAGGTGATGTCACGTTATGTCTTCGTAACACTAAGGATAAAATGCACTATATGTGTAAACAATCGTTAACACTAATATACAGAGGAGTGGAAAAAATATCTGAAAAACATGAACCCTTGATGCATGCCCAATCATCCAGGTAAGGAAATCTTGAAAAGTTGATTCTGTTCATCTGGACAACATAGCCCGCGGGATCCCTGGGCCACACAAACCCCACCACCACGATAAGGCATCAATTGATGGATGGGTGGTGGAAAAGTTATTTTTAAATAAAATGTTGTCCCTAGTAACATAGGGACAGTTACAAATAAAGTAACAGAAGCACATTCACATCACAACACTCTCCCCAATTTATTTCCACTTTCCTGTTTTGACCCAGATATTGTATCATAAAGACAGATTAAAATCATATTCAGACCATATTCAGAATTAATATGTGAGCATCACAAACATCATTCATTTATTCAATTTAAAGCTTCGCACACCAAATCCATGTCATTATAAATGCTTTGTCTGTTTTACATTTATTGTCCACTTGATGGCAGAGTGGAGCAAATGAAGCATCGTGAAGCTTCAGCCCATGAGTGGACCAATTCGATGGAAGGTTTCAGTACTTCACGAAGCTTCATCTCACCACCACTAAGACATAGTCACAGAGCAAAAAAGCAAGCAAACAAAGGACCATGCAGATAAAGAAGCTGACTTCACTCTCTGTTTTCAAACAACAATCAGGCTTCAACTGAACATCTTAAGTAGGAGACTGGGAATCAGGTAATTACCAACAGCTGAGATCATGACTTACTTTCAGGTGTACAGAGTCAAAGGATTGGACACCAGAGGAGGACCCATCCCTCAAACACAACGTGCGCACACACACACACACACACACACAGAGCAAGACTCAGACAGTGAGAGGAAAATGAGAAGAGAAAAGAATGAGCCAGCACAGGGAAACTGGACCATGACATAACTCGGTTTATCATCCTTTAACTCTGTTGAGAATGGGAGGTTACAAAATTAACATTATTTTTGACTCACTTGTTGTTTAACAGCTAAAAGACACGGTGTATAATGCAATTTCACTAAAAAGCAACAAAAAATATATAAAGTAGCATAAAATGGAAATTGTCAAAAGGTGGTTTACAAACCACGTAATTAGGTGCAAATGAGCCCAGTTATTTTTCACCCACAGTTAGCTGTCAAGCTGTTAAGCTAAAGTCTTTTCTCAGGGTGCACTTTGGGTGTAGCAGGAATGTGAAGTGGATGAAAAAAAAGACAAGTGGAAGAAACTGTGACGATGTCATCAGGTTCATCACATCGTAAAGATGGAGTTTTTACATTTCTAATTTCAGGCATTAACAATTGTTGAATTATATTGTGATGGTAGAGCACATCATCTACTGATCAGACTGGTGGTTTGATCCCTGGCTCCCCCAGTCTGCGTGCCAAATATCCTTGGGCAAGATACTAACCTGCATTTACCATTTTGGGTTAGGGTTCAATTGTCTCGTAAAAGTCTTTTTCACTTGTTTTAGTGACGAGGAGATCTAACCAGCTGGAGGACAGCTGGACAACAGCGGCTCGTATCTACTGAAGGACTAAAGGATAAACAGATGGGAGGAATGTTATAAAACAGCCTCTACACACGCAGCTTAAAGGTTTACATCAGCTAGACTGTACTGTACTGTTGACCACTTAAATTAAATATGAATCCCTCAATAACACAATTTCCATGTGTACAAAGACATGTTGAAGCAATGCAAGGTTTACTACAGTTTACCACGGTGCTGATGCATTTTCCAGAGCATCAGCAAGTGCTTTACCCCTTAGTCATCTGGTAACTCTCCCAACATGCCCACAACAAAAACACACACATAGCAAAACATCAGTCTGGGTGCATGGGAGTCCAAACATAGCAAGCCACATGCAGACTAAATACCACACACAGTAAAAAAAAAAAAAAGTCCTCAGCGATCCTGTACAGTTTACATATGTATAAACATACAATTTTTGCCACCTGGAGAGATCATTCACAGTACACGATATTATTAGCACCTGTGACTGAGTAGCAGTAATTTCACCGTGGGCGATTGTGGCAAAATATGATCCTAGAGACATTTAGTATAACTGGAACTGTCACAGAAGTGGTTTTGAGAATCAATCAGTCCCAACATCAAAACCAGGTCGATATGTGGAGCTAGTAACACACATCATCTGGTTACAATATTCTGCTGTGTTAGAGTTAGGGAGTAGAGAGCCTCGGAGTCTACGGTCCCACAGCATTGTTTTCAATCCTCACACAAGTTATCCTTATCAAACCTATGATATTTTTGTTTATAGGTCTCAGAATTTCCCAGCATTGTGGTCCCATTCAAAACAATTTGTTTTTTCCAACATGAAAATGTACTTATTTTTCAAGGCAGCATAGGTCACTATAAACATTATTTTCATTGCCCCGGACACTTTTTAACATTAATCATAGTTTCCCTGCTGCACATGTTAATGTAATTCATTAATTTAATTTTCATTATTATGGCTTGTAGCTCATGAACATCATACTAACTAAAATATAAGTTACACATACAGCTCCTCAAATCTTAGTCCTTGGTGCCAGTGTTGTACCAAGGAAGGTAAAGGTAGGTATCCCCGACAGAATTATTTTCCTCTGGAGCACGTGTAGCAGTTGGCTCTGCCTCCTTTCCAACTAACTGGACATGGAAGTCGTGACGTTTTACTTCAGTGAAAAAGTGAAACATTAGTGTTGTTAAATTACTGCTCAGTTTCTGGGTTACAACAGAAATGACACATTCACTGTTCTCAAGTGTTATTGGACAGGAATATTTCAACAAACCGACAACAGTTTGCCTGATAATTATTTCTATCTTACTATAACTTTACTGTATAAAGAGCTAAGACCTCAGAAATTTCAGGAGTAGTTATTCATTATAAGAAGTGTTTGTGAGCTAAAAATCAAGAATGATGGATATTGTTTGTCCATGATTTGCACAGCCCAGCGCGTGCTCCCGACACAGTGGAAACAAATCCTGACGGTTATATCTACCTTGGCAAAAATAAACTGTCCAGCTGCACTAACTGACTACAGATTAGTGGCCACTGATACGATTGCTACACTGACTGAGACTTGAGGTCAAAGATGAACTTGACCCCCTTCAGTCTGCATACAAACATCGGAGTGAATGATGCGTCACTGTGCGCTTGTTCATCTGGAGGAATCTGATGCTTATGTAAGAGCTATATTCGTTTTTCAAGTGCTTTCAAAACCATCCAGCTCAACATACTCAGACAAGCTGACAGAGATGGGAGTAGATTCCTCCTCGTTTCCTAGATTAAAGACTACCTGACAGAAAGGGCACTTTATCAGGTCGGTTACAGCAGATTTCAAATACAACTGTGAGTCCTGCCACATCCAGAAATCCTCGGATTACGCTGCCATTGTGGTGTATATATATATATATAATCAGGAATGGACAGTACTCTGAATACAGGGATCTTGTAAAGGCTTTCAGTGAGTAGAGTGACAAAAGCGACCTCATGTTGAACACCTCTGAGATGAAGGAAATGATAGTAGATTTCTGAAGATTGAGGCCTATCAGTCTGTGGTGGTGTGAGCTGTTCTATGCTGCAGTCTGCTGGGTAGGCAGCATCAGAAACAAGGGTGCACAGAGATTACACAAACTAGTGAGGAAAACGGGCTCTGTAATTGAAACCAGACTGGACACACACGGAGGTGGTGGAAAGGTGCCCACTAAAGACATTACAAACCATCCTGAATAACTCTGATCACCCACTTTACAACATCTTCATGGAACTTCCTCTCTCGCCACTGTAAAACTGAGAGAAACAGAAAATCATCTGTTCTCTTAAGCTTCTCATACAGATAGCACATGAGTCATGTCAGACATATGAATTTCCCCTTGGGATAAATAAAGTTATTCTAAGTCTTATTCCTATTTGTGTATGAATGAATGCTATGTGTAACCATAGAGAACATACAGCAAACCTGCTAAAATGTGAATCAAACTGGCTGCAGTGTAGTCACAATGTACACTCAGAATACAGGAAGGACAGAAAAAGAAAGTATCTGAGTAGTTTGCTTTCATCTTATCATATTTTAAGTGCCTTGGGGCGACTGTTGTTGAAAGTTGGCGCCGTATAACTGAATTTTCTACAGTAATCTGTCCTTACTGATGTGGTCATTTTTGAAGAGGAGAAAGTTTTTCTTTTTTGCAAAGTCTTCAAAAACTAAAACAACTTTATCTATTTACCCATCTATTTAAAAAAACACCCTTTAGTTTCAATGGATTCAGAGACAGCCCCCCACTGTCACACAATGGTACAGAGAAACGTTCAAGGTGTTGCCAATGGAGCGCCTTGGTGCCATTATAAAGGGCAATTGTGATGCTTTCTGTAGTATATGGCGGCCTTTGCTTGGTCACCTACCTTGTGACCTTGCTGTGCTGACATAAAGGGGGATCACATTTTGTTTTTAAACATAATAATTAATGTCCATATTCCCCTTTTTTTTTGTCCTTTCCCTTGACTGTAAATGTGGAACACTGTATTTGACCCAGACATGTTCGTTTGTACCTGTATTTGTTTGTTTTTTTCTTTCTCTTCTTTTTGTTCGTATTTGGCTGTGCTGATTTGTTGCTGTTTGTATTGTTCCCCCCAAAAATCAATAAATCATTGTTTAAAAAAACAAAACAACCCAAAAAATCCCTTTTGCCCTGCATTTGGTCTTTATCTTTCAGCGCTCCATGTGTCGAGAGTGGTGGATTGAGAGAGAGCTTGAAGACCATTAGTTCAAGGAGATTTGTATTTCCACAGAAATAGGCGCATCTTCAGGCCTGGGTGTGCCCATTCTCTCTCTAACCTCCTTCCGCAAAAGGATCAGAATAATGTCAGTGTTGGCCTAGAGTAGGTTAATCAGATAGCTATAATTCAGATGATTTAAAGAATTTTTTAGTGATTTTTATTATTTGATTCTGCTTCGCTCCTGATAAACCGATTAAATAACCACTTTAAGCTTTGTTAAAATATTTCAACTTTGTGTTATGCTGTAAAATATACCAATCGTCATCAAAGGAGCTTGCAAAGAAAAGCGTCTGGACTTCTTTAAGTTGCTTGAAGATGTTTCACCTCTCATCCGAGAAGCTTCTTCAGTTCTGAGGTCAAATGGTGGAGAGTCCCAGATATAAACCTAGTGGGAGTTTCCCCCCACAGAGGGACGAAAGGACCCCCTGATGATCCTGTAATCGCCTGAGCCAAGGTGTGAAACTGGGTGTGGGTCCTGATTGGGACCCACACCCAGTTTCACACCCAGAACTGAAGAAGCTTCTCGGATGAGAGGTGAAACGTCTTCAAGCAACTTAAAGAAGTCCAGACGCTTTTCTTTGCAAGCTCCTTTGACTACGATGACCTGGATGACTGAGAACCTTCACAGACATACCAATCGTCATCATATCAGCACAGCTTTTTTAAATTACTTTTTCTGAAAGGTGATTCTTTCTTTTTATACTTACAAGGCTAAAACAGGAGAAATTTAAAATGCAAACAAACAACAGATGGGTGTTAAGAGGATCACCTGTAATCCTCGAAAGAGGTCAGTTTCACATCTATTGCAAAAAAACATCACTTTCCCTCAGCTTTATTGGGCATTTCAGCATTTAACAACTATTTCTTGATTCTCATGAAGTTGATTAAAATCAAAAATTAAAAACACCAGTGTAGAGGCTAAGCCTACGCTTGAAGCCACTGAGATATTTGTTAACGGGGGTGACGCGATGTCAATGGTATGCATGAATGAATTAAACAGTCCAATAACTCCATCAGTACTTATCTTGTCCCTTTGGTCCTTATCCCAACATCATTTTTGACATAGCGCAGCGGCCACAAACTGTTTGCCTTCTTCCGATTAACAACACATCTGACGCTGATTACGTGCGTCTACCTTAAATACCTTTACATAAACCTACCATACAGAAAACTGAAAAGGGTGACCTCTAGCTGTAATATGCGGTATTAACCCAAAAACTCTCCCGAAAGACATCGTGAAAATTTTGTGCAGAAGAACACTGTCAGAGATTTGACTGGACTGGGGAAAAAGATATGCATCGACTCAGATCGGTCTGTGGTCACAATACATACATAAACTTGAGAAGGGTTCCAATTTCCTAGAGAGGACTGCACAGAAACAAAAAATTATTACCATGAACAAAATGAGAGCCAGACCCATTGATCGTGTAACATGAGAACCAAGGGATTTTTCAATTTCATTTAGTTGACAACAGTAGTTGACTCAACTCAAGGTGTGTTTGAGATGAGTCTAAGAAAGTGTTGTTTCACAGAGGTTTAGGAATGTATATATTGGCCAGTTTATATGAGTCATGTCACATAACACTCAAAGTAATTGATACACAAGAGTCATCTGCAGAGAGGTGATTGCTTCCTAAAAGTCGCGTGCTTGCTCTCTGTGTCCTGTTTGCCAGGAATCAGGCTGCTCTGAACAGCCGAGCGAGTTAATTGACTGAGATAAAACACTGTGGCTGTGTTAAACATGTTATACAATGTGTAACATGCTATAGCTGAAAAGGTAAATCCTTAATATTGTCACCTTAGGCACACAGCTGTGGCCACATTAGAAAAAAAAACCTTAAAGAGAGGGGGAACTAAAACGGTTTGTTTCCAGCTGTCCTCTGGAAACAGCACTGTCCTCCTAAGCTCAGCTAAGATACACTGAGGTGAAATGGAGTCTGAGGTCTGAAGAATCACATTTTGAAAAGTGCTTTTGGAAACCATGTGCCCTTAAAATATGTATGAAGACTGAGAAAACAAAAATTCTCCTTGCAAGTGTGCCTTTTGAAAAGATACTGTATACATGCACAAACGTGACCTGCACACACACACGGACAGATGAACCACACACAAACACTCACACAGCAGGAGCACTTTCAGGTTGCAGGAACACAAGGTTGTTTTAAGAGGCAAACATGGGAGCCATTAAGGTGTAAAAAATGTGAGAACACAGCTTTCTGGCTTCAAAGGCCTTTTTCGGTTGCCTAGCTTGTGAAAGCGATGACATTCAGTATTGGCATTTCATACTAAAGTGTGAGGTTGCTGCCTTTCCAAAGCAGCAGAGGGCATTTTATTTGTTTTCAGCGGTTTTGGCACAGCTGGTGTGTCTGTGCAATCAGTAATTCTGGCACCTCAACAGGTGCCAGGTTGAACCCCCTCTCAACTTTTAATTGTAAAAATCTCTCTTCAAATAAGTAAAGCCAGACACGATTACTACTCTGTAGCTCATTTTTGTGTTTTTTCATAGTTTAGGTCAAAACTGGAGGAAGTAGGAGTGTCAAAGGTGTCAGCAGAATGAGTTATGTTTTTTGTAATTGTAAGTTCGATCTGCTCGCTGACATATTTTATGAATTAGTGTGGGCAGCCATAGTGGAATTGTTTCTGGTTCGTTAGTATCAAAGTTTTTGTTTTGTTTAAGTATTTTATTTTAGTTTAATTTTTTTATGCTGCTTTAAAATAAGGAAGGGAATTGATAAGAATTTTGTGATTTCGATTCCAGTATCGATTCTAATTGGGTTCTCATTGGTTCCTCTTTGAGAGTCACCATCACTGAGCAGTATATCAAATACTTTACATTATTCATATTAATTACATGCTTTATGGAGAATGTTTGTGGATGCTGGAGGTGTTTCCCCTCTTTATTGTGATGAGTGTTGGGGTCATTACACCAATAAAGTAATCAGATATACTAAACACAATACAAATTGTCGGGCGGTGGAAGGAATACTTCGAGGACCTCCTTAATCCCACTGACACGTCTTCCGAGGAGGAAGCAGAGTCTGGGGATGACCGCCAATTTCTGGCTTTAACTGCCTCAGTGACCTCGCGGCAGTTAAACAACTCCTTGGTGGCAGAGCCCCTGGTGTTGATGAGGTCCGCCCCGAGTTCCTGAAGGCTCTGGACGTTGTAGGGCTGTCCTGGTTGACACGCCTCTGCAATGTTGCGTGGAGATCAGGGGCAGTACCTGTGGACTGGCAGACCGGGGTGGTGGTCCCCATCTTTAAGAAGGGGGACCGGAGGGTGTGTTCCAACTACAGGGGGATCACACTCCTCAGCATCCCTGGGAAAGTCTATGCCAGGGTGCTGGAAAGGAGAGTTCGTCCGCTAGTCGAACCTCGGATACAGGAGGAACAATGCGGTTTTCGTCCTGGTCGTGGAACACTGGACCAGCTCTTTATCCTCTCGAGGATACTTGAGGGTGCATGGGAGTTTGCCCAACCAGTCTACATGTGTTTTGTGGACTTGGAGAAGGCATTCGACCGTGTCCCTCGGGGTGTCCTGTGGGAGGTGTTGCGGGAGTATGGGGTGTCTGGCCCATTGCTACGGGCCATTCGATCCCTATACAACCGTTGCAAGAGCTTGGTTTGCATTGCCGGCAATAAGTCGAACTCGTTCCCAGTGGGTGATGGGCTCCGCCAGGGCTGCCCTTTGTCTCCGGTTCTGTTCATAATTTTTATGGACAGGATTTCTAGGCGCAGCCAAGTGGCGGAGGGTTTTCGCTTTGGTGGCCTCAGAATCTCATCTTTGATTTTTGCGGATGATGTGGTTCTGTTGGCTTCATCGGGTGAGGGCCTCCAGCTCGCACTGGAACGGTTCGCAGCCGAGTGTGAAGCAGCGGGAATGAGGATCAGCACCTCCAAATCTGAGGCCATGGTTCTCAGCCGGAAAAGGGTGGAGTGCCCACTCCGGGTCGGGGATGAGTTCCTGCCCCAAGTGGAGGAGTTCAAGTATCTCGGGGTCTTGTTCGCGAGTGATGGGAGAAGGGAGCCGGAGATCGACAGACGGATTGGGGCTGCAGCTGCAGTAATGCGGACGCTGCACCGGTCCGTCGTGGTGAAGAGGGAGCTGAGTGTAAAAGCGAAGCTCTCAATTTACCGGTCGATCTATGTCCCTACCCTCACCTATGGCCACGAGCTGTGGGTAGTGACTGAAAGAACGAGATCGCGGATACAAGGGGCAGAAATGAGCTTCCTCCGAAGGGTGGCTGGCCTCTCCCTTAGAGATAGGGTGAGAAGTTCGGCCATCCGGGAGGGGCTCAGAGTAGAGCAGCTGCTGCTCCACATCGAAAGGAGCCAGCTGAAGTGGTTCGGGCATCTGACAAGGATGCCCCCTGGGCGCCTCCTGGGTGAGGTGTTCCAGGCATGTCCCACCGGGAGGAGGCCCCGGGGCAGACCCAGGACACGCTGGAGAGATTATATCTCTCGGCTGGCCTGGGAACGCCTTGGTATTCCCCCGGATAAGCTGGAGGAGGTGGCTGGGGAGAGGGAGGTCTGGGCCTCTTTGCTTAGGCTGCTGCCCCCGCGACCCGGCCTCGGATAAAGCGGATGAAGATGGATGGATGGATGGATGGATAAACACAATACTTTTCTTAAAATTATTGGAGTGCGTTACTTAATCCGGTTGTTCAGTCTGACGTCACTAGCCGTGTCTGGGTCTAAACTCCGCTGCAGGTCCATATATCAAACGATCACTATGGCATTACTGAGAGTTGAAAAACTGTCTAAAGTCTTTCATCTTTAATAAAATGATCAGCGTTCTGCTCTACCAGGTGTACAGGTCACATAAAACCAGGACAAACAGATTCAGGGATAGCTTCTTTCCCAGAGCTATCACCGTAGTAAATAAGCACAAAAACAATTGAACCTATTCCATACCGTCACTGTCATTATATTATGCTGCTATTCATACTGTCATTATATTAATGCTGCTATCCTGTATATATTGTACATACTATTGTTTGAGTACTTACGATTGTTTTTTTTTGTACTTTTTATATTTTACATTTATATTTATTATTGAAACTTGCACCAAGGGAGTGGCACTCCAATTTCGTTGTACTCTGTACAATGACAATAAAGGCTATTCTATTCTATTCTATTCTATTCTAACAATTGAGTTTAACATCCAGGCATCCATGAAAACGGAATTTATGACATTTAACGGAGTTAGAAGTTAGCAGGGAGTTAGCTCGCTAGCTTCTATTTAAATACAATATAGCATGTCCTGACTGCGGGGTTTTGGAAACAAATTAAAACGTACAGCTCTGTTATCACTTCCAGCATAAATGAAGACAGAAAACTAAACAGCAGTGACGTTTGTAGGGTTACTGAAGTTGGGCTAGCTGGTATATAATGATGTGCTACGTGACCGCTAGCGACACAGCTATGTTAGCTTAATATAAACAAGCTAACCTTTTTTCCACTCGATAAAAGTTACCGTGAGTGTTCTCGGTGGTCAGGAACAAATGTAATCGCATGGCAGGATGCTGTAAAAGGACCAAACTTCAGCCAGGAGAACAACTGAGATAATCCATCCACAATACGAGGTTAGTCATTCATATACTGCTGCATGGGCTGGGCTGTAGCTACATCCTAAGGTTTTAAAAACTGAGCTTAAATAAATGATTAGCGGTAATAAAAGCCGAGGGAGGTCAACAGTGATCACTGACTGTTTTAGGAGCTTTTTGAGATCAAATAGAAGAAAATGCATAACATTAAACATGTTAACAATACAAAAGACATATTAAACGCAGACTACTTTAGACCCGGAAGTAGGATTCGTCACGTCATCACTGAACAACCGGATTACTCCCAGGATAAAGTAATTTGTTACACAACTCGTTAAATTTTTTTGTTTCTTCAAAAATTGACCTGAAACTTAATGTCTCATAACTACCATTTAATAATATAAACCTATAGAGTAGTGAGGACACATATCTGATCGTTATCTTAGTAAACAGCCGACATGTCAAAGATCGCGCTGTGTGGCAGGCAGGATGTGGACCAAAACGCAGGACTCAGAAACAGGAAGTTAACTTAAAGTTAGGGCTGCTCAATTAATCGAATTTTAATCACGATTACGATCTGGGCTTTCAACGATCATTAAAAATGACTGAGCCGATTATTAGCCCCTCCCTCATGCTTTACTCTCGCGCTGCTCCGTGTGGTAAGTCAAGCGCACCGCTCTCCATTTCGAACACGCGTCACAACAATTAAGAGGACCCGAGGGAAGCTCGGAAAGCTAAGCAGAAGTTATTTGGAGAGGAGAGTGACTGCCGTTGGTTGAAAAGAGGTTAAAAAAAAAAACTTCAGTGGTGTGGAAACATTATGGGTTGGCGGAGTTAGACGTGGATCAAGTAGACAGTGTGTAAACTTTGCTACGATGTAGTAGCTGCACCACAGAGCAACACTGCAAAGTTGACTAAACATAGATGTTTACATTTTTCATTTATTTCTTATATTGCAAACATTTGCACTGTTATCAGTATTTGCACACTATTTTATATTATTTTTTAAAGTCATTATTCAATACATTGTTATTGTTAACCCTTTAAAGCCGGTCAGAGCAGCACACTCCGTTTTGCGTAACTATTTTTAAATCCCTGTAGAACCTGAACCGCTAAGCTAGCGCAATAATTTGTTTTGCATATGAAACCGGAGGAGTTGTACTTACATCTTATGCCATCAGCTTGTCCTCGGTCACGGTTTCCTTCCACATAAAGCTTTGCAAAAATTGCATAAAAAGCGCTTGCAGGAACAAAAACATAATATTCCAGAAACACGCTTTGCCGATCCATCAGCTGTTCCTAACACTTCCCACTTTGAAAAAGACAACTCGAACTATCGCATTTCCTGCCCGAAACCGGAAGTGATGTCATTTTTGCGGAAAATGTAGTTTTTTACTTGTAGGCCTTAAGTAAAAAACTATACTATACTATACTTATACTAGTGTTTTTATAAGTCATGTTTGACTCTATACTTTTCTGAATAGTTGCTGGGATGCTTAGAACTCGAATTGCACAGCTGGAAATAGTTTATTTTGATGCACGTGCTGTTTTCTTTGCAAATTTTCATCATAGGATTGTTTTTTTTGTTTTTCCTGCAGTATATAAAAATTGCTGTATCTCCAAAATAAAACTATGAAGACACTCAAAATAAATTTCCTGTTGTTGTAAACTATTTTTTGCAACTTTTTTGTATTTAAAGTTTTGAGGGATAAACCTCTTAAATTTCTCCAAGTAGAAATATATGTAAACAAAACAAAAACGATTTTCAATTTTTTTGTAGTTTATTGCACTTGTTTGCAATTAATGTACTTACTATGGACTTAATGCATACATATTATTAAAATATGGGCTATAACAGTTGTATTGATGTATAGCAACTTGAAATGCTCCCACAAATGGCACTACAGCATGTACAAAAAAAATAATATAAGCTCTGGCGGACTTGGTTCTATGGTAGGTCTTAAAGGGTTAAATAAATATCGTCAAATAATCGTGATCTCAATTTCAGTGAAAATAATCGTGATTATCATTTTTGCCATAATCGAGCAGCCCTACTTAAAGTGCAGTTTTATTTGCTGGAACACTCTTGCTAAGAAGTTAATTTTACAAACACAAACTAAGAACCACAAACCCAAACTAACAACTAAATTAGACTCAAGAAACTAAAACTAGACAGCATAAACTAGAAGAATGAAACCAGAAACTAGGAATAGAATTTCACCAGAACACAAAGGGAGATACAGCACGGAGAAGGTGTGAATGAAGGTTAAATACGCAACAACAAGCAGGGGAAGACTGAGGCTGTGTCCCAATTCAGGGTCTGCACGCTTGAAGTACACATTTCAAGTGCGGTTACGTCACCGCCACGCGACGACTGCTGTCCCAATTCGAAGTGTACTTCAAATGCATACTCCAAATGCGCCGTCGATTTCCCCAAATATCAAGCGTGGTCCGGTGCACACTTCGTGGTCCCATATATCCCACAATTCATAGCGCGGCGGTGGGTGTGGATAATTTTGCCGCAAGAAGGCAGAAGGGAGCGGCTGAAGAGGGTTTTTTTTTCTCCAAACTTTATTGAACTTATAAAGCAAACAGTCAGTCATTCCAGTCCAGTTTGTACAGTAGACATACAAGGCAAATAAGAGTAACAATATACAGTACAATGAAATAAGAAGGATAAATAAATAAAGGATAAAAAAAGGAAAAAAAAGGGGGGGGGATGTGACAGACTTCATAACAACTTTGTACTTGAAAGTTATGACAGCTCATTCGTTAAACATTTCTGAATGAACTTCAATCAATGATAAACCTTTTTTATTGGAAGTTAATTTAAGAGAGTTTAAGTAATATTCAATTTCAATCAAAACCAAATTAAATGATGGGGTTGAGTTTTGAAATTTACATTTATGTATGTGGAATTTCCCTAATAAGATGGAGCGGCCGAAGAGTGAACTGTCAAAAGTACTGAATATGACGTCACTTATTTATGTGCGAATGTTTAATAATTAAAGTCAGTCATATATCCACAAACACAACAAGCTGAAAGTCAGTGATATATGTATATGTGTATATATATATGTATATATATATGAAGCGTATACCGTCCCATTTCACAAGCCTCTCACTTCCGCACTTCTCGTACTTATAGTACGCACCGTACGTAGTATGCGTAGTGCGCGTGCTTCAAGCGTGCAGACCCTGAATTGGGACACAGCCCATGGACTAAAATACAAGAGGGGAACAGAGCAAAGAGGAAACACCTGGGAAACACAGCTGGTGCTAATTACACAGACGAGACAGGGGACAGAGGCTGAACACAGAGCAGGACTATCAAAATGGAACAGGAAGCACACAACAGGCACAGAGATGCAGAGTAGACACTAAACAGAGAGAGAGAACAAAAACCTAAGACTAAACTCTTAACACGAATTAAACCAAAACATTAGATAGTGCTAATCAAAACAGCACAGCAACATAAATGGTAAATGGCCTGTATTTATATAGCGCTTTACTAGTCCCTAAGGACCCCAAAGCGCTTTACATATCCAGTCATCCACCCATTCACACACACATTCACACACTGGTGATGGCAAGCTACATTGTAGCCACAGCCACCCTGGGGCACACTGACAGAGGCGAGGCTGCCGGACACTGGCGCCACCGGGCCCTCTGACCACCACCAGTAGGCAACGGGTGAAGTGTCTTGCCCAAGGACACAACGACCGAGACTGTCCAAGCCAGGGCTCGAACCGGCAACCTTCCGATTACAAGGCGAACTCCCAACTCTTGAGCCACGATCGCCCATCATACAGAATAATACCAAAACACCAGAAACTCAAAATGCTTGGTCAAAATTACCCAGAGCCATTACACGACAACATCAAGCAAAAATGAAAACCAACACAATAATGCTGTTAACACAACATAATAAGACAGGGCAGGGATAGCAGGTAAAGTGGTTGCCCTATGCTCGGAAGGTCGGGGGTTCGAATCCACTGGACGGCTACCCTGAGGTACCCCTGAGCAAGGTACTGTCCCTACACACTGCTCACTGAGTGCTGCACTGGTGGCTGCCCACTGCTTCACTGGGTGAACAGGTTAAATGCAGAGGAGTAATTTCCCTACGGGGACTAACACATGCACACATAATGCCGCTATTTCTGTCTTTGATGCACTTTGCACTTTGCAATCACGCTCTGGTCCTTTTGTGCAATAACAATCTATACTCACGCTCCTTTCCCATCCCCAGTCATGGCCTCAACATAATTACTCACAGATGCCATCAAATTCTGTCTGGGAGATTGTTGAAACAGCAGTCTGAATCTGCCATTTAAACGGTTCTACATACAGCTGGACATATTGTGATTTCAGGTACCTGTAAGGATATGGAAAAACATTTCCCTTCCATCTGGGTTGGTTGAGGGGGTCATCTAAAAATGAAAAGGGTTGCAGTTCAATTCCTGGCTGCTCCAGTCTGCATGCCAAAATATTCTTGGGCAAGATACTTGGCATTGTTAGTCTGCTTTCCTATCAATTCTGCTTAGCGTACTGCATTAATCTTAAGAAAAGTGTTCTGTGTAAAACATTACTTTTTTTTGAGTAACGACCCCATCACTAAACACAACAATGAGGGGAAATACCATACCCACAAACATTTGACCATGCAGCATGCACAAATGTAATGTATTTGATGTATTTGACCTGCTTAACGGCAGTGGTGATTCTCAAAGCGGAGCGAATGAGAACCCAATGAGAATCGATAAGAGATATAAGGGAACTGGAATCACTAAATTCTTATCAATTCCTGGTCCAAACTAGCCCATCTGACACCAGCAACAGTTTGGTTTGAATTATGCCAATTACAGGATAGATAATGGGGACAAACAAGCATATCTAATACTAACCCACATTGATAAAGTGCTGGTGGGGTTGCATGCTGTTTTCTAATCTAAATAGAGTAACACTGCCCTTGGCCCCACTGCACCATCCCTGCTCTGCAGCAGAGCCACAGACTCTACCTCACCACATATCTCCACTGCTCAACTGAAATGGAGTACTGTGCTACCGTGCAGCAAGTCCAGTCGTGAAATTTCCTTGCAACTAAATATTGGTAATATAGCAAAGTGAATGTGAGTGGGAATAACAACCATGAAGTGGTGGGCCACGTAAAATCACAGAGTGGGGTCAGCGGTCTCTGAGTTACATAGTGAGCAGAGGTCGCCAACTTTCTGTATGATGCTTCTCAACTCGAGTCCATTAGAAAATGTAATCTCAGATCAGAGACCTGCTTTCCCACCAGACATTGCCATGACTAACCTGTGCCCAGACCTGGTAATGTGGTCCAACTCTTGTTGTCGCGTCTACACTGTTGAGCCCACAGGTCCTTGGTAAGACGCCTTTATGAAGCACATAAAACGAAGCAGCTGTGCTATGCCAATCTGGAGGCTGAAGCAGAGGAAAGAGGCTGTAGTGTGATGGTGCATTTAATGGAGGTGAAATGCAGGTGATTTATCACCGATTTCACTGCAAGTCTTCTGAAGGAAATCTGGGCATCAGAGGGAAGGCCCAGTGGAATATCATCAAAGACCTCACCACAGTAGCTGAGACTAATGGAAAAACATGTAGCAGGTTTATCAGCGAAACTCGGGAGAATTTTCTCCAAGCATGACATCCCAGTTCACTTCAAACCAGTCACACCATCAGACAAAAACGAATTCGTCCCAACGACAAAACTCCCAAACACAAGCTATGCTGTACAGTGCAGATCTCTACATTGGAGAAACCCAACAGTTACTCCATAAATGAAGCAAAGTTTCTAATGTACAAAGTTTTCTGAGTGACCTCACTTTTTCATGCCCAAAGGGTTTTTTTGTTTGTTTGTTTGTTTGTTTTTTAAAAGCTATTTAACTAGGGTGACCAACCGTCCTCTTTTTTTGCACTTCTTGACTTGTAAAAGCCTATAAGACCTTTTTTATTTCACCATTCGTTAACTGCACACAGAAGTCATTGTTTAAATATGTTAACGTTTTCTTTAAACAAACAGTGTTATTAAAGTTCTTTATGACTGGGTCAAGTGTCCTCTTTTTTGGGAGTCAAAATATGGTCACCCTAATTTAACCACATAGAGAAAAGTGCTTGTATGAATGGGTGAATGAGGCATGCTGTATAAAGTGCTTTTAAGTGCTCAAGCAGAGTTGAAACAAACCAGTCTATTTACTCCTTTTTTTAAATGTTAGATATGTAACACAATAACCCTGATATCAAGAACTACCAGCCATGTAGGGCAGGAAGGCATACAACTGGAGAGGGAGTGTATGGTGTCATGGCCCACCTTGTCCTCCAGGTGGGGTACCTGTGTTTCTCTTTCCTCCAGCTCCTCTCTCCATTGTCTGTGTGAATGTTGGCATGAATGGAAACTAACCAGTCTGTTAGTCTGTCAGCTGTGGGCGTGGTCTCAGGAAAACCCCAGGGAGGCACGCCTGTCGTTCATCTTCAATCAAGGCCGTATTTAAACCTGTTCTCCACCACTTGTTGCCAGGTTGTCATCTCCGGCTGAAGCTGTTTGTTACTCTAATTCTGTACCTCATTTCTCTTACAAAACCTGTTGGAAAACCTGTAAAAATGAGTTACCTGCATGACCTGCTCTCTCACCCTGTCTGCTGTAGCTACTTCCCTGCTCTGAGCACTGGAGCTCAGCCCTAAAAAAAGATAGGAGAATCTGTGTTTCTGTTTCCAAAGAAACGTATTTGGCCTGGATGAAGAGAGATGCTGATCTGACTTGCTGCTTGATCACCTAGAAGGCTCACTTACCTGCGTACATTTCCTTCCTGTGAACTGATTAAAGAGAATAAGGAAGTCACGTAAAAGACACAAGATAATGAATAAGAAAGTCACGTAAAAGACAAGAAGGAACAAGTGACACAAACAAGAAAAACTGGAAAGGATATAAAGGAAGGGGGTGCCATTAAAGAGAACATAAGAACACAGGACGGGATGTCTAAAATGCAGGGGGTGCCATGTAAAAGAAAGAAAAAAACATAGAGAAAAAAACAAATGAACAAGGGGTAAAGTTGAAAGACGAAACACAGAGAAAGATAGAAAAAGGGAGAGTCACGTAAAAACTGAGAAACAGAAAAGACAAAGAAAAGAATTAGAAAAAAGAAATGTCTGAAAAAAAAGGGGCGGAGACAGCCCAGTATAAAAGGCCCTGAGTGGCAACAGAAAGACAGAAACAGAAAAGAACACAGAGAGACGTTGGGCCAGCCTGAGGAAGGCTATACCCAGCCGAAACGTCGCGATGGCCCAACGGCAGTGCACTACACCCGCTAAGGGTAATTTTTTGAATAGGGGGCACCGTTCCCAATCCCATTGATGGACCGTGCACCTCAGGCTCCGGCAATAGCCGGGCCTGGTCTTACCTCAACACCTAACCAGCCTGTGCCTCATGGGATTGGTGGTGCCCCTGCCCAAATAACTCTCTCCCTAACAATGGGAATCCCCCCACCCACCAACTTTTCCTAACCCTAACCCCTTTGACCCCCCTCCCCTCCTCCCCCCTCCTAACCCTCACCTAAGGGAACCCTATAAAACTTAGAAAAACATTAAAAAAAAATTAAAAAGATGGAGAAGAAAGTCACATTAAAGACATAAAGAAAGTTAAGACAAACAAAGAGGGAACAAGTGACACAAACAAAGAAAAAGAAAGTCACGTAAAGAACACAAAGAAAGATAAGAACACTTAAAGAGAATAAGGAAGTCACGTAAAAGACACAAGATAATGAATAAGAAAGTCACGTAAAAGACAAGAAGGAACAAGTGACACAAACAAGAAAAACTGGAAAGGATATAAAGGAAGGGGGTGCCATTAAAGAGAACATAAGAACACAGGACGGGATGTCTAAAATGCAGGGGGTGCCATGTAAAAGAAAGAAAAAAACATAGAGAAAAAAACAAATGAACAAGGGGTAAAGTTGAAAGACGAAACACAGAGAAAGATAGAAAAAGGGAGAGTCACGTAAAAACTGAGAAACAGAAAAGACAAAGAAAAGAATTAGAAAAAAGAAATGTCTGAAAAAAAAGGGGCGGAGACAGCCCAGTATAAAAGGCCCTGAGTGGCAACAGAAAGACAGAAACAGAAAAGAACACAGAGAGACGTTGGGCCAGCCTGAGGAAGGCTATACCCAGCCGAAACGTCGCGATGGCCCAACGGCAGTGCACTACACCCGCTAAGGGTAATTTTTTGAATAGGGGGCACCGTTCCCAATCCCATTGATGGACCGTGCACCTCAGGCTCCGGCAATAGCCGGGCCTGGTCTTACCTCAACACCTAACCAGCCTGTGCCTCATGGGATTGGTGGTGCCCCTGCCCAAATAACTCTCTCCCTAACAATGGGAATCCCCCCACCCACCAACTTTTCCTAACCCTAACCCCTTTGACCCCCCTCCCCTCCTCCCCCCTCCTAACCCTCACCTAAGGGAACCCTATAAAACTTAGAAAAACATTAAAAAAAAATTAAAAAGATGGAGAAGAAAGTCACATTAAAGACATAAAGAAAGTTAAGACAAACAAAGAGGGAACAAGTGACACAAACAAAGAAAAAGAAAGTCACGTAAAGAACACAAAGAAAGATAAGAACACTTAAAGAGAATAAGGAAGTCACGTAAAAGACACAAGATAATGAATAAGAAAGTCACGTAAAAGACAAGAAGGAACAAGTGACACAAACAAGAAAAACTGGAAAGGATATAAAGGAAGGGGGTGCCATTAAAGAGAACATAAGAACACAGGACGGGATGTCTAAAATGCAGGGGGTGCCATGTAAAAGAAAGAAAAAAACATAGAGAAAAAAACAAATGAACAAGGGGTAAAGTTGAAAGACGAAACACAGAGAAAGATAGAAAAAGGGAGAGTCACGTAAAAACTGAGAAACAGAAAAGACAAAGAAAAGAATTAGAAAAAAGAAATGTCTGAAAAAAAAGGGGCGGAGACAGCCCAGTATAAAAGGCCCTGAGTGGCAACAGAAAGACAGAAACAGAAAAGAACACAGAGAGACGTTGGGCCAGCCTGAGGAAGGCTATACCCAGCCGAAACGTCGCGATGGCCCAACGGCAGTGCACTACACCCGCTAAGGGTAATTTTTTGAATAGGGGGCACCGTTCCCAATCCCATTGATGGACCGTGCACCTCAGGCTCCGGCAATAGCCGGGCCTGGTCTTACCTCAACACCTAACCAGCCTGTGCCTCATGGGATTGGTGGTGCCCCTGCCCAAATAACTCTCTCCCTAACAATGGGAATCCCCCCACCCACCAACTTTTCCTAACCCTAACCCCTTTGACCCCCCTCCCCTCCTCCCCCCTCCTAACCCTCACCTAAGGGAACCCTATAAAACTTAGAAAAAAATTAAAAAAAAATTAAAAAGATGGAGAAGAAAGTCACATTAAAGACATAAAGAAAGTTAAGACAAACAAAGAGGGAACAAGTGACACAAACAAAGAAAAAGAAAGTCACGTAAAGAACACAAAGAAAGATAAGAACACTTAAAGAGAATAAGGAAGTCACGTAAAAGACACAAGATAATGAATAAGAAAGTCACGTAAAAGACAAGAAGGAACAAGTGACACAAACAAGAAAAACTGGAAAGGATATAAAGGAAGGGGGTGCCATTAAAGAGAACATAAGAACACAGGACGGGATGTCTAAAATGCAGGGGGTGCCATGTAAAAGAAAGAAAAAAACATAGAGAAAAAAACAAATGAACAAGGGGTAAAGTTGAAAGACGAAACACAGAGAAAGATAGAAAAAGGGAGAGTCACGTAAAAACTGAGAAACAGAAAAGACAAAGAAAAGAATTAGAAAAAAGAAATGTCTGAAAAAAAAGGGGCGGAGACAGCCCAGTATAAAAGGCCCTGAGTGGCAACAGAAAGACAGAAACAGAAAAGAACACAGAGAGACGTTGGGCCAGCCTGAGGAAGGCTATACCCAGCCGAAACGTCGCGATGGCCCAACGGCAGTGCACTACACCCGCTAAGGGTAATTTTTTGAATAGGGGGCACCGTTCCCAATCCCATTGATGGACCGTGCACCTCAGGCTCCGGCAATAGCCGGGCCTGGTCTTACCTCAACACCTAACCCTAACCCCCTAAGGCACAATACAGCCGAAACGTCATGACCAATTTAAGACGACACAGCTACAAGATGCAGCAGGACTTTCATGAAAGCCTCCACTCTTTGCTGCTGTGGCTCGCTCACGCAGAGAGCAGACGCTACGCAGTGGACATCGGCCACCCAGACACGACTCTCACAGCGCTGCAACAGCACAGCAACACCCTCACTGCTCTGCAAAAGGAGCTGCAGGACAGGCAGGCTCATCAGGCCTCCCTTCAGACTCTGTGGTCTCAGCTCCAGCCTGAAGACGGCACAGAGGAGAGCAACGAGGCCCGGGAGAAACTCCACGTGACGGGGAGCAAGCTGAAGCTGCTCCTGAAGCAGGTGGACGGCGACCTCAGCAACCTGCGGCAACGTCTGGACTGTGAATCTGCTACAGCCGCCCAGTGTCAAAGTGTTTCTCAGGAGGCTGCAAATTCAAAGAAAGGCTCCTCCACTCAAAGAGAGAAGCGGGAATCGTCTCCCCCTCGATCCTTCTTCTACCGGGCCCTGCGTGCCGCCTTCCCTCTTCAGCTCCTGCTGCTGCTCCTCCTGCTCCTGCTCCTGCCCTGCCTGATTCCAATGTCGGAAAGTGACTCCAGCTGCACCCTTACCAATAACTTCGCCCGGTCCTTCTACCCCATGTTGCATTACCCCAACGGCCCACCGCCCACTTGATTGTGGCTCTATACTGGCCATTTGTGGCCACTTTGCTGCGACGGCTCATTGAAAACTCAACCCAAGACATGGGTAATTTTTGGAAACGCCGGGCAGGGTCTCCACCTCCCGGCAAGAACCCTCGGCCCCCATTGATGGACAGTGCCCGTCAGGTCCATTGTTGGCCTGTTTCAACCCAATCCCTAACTCAGCCCGTGCCTCATGGGGGTGGGAGATGCCCCTGCCTGTCACAAACCCTAACCCTAACCAGGGGGGATTTAATTCAACTTAAGAAAAACCTAAAAAAAAGAAAAAAAGTAAATAATACTTACCGTGAAACCTAAAAAAGGAAAAAAAGTTAAAAGGAAAATACTTACCTGTGAAAAACCTAAATAAAAGGAGAGAACATACTTACCTGAGCCAGTCTGAAGAAGGCACAATACAGCCGAAACGTCATGACCAATTTAAGACGACACAGCTACAAGATGCAGCAGGACTTTCATGAAAGCCTCCACTCTTTGCTGCTGTGGCTCGCTCACGCAGAGAGCAGACGCTACGCAGTGGACATCGGCCACCCAGACACGACTCTCACAGCGCTGCAACAGCACAGCAACACCCTCACTGCTCTGCAAAAGGAGCTGCAGGACAGGCAGGCTCATCAGGCCTCCCTTCAGACTCTGTGGTCTCAGCTCCAGCCTGAAGACGGCACAGAGGAGAGCAACGAGGCCCGGGAGAAACTCCACGTGACGGGGAGCAAGCTGAAGCTGCTCCTGAAGCAGGTGGACGGCGACCTCAGCAACCTGCGGCAACGTCTGGACTGTGAATCTGCTACAGCCGCCCAGTGTCAAAGTGTTTCTCAGGAGGCTGCAAATTCAAAGAAAGGCTCCTCCACTCAAAGAGAGAAGCGGGAATCGTCTCCCCCTCGATCCTTCTTCTACCGGGCCCTGCGTGCCGCCTTCCCTCTTCAGCTCCTGCTGCTGCTCCTCCTGCTCCTGCTCCTGCCCTGCCTGATTCCAATGTCGGAAAGTGACTCCAGCTGCACCCTTACCAATAACTTCGCCCGGTCCTTCTACCCCATGTTGCATTACCCCAACGGCCCACCGCCCACTTGATTGTGGCTCTATACTGGCCATTTGTGGCCACTTTGCTGCGACGGCTCATTGAAAACTCAACCCAAGACATGGGTAATTTTTGGAAACGCCGGGCAGGGTCTCCACCTCCCGGCAAGAACCCTCGGCCCCCATTGATGGACAGTGCCCGTCAGGTCCATTGTTGGCCTGTTTCAACCCAATCCCTAACTCAGCCCGTGCCTCATGGGGGTGGGAGATGCCCCTGCCTGTCACAAACCCTAACCCTAACCAGGGGGGATTTAATTCAACTTAAGAAAAACCTAAAAAAAGAAAAAAAGTAAATAATACTTACCGTGAAACCTAAAAAAGGAAAAAAAGTTAAAAGGAAAATACTTACCTGTGAAAAACCTAAATAAAAGGAGAGAACATACTTACCTGAGCCAGTCTGAAGAAGGCACAATACAGCCGAAACGTCATGACCAATTTAAGACGACACAGCTACAAGATGCAGCAGGACTTTCATGAAAGCCTCCACTCTTTGCTGCTGTGGCTCGCTCACGCAGAGAGCAGACGCTACGCAGTGGACATCGGCCACCCAGACACGACTCTCACAGCGCTGCAACAGCACAGCAACACCCTCACTGCTCTGCAAAAGGAGCTGCAGGACAGGCAGGCTCATCAGGCCTCCCTTCAGACTCTGTGGTCTCAGCTCCAGCCTGAAGACGGCACAGAGGAGAGCAACGAGGCCCGGGAGAAACTCCACGTGACGGGGAGCAAGCTGAAGCTGCTCCTGAAGCAGGTGGACGGCGACCTCAGCAACCTGCGGCAACGTCTGGACTGTGAATCTGCTACAGCCGCCCAGTGTCAAAGTGTTTCTCAGGAGGCTGCAAATTCAAAGAAAGGCTCCTCCACTCAAAGAGAGAAGCGGGAATCGTCTCCCCCTCGATCCTTCTTCTACCGGGCCCTGCGTGCCGCCTTCCCTCTTCAGCTCCTGCTGCTGCTCCTCCTGCTCCTGCTCCTGCCCTGCCTGATTCCAATGTCGGAAAGTGACTCCAGCTGCACCCTTACCAATAACTTCGCCCGGTCCTTCTACCCCATGTTGCATTACCCCAACGGCCCACCGCCCACTTGATTGTGGCTCTATACTGGCCATTTGTGGCCACTTTGCTGCGACGGCTCATTGAAAACTCAACCCAAGACATGGGTAATTTTTGGAAACGCCGGGCAGGGTCTCCACCTCCCGGCAAGAACCCTCGGCCCCCATTGATGGACAGTGCCCGTCAGGTCCATTGTTGGCCTGTTTCAACCCAATCCCTAACTCAGCCCGTGCCTCATGGGGGTGGGAGATGCCCCTGCCTGTCACAAACCCTAACCCTAACCAGGGGGGATTTAATTCAACTTAAGAAAAACCTAAAAAAAGAAAAAAAGTAAATAATACTTACCGTGAAACCTAAAAAAGGAAAAAAAGTTAAAAGGAAAATACTTACCTGTGAAAAACCTAAATAAAAGGAGAGAACATACTTACCTGAGCCAGTCTGAAGAAGGCACAATACAGCCGAAACGTCATGACCAATTTAAGACGACACAGCTACAAGATGCAGCAGGACTTTCATGAAAGCCTCCACTCTTTGCTGCTGTGGCTCGCTCACGCAGAGAGCAGACGCTACGCAGTGGACATCGGCCACCCAGACACGACTCTCACAGCGCTGCAACAGCACAGCAACACCCTCACTGCTCTGCAAAAGGAGCTGCAGGACAGGCAGGCTCATCAGGCCTCCCTTCAGACTCTGTGGTCTCAGCTCCAGCCTGAAGACGGCACAGAGGAGAGCAACGAGGCCCGGGAGAAACTCCACGTGACGGGGAGCAAGCTGAAGCTGCTCCTGAAGCAGGTGGACGGCGACCTCAGCAACCTGCGGCAACGTCTGGACTGTGAATCTGCTACAGCCGCCCAGTGTCAAAGTGTTTCTCAGGAGGCTGCAAATTCAAAGAAAGGCTCCTCCACTCAAAGAGAGAAGCGGGAATCGTCTCCCCCTCGATCCTTCTTCTACCGGGCCCTGCGTGCCGCCTTCCCTCTTCAGCTCCTGCTGCTGCTCCTCCTGCTCCTGCTCCTGCCCTGCCTGATTCCAATGTCGGAAAGTGACTCCAGCTGCACCCTTACCAATAACTTCGCCCGGTCCTTCTACCCCATGTTGCATTACCCCAACGGCCCACCGCCCACTTGATTGTGGCTCTATACTGGCCATTTGTGGCCACTTTGCTGCGACGGCTCATTGAAAACTCAACCCAAGACATGGGTAATTTTTGGAAACGCCGGGCAGGGTCTCCACCTCCCGGCAAGAACCCTCGGCCCCCATTGATGGACAGTGCCCGTCAGGTCCATTGTTGGCCTGTTTCAACCCAATCCCTAACTCAGCCCGTGCCTCATGGGGGTGGGAGATGCCCCTGCCTGTCACAAACCCTAACCCTAACCAGGGGGGATTTAATTCAACTTAAGAAAAACCTAAAAAAAGAAAAAAAGTAAATAATACTTACCGTGAAACCTAAAAAAGGAAAAAAAGTTAAAAGGAAAATACTTACCTGTGAAAAACCTAAATAAAAGGAGAGAACATACTTACCTGAGCCAGTCTGAAGAAGGCACAATACAGCCGAAACGTCATGACCAATTTAAGACGACACAGCTACAAGATGCAGCAGGACTTTCATGAAAGCCTCCACCTCTTTGCTGCTGTGGCTCGCTCACGCAGAGAGCAGACGCTACGCAGTGGACATCGGCCACCCAGACACGACTCTCACAGCGCTGCAACAGCACAGCAACACCCTCACTGCTCTGCAAAAGGAGCTGCAGGACAGGCAGGCTCATCAGGCCTCCCTTCAGACTCTGTGGTCTCAGCTCCAGCCTGAAGACGGCACAGAGGAGAGCAACGAGGCCCGGGAGAAACTCCACGTGACGGGGAGCAAGCTGAAGCTGCTCCTGAAGCAGGTGGACGGCGACCTCAGCAACCTGCGGCAACGTCTGGACTGTGAATCTGCTACAGCCGCCCAGTGTCAAAGTGTTTCTCAGGAGGCTGCAAATTCAAAGAAAGGCTCCTCCACTCAAAGAGAGAAGCGGGAATCGTCTCCCCCTCGATCCTTCTTCTACCGGGCCCTGCGTGCCGCCTTCCCTCTTCAGCTCCTGCTGCTGCTCCTCCTGCTCCTGCTCCTGCCCTGCCTGATTCCAATGTCGGAAAGTGACTCCAGCTGCACCCTTACCAATAACTTCGCCCGGTCCTTCTACCCCATGTTGCATTACCCCAACGGCCCACCGCCCACTTGATTGTGGCTCTATACTGGCCATTTGTGGCCACTTTGCTGCGACGGCTCATTGAAAACTCAACCCAAGACATGGGTAATTTTTGGAAACGCCGGGCAGGGTCTCCACCTCCCGGCAAGAACCCTCGGCCCCCATTGATGGACAGTGCCCGTCAGGTCCATTGTTGGCCTGTTTCAACCCAATCCCTAACTCAGCCCGTGCCTCATGGGGGTGGGAGATGCCCCTGCCTGTCACAAACCCTAACCCTAACCAGGGGGGATTTAATTCAACTTAAGAAAAACCTAAAAAAAGAAAAAAAGTAAATAATACTTACCGTGAAACCTAAAAAAGGAAAAAAAGTTAAAAGGAAAATACTTACCTGTGAAAAACCTAAATAAAAGGAGAGAACATACTTACCTGAGCCAGTCTGAAGAAGGCACAATACAGCCGAAACGTCATGACCAATTTAAGACGACACAGCTACAAGATGCAGCAGGACTTTCATGAAAGCCTCCACCTCTTTGCTGCTGTGGCTCGCTCACGCAGAGAGCAGACGCTACGCAGTGGACATCGGCCACCCAGACACGACTCTCACAGCGCTGCAACAGCACAGCAACACCCTCACTGCTCTGCAAAAGGAGCTGCAGGACAGGCAGGCTCATCAGGCCTCCCTTCAGACTCTGTGGTCTCAGCTCCAGCCTGAAGACGGCACAGAGGAGAGCAACGAGGCCCGGGAGAAACTCCACGTGACGGGGAGCAAGCTGAAGCTGCTCCTGAAGCAGGTGGACGGCGACCTCAGCAACCTGCGGCAACGTCTGGACTGTGAATCTGCTACAGCCGCCCAGTGTCAAAGTGTTTCTCAGGAGGCTGCAAATTCAAAGAAAGGCTCCTCCACTCAAAGAGAGAAGCGGGAATCGTCTCCCCCTCGATCCTTCTTCTACCGGGCCCTGCGTGCCGCCTTCCCTCTTCAGCTCCTGCTGCTGCTCCTCCTGCTCCTGCTCCTGCCCTGCCTGATTCCAATGTCGGAAAGTGACTCCAGCTGCACCCTTACCAATAACTTCGCCCGGTCCTTCTACCCCATGTTGCATTACCCCAACGGCCCACCGCCCACTTGATTGTGGCTCTATACTGGCCATTTGTGGCCACTTTGCTGCGACGGCTCATTGAAAACTCAACCCAAGACATGGGTAATTTTTGGAAACGCCGGGCAGGGTCTCCACCTCCCGGCAAGAACCCTCGGCCCCCATTGATGGACAGTGCCCGTCAGGTCCATTGTTGGCCTGTTTCAACCCAATCCCTAACTCAGCCCGTGCCTCATGGGGGTGGGAGATGCCCCTGCCTGTCACAAACCCTAACCCTAACCAGGGGGGATTTAATTCAACTTAAGAAAAACCTAAAAAAAGAAAAAAAGTAAATAATACTTACCGTGAAACCTAAAAAAGGAAAAAAAGTTAAAAGGAAAATACTTACCTGTGAAAAACCTAAATAAAAGGAGAGAACATACTTACCTGAGCCAGTCTGAAGAAGGCACAATACAGCCGAAACGTCATGACCAATTTAAGACGACACAGCTACAAGATGCAGCAGGACTTTCATGAAAGCCTCCACCTCTTTGCTGCTGTGGCTCGCTCACGCAGAGAGCAGACGCTACGCAGTGGACATCGGCCACCCAGACACGACTCTCACAGCGCTGCAACAGCACAGCAACACCCTCACTGCTCTGCAAAAGGAGCTGCAGGACAGGCAGGCTCATCAGGCCTCCCTTCAGACTCTGTGGTCTCAGCTCCAGCCTGAAGACGGCACAGAGGAGAGCAACGAGGCCCGGGAGAAACTCCACGTGACGGGGAGCAAGCTGAAGCTGCTCCTGAAGCAGGTGGACGGCGACCTCAGCAACCTGCGGCAACGTCTGGACTGTGAATCTGCTACAGCCGCCCAGTGTCAAAGTGTTTCTCAGGAGGCTGCAAATTCAAAGAAAGGCTCCTCCACTCAAAGAGAGAAGCGGGAATCGTCTCCCCCTCGATCCTTCTTCTACCGGGCCCTGCGTGCCGCCTTCCCTCTTCAGCTCCTGCTGCTGCTCCTCCTGCTCCTGCTCCTGCCCTGCCTGATTCCAATGTCGGAAAGTGACTCCAGCTGCACCCTTACCAATAACTTCGCCCGGTCCTTCTACCCCATGTTGCATTACCCCAACGGCCCACCGCCCACTTGATTGTGGCTCTATACTGGCCATTTGTGGCCACTTTGCTGCGACGGCTCATTGAAAACTCAACCCAAGACATGGGTAATTTTTGGAAACGCCGGGCAGGGTCTCCACCTCCCGGCAAGAACCCTCGGCCCCCATTGATGGACAGTGCCCGTCAGGTCCATTGTTGGCCTGTTTCAACCCAATCCCTAACTCAGCCCGTGCCTCATGGGGGTGGGAGATGCCCCTGCCTGTCACAAACCCTAACCCTAACCAGGGGGGATTTAATTCAACTTAAGAAAAACCTAAAAAAAGAAAAAAAGTAAATAATACTTACCGTGAAACCTAAAAAAGGAAAAAAAGTTAAAAGGAAAATACTTACCTGTGAAAAACCTAAATAAAAGGAGAGAACATACTTACCTGAGCCAGTCTGAAGAAGGCACAATACAGCCGAAACGTCATGACCAATTTAAGACGACACAGCTACAAGATGCAGCAGGACTTTCATGAAAGCCTCCACCTCTTTGCTGCTGTGGCTCGCTCACGCAGAGAGCAGACGCTACGCAGTGGACATCGGCCACCCAGACACGACTCTCACAGCGCTGCAACAGCACAGCAACACCCTCACTGCTCTGCAAAAGGAGCTGCAGGACAGGCAGGCTCATCAGGCCTCCCTTCAGACTCTGTGGTCTCAGCTCCAGCCTGAAGACGGCACAGAGGAGAGCAACGAGGCCCGGGAGAAACTCCACGTGACGGGGAGCAAGCTGAAGCTGCTCCTGAAGCAGGTGGACGGCGACCTCAGCAACCTGCGGCAACGTCTGGACTGTGAATCTGCTACAGCCGCCCAGTGTCAAAGTGTTTCTCAGGAGGCTGCAAATTCAAAGAAAGGCTCCTCCACTCAAAGAGAGAAGCGGGAATCGTCTCCCCCTCGATCCTTCTTCTACCGGGCCCTGCGTGCCGCCTTCCCTCTTCAGCTCCTGCTGCTGCTCCTCCTGCTCCTGCTCCTGCCCTGCCTGATTCCAATGTCGGAAAGTGACTCCAGCTGCACCCTTACCAATAACTTCGCCCGGTCCTTCTACCCCATGTTGCATTACCCCAACGGCCCACCGCCCACTTGATTGTGGCTCTATACTGGCCATTTGTGGCCACTTTGCTGCGACGGCTCATTGAAAACTCAACCCAAGACATGGGTAATTTTTGGAAACGCCGGGCAGGGTCTCCACCTCCCGGCAAGAACCCTCGGCCCCCATTGATGGACAGTGCCCGTCAGGTCCATTGTTGGCCTGTTTCAACCCAATCCCTAACTCAGCCCGTGCCTCATGGGGGTGGGAGATGCCCCTGCCTGTCACAAACCCTAACCCTAACCAGGGGGGATTTAATTCAACTTAAGAAAAACCTAAAAAAAGAAAAAAAGTAAATAATACTTACCGTGAAACCTAAAAAAGGAAAAAAAGTTAAAAGGAAAATACTTACCTGTGAAAAACCTAAATAAAAGGAGAGAACATACTTACCTGAGCCAGTCTGAAGAAGGCACAATACAGCCGAAACGTCATGACCAATTTAAGACGACACAGCTACAAGATGCAGCAGGACTTTCATGAAAGCCTCCACTCTTTGCTGCTGTGGCTCGCTCACGCAGAGAGCAGACGCTACGCAGTGGACATCGGCCACCCAGACACGACTCTCACAGCGCTGCAACAGCACAGCAACACCCTCACTGCTCTGCAAAAGGAGCTGCAGGACAGGCAGGCTCATCAGGCCTCCCTTCAGACTCTGTGGTCTCAGCTCCAGCCTGAAGACGGCACAGAGGAGAGCAACGAGGCCCGGGAGAAACTCCACGTGACGGGGAGCAAGCTGAAGCTGCTCCTGAAGCAGGTGGACGGCGACCTCAGCAACCTGCGGCAACGTCTGGACTGTGAATCTGCTACAGCCGCCCAGTGTCAAAGTGTTTCTCAGGAGGCTGCAAATTCAAAGAAAGGCTCCTCCACTCAAAGAGAGAAGCGGGAATCGTCTCCCCCTCGATCCTTCTTCTACCGGGCCCTGCGTGCCGCCTTCCCTCTTCAGCTCCTGCTGCTGCTCCTCCTGCTCCTGCTCCTGCCCTGCCTGATTCCAATGTCGGAAAGTGACTCCAGCTGCACCCTTACCAATAACTTCGCCCGGTCCTTCTACCCCATGTTGCATTACCCCAACGGCCCACCGCCCACTTGATTGTGGCTCTATACTGGCCATTTGTGGCCACTTTGCTGCGACGGCTCATTGAAAACTCAACCCAAGACATGGGTAATTTTTGGAAACGCCGGGCAGGGTCTCCACCTCCCGGCAAGAACCCTCGGCCCCCATTGATGGACAGTGCCCGTCAGGTCCATTGTTGGCCTGTTTCAACCCAATCCCTAACTCAGCCCGTGCCTCATGGGGGTGGGAGATGCCCCTGCCTGTCACAAACCCTAACCCTAACCAGGGGGGATTTAATTCAACTTAAGAAAAACCTAAAAAAAAGAAAAAAAGTAAATAATACTTACCGTGAAACCTAAAAAAGGAAAAAAAGTTAAAAGGAAAATACTTACCTGTGAAAAACCTAAATAAAAGGAGAGAACATACTTACCTGAGCCAGTCTGAAGAAGGCACAATACAGCCGAAACGTCATGACCAATTTAAGACGACACAGCTACAAGATGCAGCAGGACTTTCATGAAAGCCTCCACCTCTTTGCTGCTGTGGCTCGCTCACGCAGAGAGCAGACGCTACGCAGTGGACATCGGCCACCCAGACACGACTCTCACAGCGCTGCAACAGCACAGCAACACCCTCACTGCTCTGCAAAAGGAGCTGCAGGACAGGCAGGCTCATCAGGCCTCCCTTCAGACTCTGTGGTCTCAGCTCCAGCCTGAAGACGGCACAGAGGAGAGCAACGAGGCCCGGGAGAAACTCCACGTGACGGGGAGCAAGCTGAAGCTGCTCCTGAAGCAGGTGGACGGCGACCTCAGCAACCTGCGGCAACGTCTGGACTGTGAATCTGCTACAGCCGCCCAGTGTCAAAGTGTTTCTCAGGAGGCTGCAAATTCAAAGAAAGGCTCCTCCACTCAAAGAGAGAAGCGGGAATCGTCTCCCCCTCGATCCTTCTTCTACCGGGCCCTGCGTGCCGCCTTCCCTCTTCAGCTCCTGCTGCTGCTCCTCCTGCTCCTGCTCCTGCCCTGCCTGATTCCAATGTCGGAAAGTGACTCCAGCTGCACCCTTACCAATAACTTCGCCCGGTCCTTCTACCCCATGTTGCATTACCCCAACGGCCCACCGCCCACTTGATTGTGGCTCTATACTGGCCATTTGTGGCCACTTTGCTGCGACGGCTCATTGAAAACTCAACCCAAGACATGGGTAATTTTTGGAAACGCCGGGCAGGGTCTCCACCTCCCGGCAAGAACCCTCGGCCCCCATTGATGGACAGTGCCCGTCAGGTCCATTGTTGGCCTGTTTCAACCCAATCCCTAACTCAGCCCGTGCCTCATGGGGGTGGGAGATGCCCCTGCCTGTCACAAACCCTAACCCTAACCAGGGGGGATTTAATTCAACTTAAGAAAAACCTAAAAAAAGAAAAAAAGTAAATAATACTTACCGTGAAACCTAAAAAAGGAAAAAAAGTTAAAAGGAAAATACTTACCTGTGAAAAACCTAAATAAAAGGAGAGAACATACTTACCTGAGCCAGTCTGAAGAAGGCACAATACAGCCGAAACGTCATGACCAATTTAAGACGACACAGCTACAAGATGCAGCAGGACTTTCATGAAAGCCTCCACCTCTTTGCTGCTGTGGCTCGCTCACGCAGAGAGCAGACGCTACGCAGTGGACATCGGCCACCCAGACACGACTCTCACAGCGCTGCAACAGCACAGCAACACCCTCACTGCTCTGCAAAAGGAGCTGCAGGACAGGCAGGCTCATCAGGCCTCCCTTCAGACTCTGTGGTCTCAGCTCCAGCCTGAAGACGGCACAGAGGAGAGCAACGAGGCCCGGGAGAAACTCCACGTGACGGGGAGCAAGCTGAAGCTGCTCCTGAAGCAGGTGGACGGCGACCTCAGCAACCTGCGGCAACGTCTGGACTGTGAATCTGCTACAGCCGCCCAGTGTCAAAGTGTTTCTCAGGAGGCTGCAAATTCAAAGAAAGGCTCCTCCACTCAAAGAGAGAAGCGGGAATCGTCTCCCCCTCGATCCTTCTTCTACCGGGCCCTGCGTGCCGCCTTCCCTCTTCAGCTCCTGCTGCTGCTCCTCCTGCTCCTGCTCCTGCCCTGCCTGATTCCAATGTCGGAAAGTGACTCCAGCTGCACCCTTACCAATAACTTCGCCCGGTCCTTCTACCCCATGTTGCATTACCCCAACGGCCCACCGCCCACTTGATTGTGGCTCTATACTGGCCATTTGTGGCCACTTTGCTGCGACGGCTCATTGAAAACTCAACCCAAGACATGGGTAATTTTTGGAAACGCCGGGCAGGGTCTCCACCTCCCGGCAAGAACCCTCGGCCCCCATTGATGGACAGTGCCCGTCAGGTCCATTGTTGGCCTGTTTCAACCCAATCCCTAACTCAGCCCGTGCCTCATGGGGGTGGGAGATGCCCCTGCCTGTCACAAACCCTAACCCTAACCAGGGGGGATTTAATTCAACTTAAGAAAAACCTAAAAAAAGAAAAAAAGTAAATAATACTTACCGTGAAACCTAAAAAAGGAAAAAAAGTTAAAAGGAAAATACTTACCTGTGAAAAACCTAAATAAAAGGAGAGAACATACTTACCTGAGCCAGTCTGAAGAAGGCACAATACAGCCGAAACGTCATGACCAATTTAAGACGACACAGCTACAAGATGCAGCAGGACTTTCATGAAAGCCTCCACCTCTTTGCTGCTGTGGCTCGCTCACGCAGAGAGCAGACGCTACGCAGTGGACATCGGCCACCCAGACACGACTCTCACAGCGCTGCAACAGCACAGCAACACCCTCACTGCTCTGCAAAAGGAGCTGCAGGACAGGCAGGCTCATCAGGCCTCCCTTCAGACTCTGTGGTCTCAGCTCCAGCCTGAAGACGGCACAGAGGAGAGCAACGAGGCCCGGGAGAAACTCCACGTGACGGGGAGCAAGCTGAAGCTGCTCCTGAAGCAGGTGGACGGCGACCTCAGCAACCTGCGGCAACGTCTGGACTGTGAATCTGCTACAGCCGCCCAGTGTCAAAGTGTTTCTCAGGAGGCTGCAAATTCAAAGAAAGGCTCCTCCACTCAAAGAGAGAAGCGGGAATCGTCTCCCCCTCGATCCTTCTTCTACCGGGCCCTGCGTGCCGCCTTCCCTCTTCAGCTCCTGCTGCTGCTCCTCCTGCTCCTGCTCCTGCCCTGCCTGATTCCAATGTCGGAAAGTGACTCCAGCTGCACCCTTACCAATAACTTCGCCCGGTCCTTCTACCCCATGTTGCATTACCCCAACGGCCCACCGCCCACTTGATTGTGGCTCTATACTGGCCATTTGTGGCCACTTTGCTGCGACGGCTCATTGAAAACTCAACCCAAGACATGGGTAATTTTTGGAAACGCCGGGCAGGGTCTCCACCTCCCGGCAAGAACCCTCGGCCCCCATTGATGGACAGTGCCCGTCAGGTCCATTGTTGGCCTGTTTCAACCCAATCCCTAACTCAGCCCGTGCCTCATGGGGGTGGGAGATGCCCCTGCCTGTCACAAACCCTAACCCTAACCAGGGGGGATTTAATTCAACTTAAGAAAAACCTAAAAAAAGAAAAAAAGTAAATAATACTTACCGTGAAACCTAAAAAAGGAAAAAAAGTTAAAAGGAAAATACTTACCTGTGAAAAACCTAAATAAAAGGAGAGAACATACTTACCTGAGCCAGTCTGAAGAAGGCACAATACAGCCGAAACGTCATGACCAATTTAAGACGACACAGCTACAAGATGCAGCAGGACTTTCATGAAAGCCTCCACCTCTTTGCTGCTGTGGCTCGCTCACGCAGAGAGCAGACGCTACGCAGTGGACATCGGCCACCCAGACACGACTCTCACAGCGCTGCAACAGCACAGCAACACCCTCACTGCTCTGCAAAAGGAGCTGCAGGACAGGCAGGCTCATCAGGCCTCCCTTCAGACTCTGTGGTCTCAGCTCCAGCCTGAAGACGGCACAGAGGAGAGCAACGAGGCCCGGGAGAAACTCCACGTGACGGGGAGCAAGCTGAAGCTGCTCCTGAAGCAGGTGGACGGCGACCTCAGCAACCTGCGGCAACGTCTGGACTGTGAATCTGCTACAGCCGCCCAGTGTCAAAGTGTTTCTCAGGAGGCTGCAAATTCAAAGAAAGGCTCCTCCACTCAAAGAGAGAAGCGGGAATCGTCTCCCCCTCGATCCTTCTTCTACCGGGCCCTGCGTGCCGCCTTCCCTCTTCAGCTCCTGCTGCTGCTCCTCCTGCTCCTGCTCCTGCCCTGCCTGATTCCAATGTCGGAAAGTGACTCCAGCTGCACCCTTACCAATAACTTCGCCCGGTCCTTCTACCCCATGTTGCATTACCCCAACGGCCCACCGC
Source organism: Copadichromis virginalis (assembly GCF_057382275.1). Classification (NCBI taxonomy): domain Eukaryota; kingdom Metazoa; phylum Chordata; class Actinopteri; order Cichliformes; family Cichlidae; genus Copadichromis; species Copadichromis virginalis. The sequence continues at coordinate 27,260,984 of NC_140624.1, forward strand.
CCACTTGATTGTGGCTCTATACTGGCCATTTGTGGCCACTTTGCTGCGACGGCTCATTGAAAACTCAACCCAAGACATGGGTAATTTTTGGAAACGCCGGGCAGGGTCTCCACCTCCCGGCAAGAACCCTCGGCCCCCATTGATGGACAGTGCCCGTCAGGTCCATTGTTGGCCTGTTTCAACCCAATCCCTAACTCAGCCCGTGCCTCATGGGGGTGGGAGATGCCCCTGCCTGTCACAAACCCTAACCCTAACCAGGGGGGATTTAATTCAACTTAAGAAAAACCTAAAAAAAGAAAAAAAGTAAATAATACTTACCGTGAAACCTAAAAAAGGAAAAAAAGTTAAAAGGAAAATACTTACCTGTGAAAAACCTAAATAAAAGGAGAGAACATACTTACCTGAGCCAGTCTGAAGAAGGCACAATACAGCCGAAACGTCATGACCAATTTAAGACGACACAGCTACAAGATGCAGCAGGACTTTCATGAAAGCCTCCACCTCTTTGCTGCTGTGGCTCGCTCACGCAGAGAGCAGACGCTACGCAGTGGACATCGGCCACCCAGACACGACTCTCACAGCGCTGCAACAGCACAGCAACACCCTCACTGCTCTGCAAAAGGAGCTGCAGGACAGGCAGGCTCATCAGGCCTCCCTTCAGACTCTGTGGTCTCAGCTCCAGCCTGAAGACGGCACAGAGGAGAGCAACGAGGCCCGGGAGAAACTCCACGTGACGGGGAGCAAGCTGAAGCTGCTCCTGAAGCAGGTGGACGGCGACCTCAGCAACCTGCGGCAACGTCTGGACTGTGAATCTGCTACAGCCGCCCAGTGTCAAAGTGTTTCTCAGGAGGCTGCAAATTCAAAGAAAGGCTCCTCCACTCAAAGAGAGAAGCGGGAATCGTCTCCCCCTCGATCCTTCTTCTACCGGGCCCTGCGTGCCGCCTTCCCTCTTCAGCTCCTGCTGCTGCTCCTCCTGCTCCTGCTCCTGCCCTGCCTGATTCCAATGTCGGAAAGTGACTCCAGCTGCACCCTTACCAATAACTTCGCCCGGTCCTTCTACCCCATGTTGCATTACCCCAACGGCCCACCGCCCACTTGATTGTGGCTCTATACTGGCCATTTGTGGCCACTTTGCTGCGACGGCTCATTGAAAACTCAACCCAAGACATGGGTAATTTTTGGAAACGCCGGGCAGGGTCTCCACCTCCCGGCAAGAACCCTCGGCCCCCATTGATGGACAGTGCCCGTCAGGTCCATTGTTGGCCTGTTTCAACCCAATCCCTAACTCAGCCCGTGCCTCATGGGGGTGGGAGATGCCCCTGCCTGTCACAAACCCTAACCCTAACCAGGGGGGATTTAATTCAACTTAAGAAAAACCTAAAAAAAGAAAAAAAGTAAATAATACTTACCGTGAAACCTAAAAAAGGAAAAAAAGTTAAAAGGAAAATACTTACCTGTGAAAAACCTAAATAAAAGGAGAGAACATACTTACCTGAGCCAGTCTGAAGAAGGCACAATACAGCCGAAACGTCATGACCAATTTAAGACGACACAGCTACAAGATGCAGCAGGACTTTCATGAAAGCCTCCACCTCTTTGCTGCTGTGGCTCGCTCACGCAGAGAGCAGACGCTACGCAGTGGACATCGGCCACCCAGACACGACTCTCACAGCGCTGCAACAGCACAGCAACACCCTCACTGCTCTGCAAAAGGAGCTGCAGGACAGGCAGGCTCATCAGGCCTCCCTTCAGACTCTGTGGTCTCAGCTCCAGCCTGAAGACGGCACAGAGGAGAGCAACGAGGCCCGGGAGAAACTCCACGTGACGGGGAGCAAGCTGAAGCTGCTCCTGAAGCAGGTGGACGGCGACCTCAGCAACCTGCGGCAACGTCTGGACTGTGAATCTGCTACAGCCGCCCAGTGTCAAAGTGTTTCTCAGGAGGCTGCAAATTCAAAGAAAGGCTCCTCCACTCAAAGAGAGAAGCGGGAATCGTCTCCCCCTCGATCCTTCTTCTACCGGGCCCTGCGTGCCGCCTTCCCTCTTCAGCTCCTGCTGCTGCTCCTCCTGCTCCTGCTCCTGCCCTGCCTGATTCCAATGTCGGAAAGTGACTCCAGCTGCACCCTTACCAATAACTTCGCCCGGTCCTTCTACCCCATGTTGCATTACCCCAACGGCCCACCGCCCACTTGATTGTGGCTCTATACTGGCCATTTGTGGCCACTTTGCTGCGACGGCTCATTGAAAACTCAACCCAAGACATGGGTAATTTTTGGAAACGCCGGGCAGGGTCTCCACCTCCCGGCAAGAACCCTCGGCCCCCATTGATGGACAGTCCCCGTCAGGTCCATTGTTGGCCTGTTTCAACCCAATCCCTAACCCTAACCCCTAACCCTAACCCTAAACAGAAAAACAAATAAGAGGGGAAGAAAAACAAATAAGAGAAACAGAAAAACAAATAAGAGAAGAGGAAAAACAAATAAGAGAAACAGAAAAACAAGTAAGAGAAAGAGAGAAAAGAAAAAACAAGTGTGAAACTAAGAAAGAACAAGTGAGAAACTAAGAAAGAAATTTTGAAAAAAACACAAACAGAAAACCTAAAAGTGGGAGGAGACAACACAAGTATAAAAGCCAAGAGAGGCACACAGAGAACAAACAGACAGAAACATATTGGGCCAGCCTGAGGAAGGCGAAACTACGCCGAAACGTCGCGAAGGCCCAATAAAGTGCACTGAACCCAAGATATGGGTAATTTTTTGAACCAGGGCAGGGACACCACCACCCAGCCCCATCGATGGCCCGTGCACGCCAGGCTACCAGCTTGCTGGTGGCCTGTTCCTTACTTAACACCTAACCAGCCAGTGCCTCGTGGGGTTGGGGGTGCCCCTGCCCTCTAACAAACCCTAACCCTAACCAGGGGGGTCCCTATAAAAAACAAAAAACAATTAAGACAAGAAAGACAAGAGAGTCAAAGAAAAGCAGAAAGAAAGACATGAAGTCACGTAAAAACAGAAAAAGTAAAAAGAGAAGCCACGTATAACAAACACAGAAAGAGAAGTTGAAAACAAAGAGAACATGAACAACAAAGGACGGGATGTCAAACCAAGCAGGGGGTGCCATAAAAACAAAAAAAGAACTTAAAGACAAGAGACAGACAAAGAAAAAACAAGTACATGAAATAGGACGGGATGTCAAACCAAGTAGGGGGTGCCATAAAAACAAAGAGAAAATGAAGAGAAATATAAAGATAGAAAAACAAATAAGAGAAGAGGAAAAACAAATAAGAGAAGAGGAAAAAACAAATAAGAGGGGAAGAAAAACAAATAAGAGAAACAGAAAAACAAATAAGAGAAGAGGAAAAACAAATAAGAGAAACAGAAAAACAAATAAGAGAAGAGGAAAAACAAATAAGAGAAACAGAAAAACAAGTAAGAGAAAGAGAGAAAAGAAAAAACAAGTGTGAAACTAAGAAAGAACAAGTGAGAAACTAAGAAAGAAATTTTGAAAAAAACACAAACAGAAAACCTAAAAGTGGGAGGAGACAACACAAGTATAAAAGCCAAGAGAGGCACACAGAGAACAAACAGACAGAAACATATTGGGCCAGCCTGAGGAAGGCGAAACTACGCCGAAACGTCGCGAAGGCCCAAAAAAGTGCACTGAACCCAAGATATGGGTAATTTTTTGAACCAGGGCAGGGACACCACCACCCAGCCCCATCGATGGCCCGTGCACGCCAGGCTACCAGCTTGCTGGTGGCCTGTTCCTTACTTAACCCCTAACCCTTCCGGCATAGCCGGGCCTGCTCTTTCCCACACCCTAACCCCCCTTACCCCCCTAACCCCAGGGGGGTCCTCTAAAACACAAAGAAAAAGAAACAAAGTCACGTAAAAAACCAAGTAGGAAACGAGGAAAGGACATAAAAGGAAGGGGGTGCCAAAATCATAAATATGAATAAAGATCAAAGGACGGGATGTCAAAACAGCAGGGGGTGCCATGAAAAACAATAATACAGAAAACAAGTGGAGAAATGAAGAAAAGTAGACAAAGAGAAAGTCACGAAAAAACAAACAGAAAGAAAAGTAAGAAACAAAGATAAAGACAAAGAAAGACAAAGAGAAAGTCACGAAAAAGAAACAGAAAGAAAAGTAAGAAACAAAGATAAAGAGATGAAAAGTAAGAGAAAACATAAGTACAGTAAGACAAGGAAGTCACGTAAAGAGAAAAACAGTAAGAAAAGCAGTAAGAATTTTTAAGAAACATAGTAAGACAAGAAAGTCACGTAAAGAGAAAAACAGAAAGAAAAACAAGTAAGAAACACAAGTTGGAAACCCAAGAGTGGGAGGAGCCAAGAAAGAGTATAAAAGCCAAGAGAGGCACAGACAAGACAGAAGTCAAACAGACACAAGAGAACACACATTGGCCCAGCCTGAAGAAGGCACAGATATGCCGAAACGTCGCGAGGGCCCAATGATGTACAATGCGCATACACCCAAGATGGGTAATTTTTTGAAACAGGGCAGGGACATCACCACCCAGCCCCATTGATGGCCCGTGCACTTCAGGTTGCCAGCTTGCTGGCGGCCTGCTTATTTACACAACCCTAACCCTACCCTAACCCTTTGCCCCCCTCCCCCCTCCCCTTCTAGCCCTAACCCTAATGGAGCCCTAAAAACCTAAACTAAGAGAAAAAAAGACAAGAAAGGTCAGAAAAAAAGACAGAGTACATAAAGGAAAGGATTTACAGGAAGGGGGTGCCATAAAAGAAAAATACAGAACATAGGACGGGATGTCTAAAGAGTAGGGGGTGCCATTTAAAGAAATATGTGAAAGAATAAAGAAAAGAACAACAGAAAAACAAAGAGAAAGAATAAAGAAGAACAGAAAGAATAAAGAAGAACAGAAAGAATAAAGAAAAACAGAAAGAACAAAGAACAACAGAAAAAGATAGAAAAAGGGAGAGCTAAAGCAGAAAAAACTGAGAACAAGAAAAAAACTAAGAAACAGAAAAAGTTAAGAAAAACAGAAATGAAAAAGAAGAGTATAAAAGGCCCAGAGTGGCAAAACTGAACACAAGAGCGGGTGGGCCAGCCTGAAGAAGGCTAAATTGAGCCGAAACGTCGCGATTGGCCCACCACAGTGCACTACACCCGCTTAGGGTAATTTTTTGAACAGGGGCACCAACACCAGTCCCAGTGATGGCCCGTGCACTCAGGTTCCGGCATAGCCGGGCCTGCTCTTTACCCAAATCCTAAAAGGTAAAAACACTAATTTGGCTTTCTAAAACTAAATTCGAACTGAAAAAAAGTGGGAGGGTATAAATAGAAGGGGAAGGCACTCTGCTCATTCCACTCCAAACCATCGGACAGAGCAGACCTCTGAGAGCAAGCCTGTTTTTCATTTTTTCTGTGTGTGCCTAGGCCTGAAGAAGACCTTCACAGGTCGAAACGTCGCCACATAGGCACACAAATTCGTATTCATTTGGCCTATTATAATTTAAGAGACTAATCCGAAGTACTTACTTTTAGTCTTTTAGTGAAACACGAGGAGCTTGTACCACAGTCTCAAGTATGACCAGACACATTTATTGATAAAGTATGGTGGATCGATGATAAGGAGTAATCTGAGTCGGACTCGGTCAATAAATATGCCACCAACATTTATTGTTTACTGTTAAGGAGTTTGGTCTGATACAACTTTATTTTAAATGTATGAACCATTTAGTTTAAGTATATATTTTTTGTTATGGATCATTCTCAAAAAAGAAAAACTTCCCTTTGATGAAAATCCTTTAGCAGTTGTTCAGTTCATGTTGAATTGTCTGAATTTAAACCCACAGACAATTCAACAGGTAACCATCTCTGTATGAATCCTTCTCTTTTCTTCTGTACAGTTTCTATGGTTTGTCTTTTCTCTCTCTTTTTTTTTTTCATTTTGGAAAGTACCTTGTACTTTTTGAGTCAGCACCCCAGTCATGATTCTAAGTGAGCTGAGCTGATACTTAAGACTATGATGCAGAATGCTGATTGGTTGGAAAGAAGTGGCATTAGAACTGTCCTATATGCAACACGACATCAGTCATGGCAGTTTTAAATGGCTAGACTGGCAGTGCCAACTGTGCCAAGCAGCTATGTACAAATATAAAAAAACATTGGCTCCCTATGCATCAGAGATGTTTCAAGCAGCTCTTCTATGATCAGCACTATCTACACAGGAAGTCGCATTTGCAGTGGAAAACAAAGCAAACAAAATAAACTGGTACCAAGAAATTAGTCAAGTTACAGCAGTGGAGTTGAAATATGCTCGTTGAATAATGAATTTAAATAATAATGTATTTTAATTACAATTTTGTCAGTCTTATACCCAAGTTTCTTTTGTCTTTGTTTTTCAAAAACTTTTTCAAATTACATATACCATCTTAAATGATTATGGAATGGTGGCCCTGGATAAGGAGGGTGTATGGATCAGACTGAGGTCTAAAATAACTTGCTTTTTTTCATTTTTGTTTTAATGTGCATACTTTTCAGAGTTGTCTGAGTGGCATGATGTTCTGCTGTGAGCTGAGTGAGAGTCTGAGTAAAAGATACCACATGTGAAAGAGTTTTATTTAGAAAAGTCAGTGTTTACCTCAGCCAGCTGGGAGCCTCACCTGTTCCTTGTTACCCACGGAGAAAGCGAGAGGTATTTGTTAGACTCAGCTATATTACTCCTAAGCCTTGGACTTGGGCAGAAAGAAGAATGCAGACCTATGCAGAGACTGTTTTGATATTTGTAGAGCAGTGTGAAGTCAGGCCAGCGGCTGTGAGTTGCAGGTGACTGCTGAAAGAAAAAATATTTTATTACTGCATTCCAGCACCAGGGTGGGTGCATAGAAATGGAATAAACTAGATGGGATGCAGTATGCTTTTTAAAATTACTATGCAGTACGAGCTGTCAGCATTTACAAGGTGACACTGAGTGCCAGGTGACTAAAGTGCTGAATACCCCACATACTGTTTACATATAGGGAGTTTCACTCGATTCAGAATTTCTTTGGAACTTCATTTTTCTTTTTGGATAAAAAAAAAAGTTTAATGAAAACATACAGTCAAGCAATCACAAAACCAAACTAACCCACATTATCCCAGCTTGATATTACAATGTTTCAAAGTTTCTAATATGTCAAATATTTACCTTTCTTGCCTTTTCTCAGACACAAAACGTTGAACATGATAAAAATTTCTTTTTTTTCTTTTTTTTTATAGTGATAGGAAAAGCTAGCTGTGGCTGCTATAGGCTGACACATTTTACTCACTAAAGAATAAAATCCTAATCCTTATTACCCAAGACCTGTTTCAGTTCCAAAAATGCGTCCCTTTGTCCCAAAAGATATTCTGTTCATGAGGTCATTCATTTGTCCCAGACATTTCCCAACAGATTTGTATATCTTGCTCATACATGATACTCTGAGTTACCTGGCTACACTTGAATTAATAACACGGGGGCTCTATAAATAAAGATTATTTGTATCATATTAAAATGATGATCGCAATAAATTTTAGGTTCGCCACATCTTAGTTTGCACTGGTTATGTCTGTTGCTGTACAACAGCCTTTAAGATGATCATTAATTCATTTGACTTCAGAGATGGAAAGTTAATAAAGACAAGAGTTGAAATGGTCCTTCTCTCCAACAGAGGAAACATATGAGTGGGTAGGACAGATTAATCTAATCTCAATATGACAAATATTTATCTGTAATGAAGGGAAATTTGCAAATGTGGTTCCCTTTAATATGAAAACAACAATGAGAACATGTCAAGATATGCTTTTTCTAAACCATCGTTGTACAACAAAGCAACACCAGCATTTGATGTGACATTAGGAGCCTTGCCTGGAGTTGGATTCTTTGAGTAAGTCCTTATAAATTCTCCTTAACGTGTTTCCTTCACCTCATGATGTTTTCCATCAAGGTCGAGGCAAAGTTATTAAGAAAAGATCCATCAGGGACTGTTTCTCCTCCGCCTAGGTGTCTTCAGGAGCACCTCAGGGATGTGTCCTCTCGCCACTGCTCTACTCCCTCTACACTTCAGACTGTGTGGCCACCCATGGCTCCAACACCATTGTGAAGTTTGCTGACAACACAGTGGTGTTGGGTGCCATCTCCAACGACGATGAGGCGGCCTACATGGACGAAGTGAAGAATCTGGCATCATGGTGCCAGGACAACCACCTCCAGCTGAACGTCGGCAAGACCAAGGAGCTGGTGGTGGACTTCAGAAGGAGTCAGCACAGAGACTACAAGCCCAAGACTACAAGAGGGTGCAGTCCTTCAAGTATCTCGGTGTCCACATCTCCTCAGACCTGACATGGGCTGCCCACATTCAGGTCCAGACCAAAAAGGCTAGGCAGCGCCTGTATCACCTACGACAACTGAGGAAGTTCAGGGTCTCTCCAAAGATCCTCAGGATTTTCTATACAGGCGCTGTGGAGAGCATCCTCACACAGAACATCACATCGTGGTTTGGGAACAGCTGTGTGAAGGACCAAAAAGCTCTCCAGAGAGTGATCCGTACAGCAGAACGCTGCTGCAGGATTGCTCTCCCCCCGCTTCAGGACACCTACACCAGGAGATGCCGGACTAGAGCAGCGCAGATACTGAAGGACCCGTCCCATCCAGGCAACAAACTGTTCCAACTTCTGCAATCTGGTAGAAGGTTCTGCATCTTCCGGGCAAGGACAGAGAGACTCAAGAGGAGCTTCTATCCCCAAGCCATCCGTGCCCTAAACACACACACCCGCCCTCTCACATCATCTATAATTGACTGAGACAGGACTCTCTTCCAGACTCTCTCTCTCTCTCTCTCTCTCTCTCTCTCTCTCTCTCTCTCTCTCTCTCTCTCTCTCTCTATCTATCTATCTATCTATGAATATGAATGTAAGAAGGAGGGAAAAATGAATTTGAGAAAACAAATGAAGCTTTTACCCACTGACACAGGAGATGCACAGGGGACAAAAGACACAGTGGAAGACAAATGTATGTACATGGGGGACACATTATGACACAGCTGTGAACAGGCCACAGGTACTACCTACTCTGTATTCCATATTCTATGTTACGAAAGCTGCCAGCCTCTCTACATGTGCTTGGAAAGACAGAGGAGAGAAACATGTGTTTTGAGTTTTCAGAGCCTTTAAAGTGAAGAGCCAATTGGAGCAGAGAAGCAAGGTACTGAGAAAATAGAGAAGAAATGAGAGCGTGGCTTAGGTTTAGGTGTGTTTGAAAACCGAGAGCTATTCTATTGTTTGGAAAACAATATGTCCCCAAGTTTCCTTCTCCTCTTGTCTATTTTACTGACGCAAAGACCGTATTGACCAGAATAATTCATCATTTATTTGAGATTTTTCATTGTTGGACTGTGTACTCCTCCTGGAAGATGTTAGGGAATGTCATTATGTTGTGCAGATATACAGTATGCATATACAGCATGGCTTTGGGGCCAATGAGCAATGGATGAGAAGTTAAGACATATAAAGCTCCATTCGCATTATTTCTTTTTTCTTTTGCAGTACAAACACTGACACACACGGTTTGTAGTTAAATGTACAGTAATCTGAGGGCACATGCACGATTCATGAACATCAATGCTGCTGTCACAAAGGTCCATTCTATTGCTTTCGATATGAAATAGAAAAGGCTGGAATTTGTACTCCTTTTCTTGCCTCACCGATGATAATAAAGCTTTAAATTGTAAATGAACAGTGTAAATACAGTACTTTTCTATTCTTAACTTCAAATTTATATTGAGAATTTGAGCATCAGCGCATCTGCCATATTTCAGTCATGACAGATGGCTGCCCCTCCCTGAGCCTGGACGTGCCGAAGGTTTCTTCCTGTAAAAAGGAGGGTTTTTTTCTTTCCACTGTTGCCAAGTACTCTATCAAAGGAGCTAGTTTGATTGTTGTGGTTTTCTTTAGTATTATTGCAGGATTTCTACCTTACATCATAAAGCGCTTTGAGGCAACTGCTGTTGTGATTTGGTGGCATATAAATAAAACAGAATTGAATTGTCTACTGACGGTTCCCATCTATCCTATCAGAGTCTGAAACAAATCTACAGAGAAAAACATAAAAACTGCAACTATTCAATTATGTGATATTTCAATTTTTCCTTTTAAATGGGACTGCAATTTTGTTTCTGCATGATTATTTGCTATTGTGTTTTAAAAAAAATTTTGTTTTGCCAAAATATTGCAAAATTTAAGAATCTGCTACAGTAAAGTGTACACTTTACTGTACATGTGTGTCCTCTGCAAGAGTGAAACAACAAGGTCAATACAAGTGCCTGTGAAATGTGAGGATGTAATCTGGATATTTTTCATTTATATATATATATATGTGTGTGTGTGTGTGTGTGTGTGTGTGTGTGTGTGTGTGTGTGTGTGTGTGTGTATTAACAGTTTTTTAACAGTTGCAGTATATCCGCTTGTAAAGCGATTACAGTTTTAGTTTAGTGTAACTAAATGTTGAATGTTAACCTGTGCAATGTTTTTGTTTTGTAGACTTGTCATCCAGCTGTTTGAAGTTGTTTTTTAAAGTCATATATAACTAAAAAATAAAAAATAATCTTTGACAAAGAGACTAGCAGCCACGCTCTATGTTACAGATTTGCCAGCCTTTTGGAATTACCAGATACATTTTTTAAATATTTGAGATCTCAAATATTAAAATGCAAAGTGTATGTGTCACGGTCCGGGGCAGCGGCCGTGTGGAGAGTGGAAGGAGGACTCAAAGCGCAGCACTCATTCAGGTGTGAGGGTGATTTATTGATAATAACAAACATAAAGAGGAGATGGCAAAACAGAACTACGGAGGAACTAAACTGGGTGAAACTACACAAAGGAGTGGCAAACCTGAACACGAAGGGAGAACAGCAGGGAGAGCACGCAGAGGATTTCACAGGGTAGATGCAGAGTACGCAGGGTAACACAGAGGATGAACACAGGTAGGAACACAGACGACGCGACGAGGAGCAGAGGAAATCACACGCTATAAATACACAAAGAGACACTGGGAAATCACACACAGATGGGGGAAACAGCTGGACCTGATTAACCTGACGAGACAGGGGAACACTAACACCAGGGACCAACAGAGGGAGCACAAACCCAGAACCCAGTGTCTAAAATCCCAAACACAAACCATCCCAAAACAGCCATGAATAATAATGAAAGTAATAACAATAAGTACATAAACATAAAGTCACTGAGTCATGGTCGCAGGACCATGACAGTACCCCCCCCCCTCAAGGGCTGGCCCCCGACCGCCACAGAAACACACCACCAGATCCGGGCGGGCGGCAGGGGGCCCAGGACGGAGGGACCGGACCACGACCACGGACGGAGGCCCCAGAGTCCCAAAACAAAGATGAACACAAAACCCACAGGGGAGCAGAGTCCAAAGCACAGTTCAGGAGGCCGTCCACGAAGAAGGCAGCGGCGGCGCGTAAAGAGTTCAGGAGGCCGGCCGTGCGGAAGGCAACGGCGGCGCGTAAAGAGTTCAGGAGGCCGGCCGTGCGGAAGGCAACGGCGGCGCGTAAAGAGTTCAGGAGGCCGGCCGTGCGGAAGGCAGCGGCGGCCACACAGGCGATGGCGGTCCGGGGGCCGGCCGTGCGGAAGGCAACGGCGGCCACTCAGGCGATGGCGCTCGGCCAGTAGCCTAGCCAGCGGTCCAGAAAACGGCCGTTTAGCTCCAGACCCAAACGAGGCTGGGCCAGGCGAGGCTGAGGGCACGGAAGCCGGGACCGCAGCAGGCGGAGATGATGATGCAGACACAAAGGCTGGACCAGACGAGGATGCAGACACGAAGGCTGGACCAGGCGAGGATGCAGACACGGAGGCTGGACCAGGCGAGGATGCAGACACGGAGGCTGGACCAGGCGATGCTGATGATGCTGATGATGGACCAGACGAAGATGAAGCTGAAGCTGGACCAGACGAAGATGAAGCCGGACCAGGCGAAGATGAAGCCGGACCAGGCGAAGATGAAGATGAAACCGGGCCAGGCGAAGATGAAGATGAAACCGGGCCAGGCGAAGATGAAACCGGGCCAGGCGAAGATGAAACCGGGCCAGGCGATGAAGAAGCTGCAGCTGAAGCTGGGCCAGGCGAAGCTGACGCTGTAGCTGAAGCTGGGCCAGGTGAGGATGAAGCTGGACCAGAATCAGGCGAGGCTGAAGCTTCAGGCTGAGGCGTGGCAGTAGCAGGTGGTAGCGCTGCAGGTGATGATACTGCAGGAGGCGGCGCTGCAGCCACAGGTGGAGAAGCAGCCACAGGTGGAGAAGCAGCCACAGGTGGCCGGACGGGATCCTCGGGCCCCCCAGCAGGCGAAGCAGGAGGCTGGACGGGCTCCTCGGGCCCCCCAGCAGGCGAAACAGGAGGCTGGACGGGCTCCTCGGGCCCCCCAGCAGGCGAAGCGGGAGACTGGACGGGCTCCTCGGGCCCCCCAGCGAAAACAGCCACAGAACCAGTGGGCACCGGGGCCCCCGGCACACATGAAACAAAGCCAGTAGGCACGTGGGCCTCTGGCACACATGAAACAAAACCAGCAGGCACGTGGGCCTCTGGCACACATGAAACAAAACCAGTAGGCACGTGGGCCTCTGGCACATGTGAAACAAAACCAGTAGGCACGTGGGCCTCTGGCACATGTGAAACAAAACCAGTAGGCACGTGGGCCTCTGGCACACATACGGAGGGCTGCAGCTGCGCAGAGCACTGACCCTGCTCAGGCAGTGACAGCCCGGTGCAGTTCACAGCTGGCATCTTGGCCACCAGGGGTCCAGAGTAAGCTGAGGGCAGCAACCCCGCCTCTGGGGAAGCCCCGGAGTGAGTAACAGTCACTAATGTTGCCAGCTGTTGAGGAACAGGTCCGTAATGTAACAGTTTGTCTCCCTGCTCAGAAACGGCGGTGGAAAAACAGTGTGAAAATTGTGGCTTAAGGGAGGCTAATGGTTGAGCTACAGACTGGGAAGCTTGTGACTGGACACAGAACTGAGCCGGAGAATGGTGATAGAGTCCTGGCTCAGAAGGAGTGGCAGAGAAACAGTCTCTCGGTTTCACAGAGGGTCTGTACACGCCCACTTGCGAAGGGTCCGTTACCACGAAGGTGGGTAAGCGATCCGAACAGTCTCCCATCCCGCTCTGGATAGCCCCAGAAAACAGAGTCTCGGAATCTGGGGAAGCCAGAACATGTCGCTCGCTCACCGCCTCGGACTGCTCGGAAGTAAAAGCAGACGGGGGGTGAAGACCGAGGTCCAGAAGGAGGAACTCCCGCTCCCACGAACAAAGCGAGCCCAGAAGCCATGGGAGACCGGTCACCAGACGCTGTAGCCGCCTCTCTACAGCGCGCTGGGACGTGCCACCCGGGCTTTCCAGCCACAGGTCGATCAGCTCCTGTGTGGCATCGATGAGATTTTCCCATAGTTCCCTGGATGGATTAAGCGCTGCTGGGTCCATGTTGTGGTCGCGTCGTACTGTCACGGTCCGGGGCAGCGGCCGTGTGGAGAGTGGAAGGAGGACTCAAAGCGCAGCACTCATTCAGGTGTGAGGGTGATTTATTGATAATAACAAACATAAAGAGGAGATGGCAAAACAGAACTACGGAGGAACTAAACTGGGTGAAACTACACAAAGGAGTGGCAAACCTGAACACAAAGGGAGAACAGCAGGGAGAGCACGCAGAGGATTTCACAGGGTAGATGCAGAGTACGCAGGGTAACACAGAGGATGAACACAGGTAGGAACACAGGTAGGAACACAGACGACGCGACGAGGAGCAGAGGAAATCACACGCTATAAATACACAAAGAGACACTGGGAAATCACACACAGATGGGGGAAACAGCTGGACCTGATTAACCTGACGAGACAGGGGAACACTAACACCAGGGACCAACAGAGGGAGCACAAACCCAGAACCCAGTGTCTAAAATCCCAAACACAAACCATCCCAAAACAGCCATGAATAATAATGAAAGTAATAACAATAAGTACATAAACATAAAGTCACTGAGTCATGGTCGCAGGACCATGACAGTATGTTTGCTGGTTTTTTTTTATCTTAGCTTTTATGGCTTAAAATCTGATTTGGGGGTTTAACATTAACTGGCATTAAAACAGCATAACAAAGAAGCCTGACAACTTTACTCAGTCATGTTTCTATACAGCCTGATTTTGATACTGAACTCCACTTAGCAGATTTTTTAGAGTGTACTTTGCCCTTATCACAGTATAAACATCTACTCAACCAGAATAACCTGCTGGTGCCAATGTACAGATAACAAATGTTAGCTACGTATCTTAAATGGGATTTTGTAACAAAGAAACACTCAGAACTTACTACTACTAATATTTACATTTGTTTGAAGATCTGAAACATTTAAGTGTGACAAACACTTAAATGAAAGGCAGGATACTCTCACAGAATTGCACGTAGTTCTTTTTGTGTAATCTTTGAAGGAGCTTTTCTAAACTGTCTAAAAGAAGTTCTTTGAGAGTTTGCTTTTCTTTATTCATCATTTCAAACTACAAAAAAGTCAGCTACTTAGAAATGCTTTTGGAGTTCTTTCTGCATATTTATAATGTTTGTTTGTTTTTTTAGGGTCCATTCTAAGTTGTTGTGATTGTATCGTGGTTCACATCTACCAGATTTTACTAACAAGAATGACTTTGTCAGTAACTAAGCTATATGCCTGTATTTGCTGGGAGGGGTGCCTCTATGGGCTATAGATCCAATGTCATGTCCTAAATTAAAACATCTGACTCTAAGTTGCATACTGGAAGGAGGCAAAGGAGCTTGCAAAGAAAAGCGTCTGGACTTCTTTAAGTTACTTGAAGACGTTTCACCTCTCATCCGAGAAGCTTCTTCAGTTCTAAGGTCAAATGGTGGAGAGTCCCAGATATAAACCTAGTGGGAGTGTCCCCCCACAGAGGGACAAAAGGACCCCCTGATGATCCTCTAATCGCCTGAGCCAAGGTGTGAAACTGGGTGTGGGTCCCAATCAGCCGGTGTGGCTTTTCTTTGCGAGCTCCTTTGACTACGATGACCTGGATGACTGAGAACCTTCACAGACATACTGGAAGGGAGCCATTTACACAATCTCCACTATTCTTGTGTTTGTGTTGTAGATGAAATTTAGACCACAGTTCATAAACAGTGAGTGCCGAAATCCTATTGAGTGACTACTTCAGGAAGTATTTTTTTGCATTTACAATAGTGCATGCTATTTGCTGTGGTATAATAATAATTGTTTTGGAGGAAGGAAGGTTCAGGGTTTAAGTAGTCATCATCATGGGCTCATCCGATTAGAATGGGAATAAGCAGTCATCTATCATTTGCAGGTTTTGTCGTTTTATTGAATAAAGGGGTAAAGGAAAGACACACATGGACTGCTATCTCTCAGCTGCCACCCCATGTGGGAGTGAAGAAAGAGTGAGGGGTAGGTGAGTGCAGCCCTTATATAACGAGTGACAGGTGAGTGCAATTAAGGCCAAGCACCACACCCAATCAAAGGTGAGGAAAGAAACAAGGTGCATCTGGTGAAGTGAATGTGCTGAAAGGTGAGCCTTTACAACAATAATAGTAATGTATACTTTATTGATCCCCGTGGGGAAAATCCTTTCCGCATTTAACCCATTCACTCAGTGAAGCAGTGGGCAGCCACTGTGCACCCGGGGAGCAGTGTGTAGGGACGGTACCTTGCTCAGGGGTAACTCAGGGTAGCCGTTCAGTGGATTCAAACCCCCGACCTTCCAATCCTGGGTCCACCACTCTACCTACTGAGCTATCCCTCCCCTGGGGATGCCAGTATGCCAGCTAACAACAGCTGCACAACACAAGAGAACCGTCCAGTATCTACAGACACATAATGTATAATGTTGTATACAGCCTTTATCTGTTTTTTTTGACATTTCTTAAGAAACTGATATTGCACCTTTTTTTAGTGTGATCTGGAAATGATTTATTGTCTACTTCACTATTTGACTGAATAAGCAAATCCATTATTAATGTAATCAACAATCAAAGACATTATTTAGGGGGCACACAGTTTTCATCTGTCTCTGGTTTGGGTGGCTAGTAACAGCAGCACACAGTACAAATGCCAAGAACTGATAATAATACGAATAATTGTCACACTCTTTTATGATCACATTTGCTGATGATTGTTTCATACAGCAGTATACCATATAGCACAGGCATTTTTACATGTATTTTTTAATGAAAATGACCTTGAATCTAATCAAATAGGATGTGTAACATGGGCCTTATCAAAAACTGTCTGCTTCCACTCACTTTTTATGTGACTTGAAAACATGGATTTTATTGGTTAAATGCTACAAGTCTTGTTTGCAAACTTTACAACAGACCACTGGAGGATTTGGTCCGGATTGGTATTTGATGTTTCTTTTTTTTTTTTTTTTTCACATCAAGAAGCCACCTTCGTCTTTATTAATAAAATTGTTTGGTTAATACAGATGCTGTAGCTCAGAGGGAGTCAGTGAGCTGAAGTGGATGAACACTCCATGTAATCTTAAACACCAAGCTGTGTGACTGCAAAAAACAAAAGAAAACAAAGCAAAAAAAAAAAAAATTAAATAAAAAAACAAGAACAAGAAACCTTGTGTAGAGCTTGGGTTGGGAAGAAAAAAAAAGGGAAAAAAAACAAACAACAAACATCTGTAGTGTGAAATCTTTTCCATATTTTGACATATGTTACATTTCTTTTCATTTACAAAAGTGCAAACAGATCACGTTCAGATCTACTCAATATAAGCCATGGCGCGTGGGACTCAAACAGCCGCATTCAGAGTAGCAAAATTTATGTCTTGGACCTCGGTGCCATCAGTCCAGCTACACAGTAACAGGAAAGAGAATTTAAACATTTCTGTTTTGTTTTTTCCATATAATGGGAAGATTCGCAATACAAGTCCTCGGCAATGGATATTGTTATGATTATGGCACACACTTTTTGGTCCATCCTCAGACACAGACATTGTTTTTTGCTAAATGTTTAAATAGTTGTTTTTTTCGTGTGTGTTGATATACAATGCCTCCTGCTCCACCCCAAGTCTCTCACCCTCCCAGTTCATGTTGTCATCAGTTGAAAGTCATACTGTACAAATGTCAAAGGGCAATCAATAATCAGAGTTTACAGGAAGTAGTCTGGGGTGCGGCGAGTGACGTGGGGCTCCCCTCTGCGAGGCGCTGGATCAAACTGCAAGAAAGAGTATTTTAGGGTGTCGTCTAGTTCCATGATTGCCGCCTGGTTGCCGCAGCGGTAGCAGTAGTTGGGAGCGAATATTTGATGTTTCCAAGCCATAAGTAATAATCTCAGGCTCAGTGTATTTTTTTTTTTTGCATGATTATTTGTTATTGAGTGATTTCCATAATATTTTTAGATAAATATTATGGAAATCACTCAATAACAAATAATCATGCCGTTTCTGAAGTTAAATGTCTTTTTTTTTTATTACTTATGGCTAATAATCTCAGAAATTACAGAGTAGGTAGTACCTGTGGCCTGTTCACAGCTGTGTCATAATGTGTCCCCCATGTACATACATTTGTCTTCCACTGTGTCTTTTGTCCCCTGTGCATCTCCTGTGTCAGTGGGTAAAAGCTTCATTTGTTTTCTCAAATTCATTTTTCCCTCCTTCTTACATTCATATTCATAGATAGATAGATAGATAGATAGATAGATAGAGAGATAGAGAGAGAGTCTGGAAGAGAGTCCTGTCTCAGTCAATTATAGATGATGTGAGAGGGCGGGTGTGTGTGTTTAGGGCACGGATGGCTTGGGGATAGAAGCTCCTCTTGAGTCTCTCTGTCCTTGCCCGGAAGATGCGGAACCTTCTACCAGATTGCAGAAGTTGGAACAGTTTGTTGCCTGGATGGGACGGGTCCTTCAGTATCTGCGCTGCTCTAGTCCGGCATCTCCTGGTGTAGGTGTCCTGAAGCGGGGGGAGAGCAATCCTGCAGCAGCGTTCTGCTGTACGGATCACTCTCTGGAGAGCTTTTTGGTCCTTCACACAGCTGTTCCCAAACCACGATGTGATGTTCTGTGTGAGGATGCTCTCCACAGCGCCTGTATAGAAAATCCTGAGGATCTTTGGAGAGACCCTGAACTTCCTCAGTTGTCGTAGGTGATACAGGCGCTGCCTAGCCTTTTTGGTCTGGACCTGAATGTGGGCAGCCCATGTCAGGTCTGAGGAGATGTGGACACCGAGATACTTGAAGGACTGCACCCTCTCCACTGGAGCTCCATTGATGATAATGGGCTTGTAGTCTCTGTGCTGACCCCTTCTGAAGTCCACCACCAGCTCCTTGGTCTTGCTGACGTTCAGCTGGAGGTGGTTGTCCTGGCACCATGATGCCAGATTCTTCACTTCATCCATGTAGGCCGCCTCATCGTTGTTGGAGATGGCACCCAACACCACTGTGTCGTCAGCAAACTTCACAATGGTGTTGGAGCCATGGGTGGCCACACAGTCTGAAGTGTAGAGGGAGTAGAGCGGTGGCGAGAGGACACATCCCTGAGGTGCTCCTGTGTTGATGGTGATGCTGTTGGAGAAGCACCTGCCCACCCTCACCACCTGAGTTCTGCCAGTGAGGAAGTCCAACACCCATGCACACAGACGGCTGTTAAGTCCCAGATCCCTGAGCTTTGTGAACAGTCTGCAGGGCACTATTGTGTTAAACGCTGAACTTTAATCACCAAACAGCATTCGCACATAGTTACCCTGTTTCTTGTCCACGTGGCTGAGGGTGGTGTGCAGGACGTGGGCGATGGCATCCTCTGTGGATCTGTTGGATCGGAAGGCGAACTGCAGCGGATCTGTGGTGTCTGGGAAGGAGGAGGAGATATCGTTAGACTGGTGTACGATATTTCTTTAACTAGTCGATGATTACATGGCTTACTTGCTTTTGCGTTTAAAACCAAGAACATTTGGGGACGACTGAGGTATGCTGCAATACATCCTGGAAGTCAGTTTGATTAATAAAAAAAAATGCTTGGAGTCCAGACAAAAACAAGCTAGAGTTCTTGCTTAATTTGAATGGTTGTTTGGTTACTTTAATTTACAAGGTTATCCTGTATCAACATCAGTGTATTTAAGAAGGGCATCATATTCTGTCATGACTGACAGGGTGAGGTTTGTTAGAAGGTTTTGCTGTCACTGTCCCTACTAAGGACAGTCGCAAGATTAGAGCACTCTGTTGGCATTAAGGGCACTGCCTTGGACTGGTTCAAATCTTACCTCTCCAATCGGCTTTCTTCGGTACATCTGGCCTCATCTTCCTCTTCCCCTGTACCTGTTTGCTGTGGTGTCCCCCAGGGTTCTGTGTTAGGCCCGACCCTTTTCTCACTGTATATGCTTCCTTTAAGTGCTATCTTTGAGAAATACCACATTGCTTTTCACTATTATGCGGATGACATCCAGATTTATTTTGAGTTACATGATGATCTCGCTTTATCTTTGAATAACTTTCGTGAGTGCATGAGTGAGGTCAAGAAATGGCTGTTGGCAAATACTCTTATTCTCAATGAAAAAAAGACTGAAATCGTGATTTTTGGCAGTAATGCCCTTCGCGTCAAACTTCAAGATGCCTTTGGCTTTCTTACTAGTTCTTTCTCTGATACTGTCAGGAATCTGGGTGTCTTGTTTGACAGCTCCTTTAAACTTGATAAACAGGTGTCTGCTGTTGTCAGATCTAGTTTTTATCAGCTTCGTCTCATCTCCAGGGCCAGACACTATATCCCGTATAATGACTTAGAAAAGCTCATTCATGCTTTTGTAACGTCAAGACTAGATTACTGTAACTCACTCTATTCTGGTCTCCATGCTACCCTTCTACATAGATTACAGACAGTTCAGAATGCTGCGGCTCGTATTCTAACTAAAACCAAGAAGTTTGACCATATTACTCCGGTTCTTGCTGAGCTGCATTGGCTGCCTATCAAATACCGTATTCGATTTAAAATTTTGCTGCTTACTTTTAAAATCATCAATAATACTGCACCAACCTATCTTAAGGAACTTTTAAACCCTTATGTCCCTGCCAGGGCTTTAAGGTCATCCTCGCAGTTATTGTTAGTTCAGCCCAGATCTCGGTTGAAATCTAGAGGCGATCGATCGTTTGCCTTTGCTGCACCTGAGTTATGGAACAGCCTCCCGATTGGCATTCGGGAGTCTGATTCTATTTTTTCTTTTAAAGCACGCCTTAAAACTTATCTTTTTGAACTTGCCTTTTCTACCCGTTAAATGCTGACTGTTAACTGCGACCTATTGCATTAACTTTTACTATTCCTTCATTCTTGGTGTTCTCTATCATGCGGCACTGGGTCTGTTATAATCTATGTGCTGCAGTCCATTTTATTAGTGGCTTTCTACTGTGAACATTGTCTGCTGTTCTTATTATTTTTGATATTAATGCTCTTAATTGTATTATTTTATTGTTTTTCTGTAAAGCACTTTGGTATGCCTAGGCTTTTAATGTGCTCTATAAATAAAGGTTGTTGTTGTTGTTGTAAGGACACATTTAATGATTTTTATTACTTATTAACTGGATAATTTATTACTTATGAATAACAAAATCGGCAAATCCATTAAAAATTCCTGTAAGTGTAGGCTAAAATGACCTGTTGCAGCATGTCTTTTTGCAAACCTATGAAAAAAAGTCAGCTTTATTTCCAAAAAAATCAGTTGCAGCTGATATTCAATCAAGTGATTTTTTCATTTGCTATCATCTTTAATGACGTGGATTATTAGCATACACAGAGAAATCCAGGTTATTTTAAGTGTCTCGCCCCACTCGACATAAACAACAAGTGGAAGGAGTCTCTTAACTAGTAATTTCCTTTGTTTCATCCTAGTTTTACAGAGGTTCACTTCATTTAAAAGTCATACTTTACATCTTGTTTTAGAATTTCATGTGCAGGGACATAAAAGTCTGTCCTTAAAGCAACAGAGCAGCGTTTACTCTAACTGCTGTCCAACATCTGATATTTCTGACATTTACACAAAAGTCAAATTAGTAAGAATAAAAAATGGGACAGGCTCGTGTTGAGTGACGTAATTCCACGCCCGCCTGCCCTTTCTCTCAGTGCGCGAGCTCGAGAGTCCAAAGTATAAAGTAGCGCGAGCGCCTTAAGTGAGACGGGGTGGGGGGGAATGTAGTCGATAGCGGAGGACACACAGAAGCGCACACTCCTGCATGCAGCCACATCTGGCGTTACAGTGGAACACAGACCATATGTGTACATGTGAGCACTGAGGAGTGGAGGGCTTCACAACTCGACTGAGGAGTAAATATAAGAAAATGGACCCGGAGTTATGGATTTAAAGTGCAGAGGACTTGAAATGGGCGGTCTACTGCTGGCGTTGCTGCTCTGGAGTTGCCTTCTGTCGGCGGTTGACGGTACGTTTACTTTTTGTTCACAACATGGATCCTCAAGAAAGGTGGAAGCACGAAAGCTGATAAGAACACTGGTGAACACGGTCCGAGCCTGCCGCGCATTTGTGCACTTCACTGCCCTCAAATGTTACCACATTTGGTCAGTCTGAGTCTAGCAGCGATTTCTTGTGTCAAACTTTAGATTTTTATATCCCAAGGGCAAACCAACACAATGGAAGTCTTTAAACTTTGAATTGGTGTTGGCGACACGCTCTATGAGAGGGATTGTGTAACCAAACGGACCCCTGCTTTCCCCCTCAGTTTTACAGCCGTCACAGTTACAGGAAAATAAATTAACTTTAAAGTCAGCCTGGCTGTTTTGTCGGGCCTCGGTAGCTCCATTCGTGCTCGGTGTCGGATGTCAGCCAGTCTTTCTTCTGTAATGGTGCAAATACGCCGGTATGTTTATTTGAGAAAGAGCACACCAGAGAACCAGGCAAACATTTTCCAATGAGGATCGATGTCTTTATAAGCATTCCCTTCTCCACCGCCTGAATTGCGCTATTACTATTTAATCGCCTGAAACGGCTCAGCGAGAGGCGGAGCTTAGTTTTCTCTCATGTGGATACATTTTTGCAGGTCCTGGTGCTTTCTATGCGGCCACTTACAGCTCAGGCATATTATTTCATGCTCCAATACTTCATATAAAATTAACTTCTAAAAACTCTAGCTCCCTTTAAGCTCACTCAATTGTTTTTTTAAGGTACAGATAAGACCAATTCCAGATTTGTTGATGAAAGTTGCAATCTTTGATTTTCTACTTTCCGTCAGTGTCACCGGGCCACTGACTCAAAGCTAGTTATAACTTTGCATAACAATAATTTACATAAGAAGAATGACCAAAGTGGAGGCTATCTCTGACTTCATTCTAACTTAACAGTTTGAGCTATATGCCGCACCTACTCAGCTATTTTATCATTACAATTTTACTGAGTCAGCTACCTCATGTCGTCACTGAGCTGGTTAGCTGGTCAATTATGTGTTAAAAGAATCTTACTGGTTTTACTACTCAAACAAAGAGCATGAAGTGTAGTTGCTGACTGTGTAAATGTATATTATGAGGTTCAAAAAAACAAAATGTGTCCACAGTATTTGTGTTTGTTGGATTGTGTATAGCCCTCAAGCACACAATAGTGACATTTCTTAAGAACTTATCGTTCTTAATCCTTGACTAGATAGTAGATAATAGAGAACCGACTGAAAGGCACTGTATTACTGACTCTTCAGATTTCATCATTCCTTTTTATGATCGCTAAGTAGCTCATACGCTTTCTCTGAGTTATTTTTGATAAACCTTTAACCAAACACAGCCAGAGAAAACGCAGTAAATACTCACTCATTACTTATTACTCCAACTACTGCCAACCTTCTAGTAGTAAGTCCTTCATGATTACTTTACAACTGTGGTATTAGGTAAGGAACAATTCTCAGCTTGAGAGCTGGGTGAGTAATTTTCTTTTCTTTTAGTTTTCACTTCACTTTAACCGTAGAGAAAGCACAGTGCCTTTTATTTAATGACATGTAGCTAACAGCAATAATTATTTTAAAGGTTAGGGACTAAAAAACAATGTCGTGGTTTAATAGTTGATAGAAAATAAAATAAATTGCGGCAGTATATAAAACATGCATTTTATATTATTCATCTGCAGCACTTAAATACTACAAACCTGTTAATGCATCCAGTAAACTGCTAATGAAGCCTAATTTGTGAGCAAAAAATAATTCTTTAAACACATTTTTTTTTACTAATATTTACATCGTTTTCATTCAGTAATCTTTCAACAGAGGTCCTCTAATTCTGTTCAAGTATGTTTAAGTTGTATTTTGCTACTTTTTGCCTGAGCACCACTGTGTCATTGTTATAATTTAACTGTCCTCTTATTTAAAGTGAAGCATGTTTTGTTAGGACTTCAGTTTTTTCTTAACAGTTTTTTTTCTAACAGCACAGTAGGCCAGTTGAAAAATTCCTTAGGCCTGTTGTACTATTTTCAAATGAAATCTTTCACACACTTTCAGCTGTGTCATAAATGGTAACAAAGTCCAACAAGAACCTGTTGCTCAAAGTAACATATTTATCTTGTACCCTTGAGAAAGCATGACACTATTCATTATCACTTACAGTTGAACAGAGTAATGTCAAATTAACCATTAACCATAAGAACATTCATCCAAGTCATGTATATGTTTCCTACAGATCCACATCTAGGATGTATTTGTATGTGCATGAGTCTATGCCTTTCAAGAAAATCTCTCATCCTGAACTCAGTTTCTCCGGTTTTGGGCTTCAACTGTCCTTGTTTAGCTCTTTACCCTTGGTAACCATGAACCCCTTCACCACCTGCCGCAGGTTCTTCTTAGTGTGGTGCTTAGCAGATTTCCAGAGGAAAACAGTTGGAGCTGACATACACAGAACCACAGGATGAGATCCTTTCTGGGAGGCCACTGAAAGACAGAGGACTGCCACAATAGCAACATTAGCTACAGATTATGTAAGATAATATACCTGGCTGGCCACCCAGGCATAATAAGTACACTCCAAGTGTAGGAAACACTGAGATAGCTTTGCCTGTTAGGAACATAACTATTAATATGGTGATTGACAATAGAATATAGCAATATTTATACAGAGTATCAAGCATTCCATAGTTAGCATTTTGCAGCACAGCAGTGATTGTGTATTAATTCAGTTCAATTTTATTTATATAGCACTAGATCACACCTTGATAATGATGAATTACAGTAGTCCAGCCTAAAACTAGTTTTTCTGCATCGCCCTGAGAGAGGAGATTTCTAATGTTAGAGATATTGCACAAATTGAAGAAAGCAGTCCTACATATTGGTTTAATATGTGCAATGAAGAACAAATCCTGGTCAAAAGCTACTTTCAGTCTTTTCCTCACAGTGTTACTGGAGGCCAAGGTAATGCTGGCCTCCAGTAAGCATGTGGTTAGACACCATGTTTCTAAGATTTTTAGGGACAAGTACATTAACGTCAGTTTTATCTGAATTTAGAAGCAGGAAATTAGAGTCTATCTAGGTCTTTATGTCTTTAAGACATTATTTCAATAATTGGTGGATGTTATCAGGCTTCTTGGTTGGGTATCATCTGCATAGCAGTGAAAATGTATGCATTGCCTTCTACTGATACTACCTATGTGAAACATGTATAATGTAAACAGAATTGGCCCTAGTGCAGAACTCTGTGAACTGCATAATTAACCTTAGTATCTGAAGAGGATTCTCCATTTACATGAACAAATTGGAGTCTTATACATACGTATAATTCCGATCACTGTGGTGCATTACCTTTAGTCCACTGTAGGTGCAATACCATGCAAGTGTGTGTATGCTGACAGGTATCCTTATGAAACTGTAAGAAGAGATGAATGGCACTCATATCTGATGTTTAAAATGTTTTAGTACGGACCTCTGCCTGCGCTGAAGCAATTCAGTTCAAATCAAATCAGTTTTATTTATAAGGTGCCAAAACACAACAGCATTCGCCTCAAGGTGCCTTATATTGCAACGTGAAGACCCTACAATAATACAAACCAAAAACAGCTAAATCCCAGCAGCAACAATACAGCTACATTTATAATACTGTTGTTCTCATTCACATGTTTTTTGTGTTTCTGTTGTCAGACATTATGACAATATTGGATGGAAAATGAAATGCTGCTGTAATTGAACCTCATAAATGCCACATGCTAACAAGTTACTGTGGCACAACATCGAAACTGTTTTATGCTTAAGTTGTGAGGATAAAAAGCGGATGATCACAGTTGAAAACAGCTAGGCTGTGTGTTTTGCCAATATTCACAATTAATATAAAGAAGCTTTCAGGCAACAACTTTGGGACCTCTCTGGTGTGGCATACATCAGGGTTTTGCAAATCCACACTTTAACACCAAACTCATGTTCTGAGATTTACAAGTTAGGATATGCTTGATCTGTTACTACTAAAAAGTTGATGTGATTTCCAGCCTTGCAAAAACTCACTGAATGAGATGCATTAGAATATGAGAAGGGAAGGGAAAATGGTTTAAGGGTAGGAAGGGAAATCTGAGGAGCTAAACGTGAGGAGAAGGGGTATGGTAACAGCACTGAGGAGGAATGAAAGTACTGGGTTTATAATAATAAACTTTATTTATAAAGCACACTTAAAAACCAAGGGTATGCCAAGGTGCTTAACAAGTAAAATAGAGTATAGGAGGAGGATAATAGAAATAATAGAAATAGGACCAAAGCAAGTACTAAATATGCAAGCAGATAACTGTCACTAATACATAGGAAAGCAACAGGTACAGAGCAAACAAGAATTTAAATGAGCATAAAAGTGCGTGATATAAAATCATAAAAGAAATATTAACTAGAGGGAAAGGCAAGATTGAATAAGTGGGTTTTTAATCGTGATTTGAACAGTGCAATGGAATCAGATGCGCAGAGGTCGAGAGGAAGGGTGTTCCACAGTACCGGGGCAGCCAGAGCAAACGCACGGTCACCCCGAGACTTCAGTCGAGATCTGGGTTGGGTCAGAAGTAGTTGAGTGGCAGATCTGAGTGTTCTAGCAGGAGTATGTGGTTTGAGAAGTTCACTAAGATAACTTGGCGCTAATTTATTAATAGTTTTGAAAGTAAGAAGTAATATTTTAAATTGAATACGGTACTTTATGGGCAGCCAATGCAGGCTAGCTAGGACAGGGGTAATATGGCAAAATTTCCTGGTACCTGTTAAAAGGCGGGCTGCTGCATTTTGGACTGTTTGCAGTCTAAGAAGAAGAGAAGAGGGAAGACCGTAGTACAAGGAGTTACAATAATCCAACCTGGAGGTCACAAAAGCGTGAATAAGCTTCTCCAGGTCCTCATGCGGAACATAATGCCTAGCCTTAGAGATAAGGCGCAGTTGGTGGAAGCTAGATCTCACTACAGCAGACACTTGCTTATCGAGTTTGAGCAAGCTATCCAGCAGTACACCCAAGTTACTGACATAGTCACAAGAAAAACTAGCAAAGGAACCCAGGGCAGCACAGAGTTGGGCACGAGGGATTTTACTGTTGAACACCACAATCTCAGTCTTCTTATCATTTAAAACGAGGGAATTACTCAGGAACCATTCTTTGACCTCCCGCATGCATTCTTGAAAGTAGTGCAGGGACACAGCAAGGTCGTCAGTAAGTTCAAAATAAATCTGTATGTCATCGGCATAACAGTGGAAGGCGATATTGTATTTTTCAAAGATTGCACCTAGAGGGAGCAAATACAATGAGAAGAGAACAGGGCCTAAAACTGATCCTTGAGGCACACCACAACAGACCGGAGCGGAGGAAGAGGAGAAGGTGCCTAAGTTAACTGATAAGGATCTATCAGCGAGGTATGATTTAAACCAGTCGAGGGCAGTGCCTCTAATACCCACAGTGTGCTCAAGTCTTAGTAATAAAATGTTATGGTCTACCATATCAAAGGCCGAAGAGAGGTCCAGTAAAACTAGGACCATAGAGCGTCCAGTATCAGTGGTTACAAGAATATCATTAAGAACTCTAACCAACGCTGTTTCAGTGCTATGCAATGGCTTAAAGGCAGATTGAAATTTCTCAGCAATATTGTTTGTGTCCAAGTACGCCTGGAGCTGGGAGAGAACTAGTCTCTCCAGGATCTTGGACAAGAACGAAAGCTTAGAGATCGGTCTATAGTTTGAAAGGTCATAACAGTCAGAATTTCTTTTTTTAAGAATCGGGTGGACTACAGCATGCTTTATGACTTTTCGTGTTTGCATTAGCCTGGTTGGAGACTCTATGCTGTTTGGATTTTGTAAAAGCCTGATGTAACAAATGGAGAGAAAAGAAGAGCGGGAGAAGTAGGTAGGACGAAAGAATGAGAGAGAAAATAGGAAAGAACTCGCACAGGTGGAGACAGAGGAAGTCTGTGGCAGTCTACCTTGATTTCTCTGGGGTCCACTCTCTAACACACACGCACACACTAACCATGTTCCCCACTCTTATCATGCACATTTTTCTCGTCCCGATTGGGGAGGTGTGAAGAAAATCTCTTCCTTCCTTTTAGCCCTTCACCAAACACACAGACGCCTTTGTTGAGATGGGTTCTGATAAGAAGTAAAGTGAGGGGGGCCTGCTGGCTTTCTCCAGGCAGAACAAAACAGGAGAGCTGAGAAGTTGTGTGTGTTCATTTGTGCATGAGCGTGTATGCATGGAAAAGAGTTCAGCAGTGCATTGCCTACTCCTTCAAAACTTCTTTTGGAGCCCTTCTTTGTTTTCAAGCCCCCACCCCCAACACACACACACACACACACACACACACACACACACACACACACACACACACACAGGCATACCCTGTCTTTCTCAGGACTTCTATGACTTGACTGACACTGGATTCATAATGTACTGATTCAGACTTAACACACACTGCTGGCTGTAGGATCACAGAGAGACTTGGTCCTTACTTGGAATCTGCCACAGGGCGTTGGCATCTTATAATATAAATAAACAGTTTTCCAGTGATGGAATCATCAGGAGATTTTTGATGCCCTGCACCTTTAGTTTGATCCTACTACGTAAAGTCATGGTGTAGGATCTTTCAGAACTTTTTATTAGGGGTGACAGTATAAAAGATGTATGTAGCTTTTGGGCCTGAAAGGTAAAGCTAGTGCAGAAGTGCCTTAAACCTGCCTGTTGTATAGAAAAAGTTAAATAGAGGTCTTTGGGAAAATAGATCTTTAGAGACTTTCCTGATGAGTTTACGGGCTGATTTGCTGTTTCGGAGGAGGATTATCTGGGGTAAAAATTTAGTCAAGATATAGCGTGGTCATTACATTAAGTGTTCTTCTTTGGGTTTTGGCTGCTCGCTTTAGGGATCAATACGGTGGATTCATTAGATCCTATTCATAGCATCCTCCTCTGTTACACCAACCCTCTGCATAACATCCTTTACGACATCCACAAATCTTTTTTTTTGGTCCTCTTCTTTCCCTCCAGCCTGGCAGCTCTGTATTAAAATTCTTTTCCACACATGTCCAAACCATCTCAGCCTTGCTTCTGTAATTTTGCCTGAATCCACTCAACCTGAGCTGTCCCTATGACATCCTCATTTCTTAACATTAGAGGTGGCAAAAGTACCTTCATTCTGTACTTAAGTAGAAGTACAAATACTAGTTTTAAAAAAATTACTTTAGTAAAAGTTGAAGTAATGTTCGTTACTCAAGTAAAAGTAAAAAAGTACAGGCTGTGAAATGGACTCAAAGTAAGAAAGTAGTATTGTAGGCAGCTTGAGTCAGAAGAAAAAGAAAAACATATTTTCTGTTGCCTACATTATAGAGGGTGACTTTGCCTCTAAACAGGAAAATGAGCACAGTCACGGGTTACAGTGGGATTCAACCCTAAAATCAATTGTAGTGGCTCAGCGCAAAGAAAAGAATCACTACTCACAATAATAAAAACTGAGAGCTTCAGTAGATTTTGTTAGTGTACAAGCTGTGATCAGCTGACCTGCTGCCCTTTGTGGATTTATAAACTTGAACCAGATGTCAGCAGATGTTTCATGAGTTGTCCTGGCCAATTTCCATTCTATGTACTAACAGTACACTGTTTATGCTGTCTTCATATTAGACAGTATACAGCTGGTATGAAGCATCATCAGCTAAAGTTCATATTAGCCAATGCTACATTTCATGTAATCAAACTTTAACCACGACCGCACAGCCACTGTGCACCAGTCCAACACACTGTTGTTTACTTTAAACCCATCACAGTACAGCAAACTAACCTGTTCATTCTGCACTAACCTGCAGAGTATATTCATGCAATCTTTAAATAATACAGTTAGTCTGCCTTACTGTTTTGCAACATGTTTCACAATATGAAAAAACACAATTTCATATATACAGATGCAATATCTGTATATCTTTACCGATCACAACCACATTGACTTCCTCTTACAATCATGAGCTCTTCACAATAAAACAGAATACTTCAAAAAGTGAACCATATGTAATGCAAATGCTCTTTTAAACTTATTAAACACATTATACTAATATTAAAAAAATATCCCCAAATTTTTCAGAATGTAAAAACGCCTGAAAGGAAGCAACTCGAACTGACCTCTGGCACATCTGGGCCAAAACTTGGCATTAGTATCCCTCTCGCTCAGTGATTCTGCGGGTTAGGTTCACCTCCCATTTATGAAGCACATTGAGGAAAATAAACAGCTGAATCAGGAGTTCATTCCAGAAATGTACCAGGATGTCAGGAATTACACGTGGGGCGATCGTGGCTCAAGAGTTGGGCGTTCGCCTTGTAATCGGAAGGTTGCCGGTTCGAGCCCCGGCTTGGACAGTCTCGGTCGTTGAGTCCTTGGGCAAGACACTTCACCTGTTGCCTACTGGTGGTGGTCAGAGGGCCCGGTGGCGCCAGTGTCCGGCAGCCTCGCCTCTGTCAGTGCGCCCCAGGGTGGCTGTGGCTGCAATGTGGCTTGCCATCACTGATGGGTGGATGACTGGATATGTAACGCGCTTTGGGGTCCTTAGGGACTAGTAAAGCGCTATATAAATACAGGCCATTTACCATTTTACACTAGTGGACCCTGGTGGCAGATCACTCAGACAGACACAGCTGCAGTGAAGGCAGGTTTATTTACAGTGAGGATGAAATGATAAACAGAACACTGGAATGAGAACGAGAAACTCGAACTGTTTGCCACATGTTTACTGCAGTCTTGGGCGAGGTATGTAAGGATGGAGACTGAAACGGGGATGGCTTGGACCAGTGGCAGTGCAGGTGAGCAGGGAGGCTGAGGTCTGGAAGAGAGGAACTGAGGTAGTACGGAAAGGTAGGCAGAGATCACAGGCTGAGAATAGCTGGGCAGTGAGCGTCACGATCCGTGAATGTCCTGCTAATCAAAGTTCTACATAATAGACAGTTGACGTGTTACCACTTAAGACTGAGACAATAATCCAACACCTGAGAGCTGTCCAGCTGCTCCTCAAATAGCCTGCTAGATGACGCATCGGAGAAACCCCCGATTTGTTTATAAAAAAAAGAGACTAACATAGTTAACAGTGACAGACAGACAAATCTCACAACTCACTATCAATATTGCTGTTTTTTTCTTTTGCTGTCAGTTGGTTTTTTGTTGTTGTTTTTTATCTTGTTTCGCAAGTACTTTCAGCTAGCAAGAACTCTCCTTAGAAAATCCAGTTTTTACTTTTTACTATTTCTTCTGACTTTTGAGAATCAAGATTGTGAATGCCACTCAAGTTCTTCCAAATTAAACTCACTTATCCATGTCTTTGTGGACCTTGTTTTGTGTACTGGTGCACAGTCATGTTGGAACAGGAATGGGCCATCCCCAAACTGTTCCCACAAAGTTGGGCGCATGAAATTGTCCAAAATGTCTCGGTATGCTGAAGCATTAGGATTTCCTTTTACTGGAACTAAGGGGCTGAGCCCAAATCCTGAAAACCAACCTCATACCATTAACACCAAGCTTTACAATTGATACTATGCAGTCAGACAAGAAGACAAGTATCATTCTCCTGGCGACTGCCAAACCAAGACTTGTCCATGTGAATGCCAAATGGAGAAATGACATAAAACATAAGTTTTACTTGATATTTATTCATAGATCCACTGACCTTTGTTTCCAGTAAACACAATTCAGGATCTAATGGAATATTAATCCCCATAATATTGGTGGTACTATAAAGAGTGCAGGAAAGAGTGTACCCTTGTACAAAGCCAGATTCAGTGGTGGAAGGAACCACCTTCTACATCACATCTAAAACACATTTCTGAGATTTCAGGTTTGGATCTGGATCTACAGTTGGTGAAGGAAGTTGTAATGTGACAATTCAGCTATTCCAGCATAAATCTGATCACAGATGGTCATCAGTTCTTATGCTTAAATCTTTGTTTAAATCTGACATTGCATGAACCTGTTTAGGTTCATGCAAACAGAGCTTTGGACTCTATAATAGAGAATATGCTTTGGGAATACATTTTTGTTCTGTCTCCAGTTGAACAAGTTTACTTGCTGGTTTCATGCATCCAGAATTTCCAGTCTAAGCATTTTGTGAATGTCATACCAGATTTGAATTAAGTGCAACAGATGTTATGATGATGTTATCAGATTTTCTAGGTATTTGTCAAGTACGGTCCTGTGGCAGTCAGGATGAGGACCCAAATGCAGGACTCAAAACTTAAAAGAATTAACTAAGGGAGGCAGCTTTAATTAAGGGACCATGACACTATTAACCTAGATATTCATTTATAAACAAATTCACTGCCAACTTTCTCTTTCAAAGAATCCTGATCCATCTGAGTCCACACACGGATCTATCAGCCTAAAAGAAAGATGAGATAAATTTCAACTGAGCAATTAAATAAACTTTTTTAAAGTTGGGTAGTTGAAGCCTCCCCATATTTATGATCCCAAGTTAACTTTTCAAGGGAGACTCTTAATGATTTACCCTTTCATAGAAACTGTCTGACATAATTATTGATTCTTTTGAAAAAAAAGAAAAAAACTTGACTAAAAAGAATTTTACAGTCTTGGTAAAATTTAAATTTTGACACAATTAACCCTTCCAATCAAGTTAATTTGCATTCTGAAATACCAGTGGAGGCATTAACCAATGTCTGTAGCCTAACGAGGAACTTACCAGGGTAAGTGTTTTTGTTTCTGTGATCTATTTCAAAGCCTTTTATATCAGGATCCCATCTGATTGACCTTATCAAAGGCTCAACAGCTAAAACAAATAGTGCCGGAGACAGAGGACAACCCTGTCGACTTGACCTGTTCAGCTGAAATCTGTGCATTAGTGGAAGCCTTCGCCCGGGCCTGAACAAATATGGCCACTCCAGTCTGTCAGAGGCTTTTTTTGCATCATGAGTTACTGCTGTACTGGGCTGTACTGGGATTTTGAAAGATGGACACTGTTAAAAAGGTTACATAAATTGTTAGATAGTGAGCGATTATAAATAACTACATTTTGATCCTGGTATATCAGGCGTGGCAAATACTTACCAAGCCTGTTAGCCAGTGCCTTAGAAGTGAATTTATAGTCTGTGTTCATAAAGAAATAGGCGATATGATGTGCATTTTGTTGTGTCAGCAGCCAGTATGTTGAAATTCCTTTACAGGTTTAGACATTGCTTTGTTCAATTCTTCTATTGTTTGCATTTGCATTATATATTTTTAATACTTTTTGTTAATGATATTATTTGACCTTTCAAATATGCTTTTAATGTGTCTCATAGTATAAAGCTGTTGGGAGCGGAAATGCGATTCATTTCACAGATTATTTTAATCTGATTTCTAATTAATTACAAAGAAACAGGTTTTTGGAGAATTGTGGGATTTTAAGGCTGTCTGTATAAAACAGCTGTTTTTCCTGGAATCACGAGCTGAGTGGTCAGACAGGATCCTGGGCAGCTGTGGATTATCCAGTGTTCTGTGGAATAGTTGTGTTGACACAAACAAAAAAACGATCTATTCTAATATGGGAATTACGCAAACAAGAGCAGAAAGCCACAGTTATTTGGAATAGTTTTAAACTGGATACAGTTGTAGTTGATTTGTCCAAAATATGAAGTAGAAAAAAAGTTATATCATTCCGTACCAGTATGTTTTTCTGACCTTCTGCTATTATCAGAAGAATATCTTGAAAAAGGAACTATGATCATAACTGGGTTGTATTAATTTAGGGGGGGGGGGGGGGGGGGTGTCCATTGTTCTGAATAAATTTCACAATTAACTAATCAACCAGAAGGGTCAATTAAAGTTTCTTTTTTTGTCACTGGAATATTTTTATTCATCAGTATAGCCAGTCCTCTGGCTGTAGAATGAAATGAAGATGACATAACATGGCCAACCTACTTTGTTCTATTGCAGTAAGATGGGTTTCTTGCATAAAGGCAACATTAATTTACATTTTTCTTAGCTGGTTTAAAACTTTCTTTCTTTTAACTGGTCCATTCAGCCCGTTTACATTAATACTAACAAAGTTTATATTCTTATTCATCAATAACAAAAATGAAACTCCTCAGAGTATAATAAGCTCTCTGAGAGTCCCCCATAAATGTAAAAAAAACATCTCCTTTAGCAAAAAAGCAACAGTAGGAAAAAACAGCACTCACTCATAGGATTATAAGAATGGCACTCTCATTCTTACGGCTCAGCCCTGTGTGTTTTGAGGAAAGAATAAACACTGTTATAAAAATTACTTCAGTTGTTATTTCAGCATGTATAGATAATTTTCCAGCACATTTCTTTCACTGAGGTTACCAAACTGGAAGTTGGTCTTTAAGTTATTGTTTTGGTTTTCTTTGTGCAAAATAAATAAGTGATAGAGAAAACACAGTTCAATGAAACTGTAGGAGTAACCTGTGTTAAACTTTGTGTTGCTTAACATTCATTTCCAGGTTTTATTCCAACTAAAAAACTGCCAGTGTGTTGAAAGTCACTTAAATGTATCAGCTCTCTGATTCCCAGAGTTATCCCTGTCCTCGTCCATCTGGGGGGCCTCGCTCTGCTTAGGTGTTTTCATACATGAAATCCTACCTCTGTTAGGAGAATCGCTTCTGGACATTATCCACAGTTGTCATTTCTGACATGTAGCAAACAGCACCGCTTCAGACTTGTTTTCAGTACTGGAAGCACACTGTTTATGTCAAGGGTGTAGCCTGAGTGTGGATGAGCATGGACACGTGATGCCCACTCACTTGATGTGAATTGCTGTAATTTCCTGTCATTTTGTTTAATGTATCTGTTTCATTACTGTTACAGTAAAGCTACCTATTTCCTCTCTAGTAACATAACAACGTTGTGTTTGAACTGAATATTTTAAAGAATTATTGGTGTGTTTCAGCATGAATGATAGGACAGGTCGCCAGCCTGTCACAGAGACAGACAACCATTTACACTCACATTCACACTTATGGGGAATTTAGAATCATCAGTTAACCTAACCTTACTAACTGCATGTCTTTGGGCTGTGGGAGGAAGAACCCCCGCAAACATGGGGAGAAACATGCAAACTCCACACAGAAAGGCCCTGAACTCGAACCCGAACTCGAATCTAACGCAGACCTTCTTGCTGTGAGGCAACAGTGCGATCCACCGCACCACCGTGCTTGCTTTTACCTATGTAATTTGATTTCAATAACACCAGTAGAGACTACGTTCAGCGCTCACTTTGGGGCGCCACAACAGGTAGAGCAATATGTTTGACTTGGCAGATTTTTACATCAGATACCCTTCCTGGTGCAATCCCTGCTCGTCCTGGAACTGAGAGCTTTAGCTTGCTAAGTGAACATTTAAACCATTGCCTTATGGAGACACTATGTTTAATAAAAGTAGTACCATGTGTCTTTTAGGGCTTGGGTATTGTTTCTGGGCAGCGTTCGTACTAACAGAGGCAGACTGGCTTCGTTCTGTGGGATTATAGGAGGCACGGTTGTGCCAAACCACAGCGTAGTAGCTCTGCCACCCTGCCTGGCCAAAACCACAGGATTCCCCAGAGGCTCTGTGGCAGCTGCTGTGATCACTACTGGCTTCAACAGTGGGAGGACAACATCTCTTGAGTTACTGAACCGCGCTAACAAAGACATGGGTTTATGGAATCTGGACCCTGACATTTGCATACTTACCGCATGGTTGGGACAGAGTGGGAATGCTTTCTTGTACAAACATTTTTCTTATATTGCCCTGGTTTGTTTTATGTTCTATTGTGAACTTGACTGTGTGTGGGTCTAGAATCAGCACTGTGCTCAGTGTCAGTATTTATCTGAGAATAGGTTTGTTTTTTATGTATATTTAATTCTGAGCTCAGAAAAGGATTGTAGTTCACTGGGCATGTGAAAGACACCACTGTGTGTGTGCCGTGCAGAGAGGAGGAGAGAACAGTCAGCCAGTTTACACATATAAAAGCAGACTGATTAGAGAGTCAGTAGAACTGTAGGTACAGAGAAAAGGCTTCCGCTGGTGTAACACGTGCTGGAACTGCAAAATAACCCCCAGGTGTGCGTCTCTGCATTAGAGAAGGTGGAGAGTGGTACCGTAATAATTGCATAATGCATTAATTTCCCCCTCTGCTGATCTTATAGGAGACACGAAAGGTTAGAGTATGGAGACTCCAAAATGCATTTTTCCCCCAGTGCAGTAACTCCCTGAAATGAGTGTTTGTCAGTCTTTTGGATATGTTTCCCACATATTTCCAGTCTGTACTTGGTAAAAAGACAAAAATGAAAATATTCAGAAGAAATAAAGCAGCATTTTGTTTGAAAAAGTTTATTCATTTTTTGAGAGAATTGCCGTGATATCAATTGAAAGCTTTAGTCAGATTGCTAGAGGCAGATCCAATAGCTGTTTTGTTTTTTTAGCAAACCAGTGAAATTTAATAACTGTTCGAATATAAGCATCTTTGCGTCTCTGTATGAAATAACATTGTGAGAAATCTGAGTGATGTATGAAATGTTACATAAAGGATCTTTTCCATTCCAGGGTCACCACTCCTTCTTTTTGCCAATCGACGTGACGTGCGATTGGTAGATGCAGATGGTGTCCGAGGGGAGTCCGCCATCATCGTGAGTGACCTGGAAGATGCAGCAGCTGTGGACTTCTTGTATTCTGAACGCCTGATATTTTGGACGGATGTCAGTGAAGAAGCCATCAAACAGACTCACTGGAATCAGTCTTCTAACTGTAAGACTAGACACTGTTTAGTTTTAATTTTTCTACTTGGTGAGGACTTTCTCGTAAAAAGCTAAAATAACTATTGCTGCATGTGTTAATGATTTATTGAAATATACACCCTTTTTCATGTAACAGTTTCAACTGAGTTTGTTGGGTTTTTTTTACCTACAGCCCTTAAAGAGGCACTGGGAACAGGCCAGACTGTGGTAGTATCAGGGTTAGACAGTCCTGATGGGCTGGCCTGTGACTGGTTGGGTAAAAAGCTCTACTGGACGGACTCAGAGACCAATCGCATTGAAGTGGCCAACCTAGATGGAACCTCAAGAAAGGTGTTGTTCTGGATGGACTTGGACCAGCCCAGGGCTATCGCTCTCAACCCTGGCCAGCGGTAACAAAATACACACAGAAATGTGCAAAGATGTGTCTGACACCATTCATTTTTTGTTATTGAATGGATCAGATATTGGGTGGGGTGTAGGCTATGTAAAATATCCTCACAATCAAACCACAGACCAGATTCTACATCAAATTAATAATTGGGTGTAAAACTGATATGGATATCAAAAATCTTTTTTTTTAACATTTTATAACCTAGTTTCTAGTTTCTTGGCTCTACTGATTCTGCTGATTTGATCTCTTATAGCTCATGTTGTCCTCAATGAAACTGGAAAGCTCACTAATTATTATAAATGCCAGTAGAAACACTTCAAAATGTAACTACTGT
Source organism: Copadichromis virginalis (assembly GCF_057382275.1). Classification (NCBI taxonomy): domain Eukaryota; kingdom Metazoa; phylum Chordata; class Actinopteri; order Cichliformes; family Cichlidae; genus Copadichromis; species Copadichromis virginalis. The sequence continues at coordinate 27,297,902 of NC_140624.1, forward strand.
TGTTGTTACAGGAAAAAAAAAGCTGTACTATTTTTTATGATTATATTGACCTTACAATCAGTGATGATGGAAAATGAGTCTGGCTGGCTGAATGAGTGACAGGGCAAGCTGAACACAGAGATAAACATGTTTAGGGCACTAAGAAATAGCAATTCATCTAAAAAAACAAACCCTAAAAACACTGATACAGTGACAGTGACACAGTTTTTATAATTTTATATCTATATGCTACCACAAATATTCCGAGAGGATGAGGATCATTCTTTAACACACTGGGTTACTGAACAATTGAGCTAAGGGCAACTGAAAATGTTGCTGGAAATGCTGCACATACCCAGATTAAAAAAAAAAAAAAAAAGACAGGTAGGCAAAGCTTTCTTATCCAAAGAGTAAAGAGTAAAATTGTCAGAAGCCAGTGGGGTCCCAAATGTACACAGAAGGTGTTCTTCGCCTTTGTTCTTTGGCTGTAATGTAAGAAGTCACAGGGTTTCCAACCCAGACAGGTTGTGTCCCATTTAGGAGCTTTATGGTTTGCACTTTACTTTCACTGTTTTAATAGGGTTAAGAACCAAAACCCTTGTACATTAGACATTGAGTTTCAATGGAAATACCTGTATAAATAAAGGTTAAAAAAAACCCCTGCTAAACGGCGCCTTGTACATACAATTAGGTCCTTAAGTGTATGGATAGTGACACTGCTGTTTTGTTTGTTTGTTTTTTGCTTTTGCCTTTAATTCAAGGGGTTAAGAACATTTTTTATGAACTACAGCCATTTTTATACAAAGTTCCCTTTTCAGAGGCTTGTTTTTTATTTTTTTTTTATTTTTTATTATGACTAAAAAAATGAAAAGCTGCCGTGGTCAGTTTTGTTTGCACCTGAGAACATCAGACGACACATATTATGTTGCAGGTAAATTCAGCCTGACTAGAACAGTGGAGCTGGAAATCACATTTCTTGTTATTGCATTAAAGGCATTTGACCTTTTTATGTTTAAATGTGTTTTTCCCTTAAATACACATTTCACAGTAAGAAAAGTTTTTCACCACAGGCTAAAAAACATGTCAATGACAGAAAAAGTTAGATCGTCAGTGTGCACAGATAACATTTTTATAGAGCACAAGAACCATGCGGTGTTTCTGTGTTGGAGTTTCAGGCCAATGTTTTTCATTATAAAGAAAATAATCATTGGTGGTGTGAGAAAAGATGAAACTCAAGCAGGTCGATTAAATTCTTAAGAAGCATCTGCATTCACATTACAGTGCCAGTGAAATGTTACTACAGGTGGGGTCATTGAATCTGTAGTATATATACAGTATATATATGGAATCATATTTAAAAAAACATAAAAGACAACATTGAGATGCAAAGACAATATTGTATATATACACATTATTCCCAGATTTCTCATTTCAATTCTTTAGCTACAGTTGCAGGAGTTTAAGAATAGTTTTTGCACAAATGGACTGGCTTTTATAATGCTTTCCTAGTCATACTGACCACTCAGACTTCTTCAGACTGCAAACCACATTTAACCATCGATTCATACGTGCCTTTTAGTTATTATTACACTTTATCTACCTCGCACCCAAGGCCATTTTAGAATAACCACATGACCTAAGATGTATTCCTTTGGAGGGAACCCCACATTGTCTCGGGCAGAACATGCAAACTGCAGATTCAAACCCAGGACCTTGTTGCTGTCAAGCAGCAGTACCAGCCGCTGCGCCACCATACCACCACTGTGAGTAGCATATAGATATCAAGTCAGTATAATAAGAACAATTACTAAAACAGATGAAAAGTACAAATTTAACTTTAGTTACTTAACTTTAATTATCCAGTATTACTATCCAGTATTAGTATTAGTATCTGTGAAAGGGAAACTATACAAAACTTGCACCTTTCCTGAAAATTTTCTTTATGTAACTTAAAATGTAAAACTTTGTTCCATCAGTGGTGGTTTAGATTAAGCAAAATAACTCCAAACCCTGACACTAAAAACATATTTCAAAGATGGGATAAGGTCCTGATGGAGCTCAGGATTTTCCTGTTACCAACAGAAAGTTTATCATTTAAACCAAAAAGTTATATTTGATATCATCCACCAACAAAAACACTTTTCCACAGCCTTCTGGATGACCTGTGTACTACAGGAGACTGGGGAATAGATGCTAATAACCTCTAGCACAGTACTCATTAACTCGTATTACACAGATAAAACATCACATGTTGAGAAGTTGTATAAACGTAAAAACAAAAAACAAACTAATTAACTAAATAAATAAATTTAACACCCCCCAAAAAAGAACAAAACCATTTTGGTTTTAATGTTATGTGTATGAGTGATATATTTCTTTGCTCTTCCCCTCAGCTACATGTACTGGACAGACTGGGGGGAGGAACCCAGGATCGAGCGTGCTGGCATGGATGGCAGCAACAGGTACGGTAACTACATAAGACTGCACTCACATCTTCTGTGTTTACAGTAGTATACTAGTTGTAGTTTTACTTTTGTAGTGTGGACTTTTTGTTTAGATGTGTTACAAAGAAGTCACATTAAAATGTTTTTTTTTAAATCTCAATTCTAAGCATCTCTGTCTTGTATCAGGAGAGTAATAGTGAATGAGGACATTTACTGGCCCAACGGTCTCACCATAGACCTGGTGGAACAGAAGTTGTACTGGGCTGATGCCAAACTCAGCTTCATTCATAGAGCCAATCTGGATGGATCAGCACGGTATGCAGCTTTATGTACATCTGCGTGTGTGTGTGCGTGCGTGTAAAAGACTGTCTTAGAATGAATTCAAACCAAGAGTGTAATGATGTATGCTTTTCCTCCTTCCTTTTCATTCAGTTCAGTATATGGGGATCCATATACTGTAATCCAAAACCAAAAACATTACCGCATACCCTGACTGTTGTTCTGGTCCACTGGTAAAAACTACACTGCAAAGACAATAAGCCAGTATAACCAAATCCCCTTTTGTTGCCTCTTACTGAGTACAACTTTAGAGTGGAATAGAAGCTAGCCCCTCTGCAGGAGACTGGTTTCAAACCAAGCTTGTGCTGTGAGAGGAGCCCAGTTATATCAAGCCAATATCTCTCAACCCCATGCCCTAACCCTGCAGGAATTCAGAGAAAATAGCACTTTGTTGGCAGTAGGAAGGAAAAACTCCCTTTTCACAGGTCGCAGCAGACGGCTGCTCCTCCCTGGGCCTCGTTCTGCAACTTGTTGGGCGAGGAGAGGCAGACAGGACAGATGCACTACACGCATTAGGGGTTAAATTACAATGTACATGGTAGAAGATAGAAGGACGTTTGAAATACTATAAGTACGCTAATGGTATGTAATATATTGTCATAAACTGAATTTTTAATGTTTCTTTCCAGCTGTCTTATCTACATAAAATGCATAAAGAGGTGCAGGAAACAAAGAAAGTACTGCAACTTTTAATGACAGCAGTGTGCTGCAGCATGATGACTCTCACTTAGAGCAGACATGAAAGCTAATTCAAATAAATTAGATGAACATCACCAATATTTTTTTTTCAGTGTATCTTGCCAAAATTAGAAGATCAATGTTTGAGGATGTCTTAAACATATACATTCCCTGTCTGTCTTATCACTGGTATTTATTGATTCTTTGTACCAAGGTATCAGTATTGAATTGGAAATAGAAAACCCTAGCTCAGTGTAGCACTGATTTGAAGCACTATTGACATTTTATGTGAGAACAATATTTGTCACCGTACAAGAGAGATGAGATTTACTGACGTCTTACTTCATATAGTTCTTTCAGTTGTCAACAGTCACCTATTATGACAGTATCTCTTTAATTAAGGCAGAAATAAAACATGATTTTCAAAATTCTTAATCAGGATCAAGAATAAAAACATCAACGATCAGCAAATAACGCTTTGAGTTTTCACTGGGAACAGAAAAATGGAGGTGGGAAGTGAAAAATAGCTGCACAGACCGAATAAAAAAATAGATGGAATAGTCCAAGACAAACAGAGCTGTGGTGTGCATTCCCCAGTCAAAACACACACACACACACACACACACACACACACACACACACACTGCATTTTGCTCACAGCTCAGGATTTTCTTTTGTTTCTTTTTCCTTCTATTGGCCTTTTTTCTCCACATATGCTCTTTAACTCTTTTTCTCTTTTTGTTTCCATCCAAAAAACGAATGTACCAAATAGTGCAGAGTAAAGCACATATAACTGATAGTTACTATATTATATTACTGATAGTTAGTTAGCCCACCAACATTCAGTCCATCTGTAAAAGATTTCCAGTTACTGACCTTTTAAACATAGTTAATGGGATTCGACCAGATGTACCAGAGACTGGGAAAATGAGGACTGGAAAAAACAAGGAGAAGGAACTAGACAAACAGACATACTTTCTTTAAGAGAAACAGAAAAAGTGCTCATCTTAATTTCCTGGTTTGATAAAATCCTGGCCATCCCTGAACATAGATCCTGGATTTTTGTGTGTCACAGGATTTACCAGCACTGCTTTGGATTGATGATGTTTCTGTCTAGAACAAGCCAAGTCACACAGGCCTTTTACTTGTAGTAACTGTAGAACTTGTAGTAATTATCAGTGGATAATGTTTGTCTGCAAATCAATATCTGCTCTCGCCCTCAATTACATACAAAAGCTGGACAAAGCTTTGAAATCTGGAGTTAGTTACATTTTTCCTGTTTCCTAATGCACACACACACAAACACACTCAGGCATGTAACTAAGAATGATGACTGGTTACAGCCAGTTCTTTGTGTTTTCTTTATATTTTTCTTTACATGATTGTGTTTCAGAAATGAAACATTTATTCCTTATCAGTGATTCCTCAAACACTTCTCCAATCTTAGTTTTATGTAGTTTTTTTATATTAACGATGGAGAGAGTGAGTGAGGTTGTACCTGAATGTGGTTTAGATATTTATGTTCTAAAGAGGACAGTTTCATTCCTACGTTGCCTCCATTGAACCAAAATTTCATTTGTACACAAGAGTTTGCAGTTCTAAGAATCCTTTTCTTGTCTGTGGTGTTGAAAATGGTTTGGCTGAGCATTTATATGATTTGAGAAATATAATCCTGTGAGTCACTGGTAAGATCGGTTAAAGTGTTAATGGAAGTGCAGATAAATTTGCAAACATGAATGCTAACACAAATGTTGATTTTTAAGTACATTATAGAGCAAACAAAAAAACCCGATAAATCACGTTGTTTATATTTATTCATTAATTCCCTGTATCAGCATTTCAAAATGCATTTTTAATGACATGAGTAAACATAAATTAATAAGCTTTCATTTCATCCTGCAGGGAAACGGTGGTGGAAGGCACCCTGACCCATCCTTTTGCCCTAACGTTGTCTGAGGAGACATTATACTGGACCGACTGGCAGACTCGTTCCATCCACGCCTGTAGCAAACACAGTGGAGACAAAACCAGAGAGATCCTCAGTGGGATTTACTCTCCCATGGACATACAGGTTCTGGAGCCCTACCGCCAACCAGACAGTACGTGTTTCACTGTTTTACATTTGTGTTTGTAGATTAGGTTTGTAGCTGGATAATTCTGGCCAACTTTGATCTACTTTCTGGTAATTATTTAATGATCTCTCTGCTTATTCTCACCCCAACGTGTATTTTTGTTGCAGTCCAGACACCATGTAGTATCGATAATGGAGGCTGCAGTCACCTCTGCTTACTCTCTCCAGTTGAGCCTTTCTATAGCTGTGCCTGCCCCACTGGCGTGCAGCTTAAACCAGACAGAAAGACATGCAAACCAGGTATGGATCATTTACATTACTATAACCTCAGAATAAACCAAACCTTGTCTTCCCCTGTCCATGTGTCAAAGTGTCCTTGGGTAAAATACTGAACCCCAAGTTACCCCCAATGTGTCCACTAGAGAGAGAGAGCGAAAGAATGGACGTGTAGTTAAAAGTGCTTAGGTACGGATAAAAACATGTGTTTTTAGTGCTCAAATTGAGTAGAAATGGGCTAGTCTACTTACCATTTGTTTTAAAGGAATGGCTCTAGTCCTTCAGTTTTAGTTTTTAAGTTTAGTTTCTGTACTGGGTCTGTTTGTCCATTTTCTCTGCTCTTTGGCATTCTTTATTTTTGTTTGGGGTGTTTGCATGTCACAGGGGAACCAGGGGGTAGGGTAGGCTGCATTTTTTAAAATCAAAAATCCATTCCATTGTTGGTCTGCATTTAGCTGTTTAGCACAGATAAATCCAGTAATTTATTGTGAAAAACTCAGTATGCGTGCCGTGCACAAATAAAAAATTACGTTTTTTGGGTTTTTTTGCAATGGTAGTTATCAATAATAGTTGCTTCAGGATAGATATATTATTATATTGTGACTCCAACACTCAAACAGTTTCCTATTGCAGGAACATTGTGCCAATGGGGAAGGATTCCCTTTTAAAAAGAAGAGACCTTTGGCAGAGCCAGGCTCAGAGGGGAAAGAGAAGAGGGAAAAAATTAAAGCATAGAGAGCTAAGGACAAAACACAAACTACTGGAGAGAGTAGACAAAATGTATAAATATATAAATAAAATTAATTCCATTGAACTGAAAAATGATGTATTGTGTTCTGTAACATAACTGTGGACTTTTCTGGTATTTCAGGTACATGAGTAAGTTATTGCCTAAAAAGGGTTTAAATGTTGCTCATGAGAAATTAGCATATGTGGAGGAGTAATGTCATATTAATGAAGTTCTAGATAAAAGTTATAAAAAATAAAGTTAATCAGAATCTGTGACATAGCAAGCTGTCTGTAAGTCTGCGAAATGTAGTAAAAAGCTCAGAGAATGGTAGCAATGCTAGCAAACCGTTTAAATAAAAACTTAATGCCATGATCAGCAACACCATGAAATTTTACTGAGTGGACAACAACAAACGACTTCTTTAATAAATACGTGATTGTTTTGAATATGTTACCACAAATGAAGGGCAATTAATATATAGTGAGTATAAATTATATAATCATTAATTACATCTTCATATCTGTGCTAATCATATTCAGTCTAGAGCAGGGGTCACCAACACGGTGCCCGCGGGCACCAGGTCGCCCGCAAGGACCACATGAGTCGCCCGCGGGCCTGTTCTAAAAATAGCTCACCATAACAACTTACCAGTAAGCTGCATCTATTTTTATTTTTTCTTGCTATTTTTTTTTAATCACAATTGCATTGGTGTTAATTTGTTAGAGATAATATATTAAAAAAAAAGAAAAAGAAAAGAAAAGAAAAAAAGAAGGAAGAAAAAGAGAAAAAAAAAGAGATAATATATAAAAAAAAAAGTTTATTATTAAATATTAGATCATGATCTAATATTTAGTGCTAGCTGGTCTCCACGGAAACAGTTGCCGTGAAGACCAGCAAAGGCAAAGGTGAGGAGATGAGGAAAACATGGCGGAAAAAAGGAAGAAAACATATAATTTTAACAGTGAATGGGAGGAAGAGTTCTTTTTTACCACTGTGAAAGATTCATGCGTGTGTCTCATTTGCGGGGCAACTGTGGCAACGGCAAAGCGGCACAACGTGGAGAGACATTTCCGAACGTGTCACACAAGCTACCATGCTAACTACCCAAAGGGCAGCACACTGCGAGCGGAAAAGGCCCGCGAATTAAAGGCAGGTTTGAGCAAACAGCAGTCTTTTTTCACGAGACCGGTGAAAAACTCTCAAAAAGCAACCGAAGCCTCATTTAGAGCTACACATTTCATGATTAAGAAAAAGAAGGCATTTTTAGACGGGGAGGTTTTCAAAGAAGCAATGATGATAATTGCAAAAACTGTGCTTAAAGACGAGAAATATGGAAACGATGTAATCTCCACTCTCTCTGATGTCCAGCTGGGGGCAACTACAATTGTTAGAAGAGTGTCGGCTATGTCCGGGAACTTGGCCAATCAGTTGGATCAGGATCTGGCAAAGTGCAGTTGGTTTAGCATCCAGTGTGACGAGTCCGTGGACAGCAGCAGTACAGCACAGCTGATGGTCTTTATCCGGATGGTATTTGATGGTTTCTCCACAAAAGAAGAACTTCTGACACTACTGCCGCTAAAGACAACTACGAAGGGAGTTGACATCTATAACGCGGTGAAGGAGTTTTTCGCGAAGAAAAAGGTACCGTTGGAAAAGCTGGTATCAGTGACTACCGACGGGGCTCCTGCTATGATCGGCCGACATACGGGATTCATCGCTCACTGTAAAGGTGACACAGAGTTCCCAAACTTCATGCATTACCACTGCATCATTCACCAGCAGGCGTTATGCGCAAAGGTGATCGGCTTCGAGCACGTCATGACTCCCGTAGTGAAGATCATAAACAGCATCCGCTCCAGAGCTAAACAGCACAGAACATTCAAGGTGCTATTGGAGGAGCTGTCAGCTGAATATGGTGACCTGCTACTACATACGGAAATCCGATGGCTCAGCAGGGGACGGATTTTGCTTCGTTTTTTGTCACTTTTGGGTGAAATCCAGGAGTTCATGCAATCCAAAGGGGAAGACACATCTCTGCTGGAGGACACTGAGTGGACACTTGACCTTGCGTTTTTAACAGACATTACTGGGAAACTGAACCATTTGAACTGTGAGCTGCAAGGCAAAGGTAAGACTGTTGCTGACATGATTAGTGCTTTAAATGGATTTAAAGCCCAGATGAGCATCTTCTCTGTGCATTTACAGAGAAAAAAGGTGCTGCACTTTCTTTCTGTGCAGATGGTGCTGAAAGACAATGCTTCTGCATCTGAGACTTTTGCCAAAGTTGCAGAAAAGTACACTCAAGTCATAAACTGACTTGGTCAAGAGTTTGAGAACAGGTTTTGTGACCTTGATCAGCTTGAGCCATGCATCTCATTCGTTTCCAATCCTTTCATGAATGTGGACACAACATGCATTGCTGAGCAACTAAGTTCAATGTTCAGCTTGGATGCTGGACAGGTGGAAATCGAAATTGTAACATTGCAAAATGACGTCCTCCTCAAAGCCTATCAGGGTGCACCAAACTTTTGGTGCCTTGTTGACACAGAAAAGTACAGTGGTGTTTGCACAGCAGCTATGAAGGTTGCCAGCCTGTTTGGTTCAACCTATCTTTGTGAATCAGCCTTTTCTGACATGAACTTCATCAAGAACAAACACAGAACACGCCTCTCCGATGCACATCTGCAAGACTCACTCAGAGTTGCAGTGTCAAGTTATACCCCAGATTACAACACACTGGTGAACAGCATGCAATGCCAGGTTTCCCACTAACAGACAAAGAAAGCCATATTAGATGTTCTCAGTGGCAATTTGCTTTAAAATGCTGCCAATTTGGTGAAAAGTTCTGTAAAATTTGAAAGTTGATTTTTTGTATGTTACATACATACAAAAATAATGTATGTCACAGTGCATGATTTGTTAAAATTTGTTAGTGGTAAGTGAAAATGTTGTAGAAGTGATCACTTCAAAATGTAAATACTTGCAGAGATATATAGAAATAAAGCATTGCATATTGATATTTATGTTTCCTACCTTGTTTCCTACTTGCATTCAGTGTTGGGAAGGTTACTTTTAAAATGTATTCCGTTACAGAATACAGAATACATGCCCCAAAATGTATTCTGTAACGTATTCCGTTACGTTACTCAATGAGAGTAACGTATTCTGAATACTTTGGATTACTTAATATATTATCGTGCTTTTTACAACAACGTGAATGTACTATTGCTGTGTGATTTATTACTGTTACTGAAGGTCCGCGACTCCGAACTGTAGTAAAGGGACCTCTGACTAATACGGCGGGGTCCCTGTCGGCTCGTAGCCGAAAAATAGCTTTACTTTGTTGTGTGGGTCAACTTTTCTTGCGAGAGACAGAGAGAGGCGTTGAAAGACTGCTCCAACGGAACTTATTGTTTTCGGAGGAAAACACGAACACGGTGTACAGTCGAGTCTTAATAGCTTACTTACAACTGGGCTCGTCAGGCACTCGTCTTGGCTGCAGTGGTTATTATTATATTTACATGCTTCCAGCTCCCGTTTTTCCTCGACGGCAACTCGTACCTTTCCACTCGCCTTTTTCTCCCTCCTCGCGCTCACAGACACATAACGTGTATGGCAGTCCATTCTCCCTGCAACACGGACTATACTGCCCATGATGCTACATTCTTTAGAGCTATGCTTGTAGCATTCTGCCTGTTAGCTTAGCACAACAACGAAAAGGCGCTCTCTCACCCAGGAAACACACAGTCGCAGAGAGAGAGAGAGCGTCGCCCTGTAACCATGGCAACCGTAACGCTGCCGCCTGGAACAACAGAACGTAGCTGTCAAACAAACCCAAACAGTCCTGACCCGCGACAAAATGAAACAGGAAAGTACCGCAGTGTAATCCATTTATTTCAACAAAGTAACTGTATTCTGAATACCACCTTTTTAAACGGTAACTGTAACGGAATACAGTTACTCATATTTTGTATTCTAAATACGTAACGGCGGTACATGTATTCCGTTACTCCCCAACACTGCTTGCATTCTTTATAATTATGGTGAAAAATAATTAACATAATTAGTGTCCGTACATAGATGAATATCATTAATTATTAATGATAACACATAATTAAGTTAAACTGAGGAAATTTGTCATTTGAGAAGTGTGTGTCAAACTGGTAGCCCTTCACATTAATCGGTACCCAAGAAGTAGCTCTCACTTTCAAAAAGGTTGGTGACCCCTGGTCTAGAGTAACCCAGTTCTATTTGTAGTTTCCTAGAATAATTAGTGTGTACTCTTGCCGACCCCATTTACCACTGCGTTTGGTGTGTGAAAAGTGATGCAGAGTGGGGAGGATCAGCTAGAAAACAAGTAAAATGACCAGTAAAATGAACCCTGCAGTTTAACAGTTAGCTGACCGGCCACCATGCTGATTCCCATGAGGCTAAAACAATAGAGCTTTATTCTATAATAGCACAACACTGTATTAGAGTTTTCTGTGTCTGTTAGGCTGTGTTATGGGAATGTATTAAATTTGAATGAAGCATGCCAACCAATCACTTAGCCACTGTTGACAATAAAAACAACAATGCCCTATTGTGTCAGGCTGCAGTTTGTGTGTCTGTGGGTGTGTGTGTGTGTGTCTTTGTGTTTTTGTGTGTGCTTCTAATTTGTTTTGCTTGGCTGGTTAAATTGAAGGCGTTTGTTATTGCGCTGCCTGTAGAGTGTGTGTGTGTGTGTGTGTGTGTGTGTGTGTGTGTGTGTGTGTGTGTGTGTGTGTAAGACTGTTTGTTAGGGGTCTTTAAGTGTCTCAAAATGAAGTCAAGCGAAGAGAAGAGTGGAATCACAGATGCTGTCCCTCCTTTCTCTTCATTCTCTTCCTTTATTTATCCCGCCTTGCCTCAGACATTTAAGTAACGATGAATAACTCTCATTGTAAAATCTGATTGGTGCCAAGGCTGAGAGATGCCAGATTTTGGCTGGTTGTGCAGCTGAAAGAACACAGATTAAAGCTTTTGCTGACACGTTGGAGAAGTGTGTTTTATATGAGCTTATATTTAGGCTGACATTTGGAGGCCTCGAAAATGAGATTTTACTTCTTAGAGATTTATCCAGATAGAGTAAAATTCAGCGTGGTGTGTATTTTGTAACGTTCAGTTACATATCTTTATTGTCTGTAGGTTTTGTAATTTATTTTACAGACGTGCTGTACAGTAACTGTTTTGTCTTATGATTTGAGTGAATTGATTTGAAAGATAAATCAAGTAGGAACATAGAAAGAAACACTTTTAACTTTTTATAATCCGAGCACCTCAGAATCAGACGTGTAAGACACAAAGAAAAATAGTTAATTGTCTCCCATGAGGTGAGTTTGGCTCCTGTTAAATCAATCAACAGCCAAGCACAGTGGAGAATCCCCCAGGATAGCAGAGCCCTTTGTTTCCAGACTGGTTGGAGTAAGGAGGAGGCAAGAAAACTGATAATAGTGCAAGCTTGGCTCAGGCTTGAAATCTTTTTTGACAACAGACAGATTTATATTGGGCTGTGGGCTTTGGCTCCAACCCAGATACCAAATACTCCAACTTTTGTTGGTTTGTTGGATGGCTTCTTGATATAAATGTTTAAATAACGGAGGCTTTGGCAAATGTTAGATTTTCCAGATAGGACAGAAATGTCTGACGGGTATTTGTGGATAATAACTATGACTAAACAGCAGATTAGTCCTACATAGGATAGAAGCCTCAAGCTTAATGCCATCTCATTGTCTTAAGATACAACTACAGCTAATATTATTAACAATATTAAACATATGTTTTTTGGATTGGGGGGGTAGGAGTTGAATTTTAAAAGTTCTTTGAATCCATTTATAAAAAGCAAAATTCTGGTATCAATTTCCTTCAAGAGTCATCTTATTTGATGTCAGCGGTTATTGTGGTAGTTTTCAATGAAACAGTGTGTAGTGTCCAAGTTAGAAGGCAGTACATAACATGCTACACAAATGACTTGAACTGGGATTTTTGCCATTGTGCTGCTTTGTCCTTGTGCATGGGCGACATGCAAGAATGTTTTGGGTTTGAACCCTGGCTGGGACTTTTTTATGCCGTTTGCATTTTCTCCCTATGGTTGCATGGGTTTACTTCAGGTACGCCGTTTATTTCAGGTTCAGCTTCCTCACACAGTCCAAAGACATACATGTTAGGTTAATTGAGGATTCTTTATTAGCCGTGGATATGAAGTAGATGGAGTGCTTATAGTATATAGAATACATTGCATTATTTCTATAATGTAATAATAAATTACTAATTACTTATTAATAACTGTCTGTCTTGTTTAGGAGCAGAGCAAGTTCTGTTGCTGGCTCGACGGACGGACCTTAGGAGGATCTCACTGGACCTGCCAGATTTCACAGACATAGTACTGCAGGTAAAAAGACAGGAAGATTGACTGCTCCTGAATTACCTGAGCTAGGGTTCCTGAGGGTCATTGCTGTTCCTCTAATTATGCAGGTTGATAACATTCGCCATGCCATAGCTATAGATTATGACCCAGTTGAAGGTTATGTCTATTGGACGGATGATGAGGTTCGGGCCATTCGACGATCCAGCATTGATGGGAGTAATGCCACGATGTTGGTTACCACGGAGATCAACCACCCAGATGGCATTGCTGTAGATTGGGTTGCCAGAAACCTGTACTGGACTGACACGGGCACTGATCGTATTGAGGTATATCTGATTTGTTACATTAGAGATTTTATTAGATTTTTCAAAATTCACTATGTAAAACTCTAAGTACAGTTTACTCTTAGGCTGCATGGTTTATATTAAAAAGAATTGAACACAAAAGTCTAACTGGGTCACTTGTAATGCCTGTCTGCATACTTTTGGATCTGTGTGAACCGATTACCAATCAGACTTTTGAAGTTTATGCCTGTGCAATTGACAAGACAGCTTCTGGTGATTATTACTCAAAAAGAAAAGACTATGAAATTTTAAACATATATGCAAACAAACCGTTTGAATAAATCTAAAAAATATGTTGCATTGTCGTGTTACATTTTTACATTGGAATGTTATGTGGTGTTGCAGGTTACCAGGCTAAATGGAACCTCTCGGAAAATTTTGATTTCTGAGAACTTGGAAGAACCCAGAGCCATTGTTCTGGACCCTGTTAATGGGTGAGTACTTCAGTTGGCTCTCCCACCTGAACACAGCTGTCATCCGACATACAAAAGTCGTCTTATCCATATATTAATCCAAATTCATGAGAGTTTATAACATGCAAATCAAAATGCAGTCCCAAGTGTTCCAAGTTGGGAAATATTGATTTTGATGTTGAAAAAAGCATATGGCCTAACAAAGAAAGAAAGAAAAAAAATGTTTTATATCATAACATTAGATTTTACAAATAATTGTCTACCGTGAGGAATGTGAAATTTCTTTTGCAAGCTTCAAAAAGAATACCTGCCTAATCTAATATTCTCCTGTCAGTGGAACTAAAATGTTTTTTTGTCTCTTGTTTATTACAGTTACATGTACTGGACTGACTGGGGTGAGCATCCGAAGATTGAGCGAGCCAATCTGGATGGAACAGCCCGGCTGGTCTTGGTCAATAGCTCTCTGGGCTGGCCCAATGGACTGGCTATAGACTATACAGCAGGAAAACTTTACTGGGGAGATGCCAAAACGGATAAGATAGAGGTACGTTCAACAGTTGTCTTTTTCCAGATGAGTGTCAAATGAAAGTAAAATTTCTAGCCTTTACAGAATTTTTGTTCTACTCCTTGTCAGTTTAATTTCAATTCAGTTCAGTTTTTTATATAGTGCCAAATCACGACAACAGTCACCTCAAGGTGCTGTATTTTGTAAGGTAAAGACTCCAACAATACAGAGAAAACCCCAACAATGAAACAAGAAATATAACAGTGTAACAAAGCAGTCCTACATATTTTTTTAATATGCACTTTGAAGAACATATCCAGTTCCAAGATTCCTCATAGTGTCACTGGAGGCATTGCCATCCAGAGTAAGTATCTGGTTGGACTGTCCTGATCAGATCAGGACAGTGCTTTAACCTCCTAAGACCCGAACTCTTTCACGACATGCATTTTTAATTTCTCTTTGATATTTGGATATATTGGGGCCCGATGAATGTAAAAACAAAGAATTACCAGATTTTTTTTTAACCTTATTTTTGTTTTTAAGAAAAATAAGAGCCGCATATGAGGATATTTGTTTAAAAGTTTGATAGAACAGGAGCAGTATAATGTCCTCGTAAGTGATATCAGGCCCATGTAGAGCAAAATTGAGTATTTTAGTCTAAATAATCCAAAATGTGATGTCCACATATGTGGACGCCAGGTCCTAGAAGGTTAAAGGTTTCACCATTCTTTTACACTTTAACTGTTTTAACTGATTATGGATTGTACCTCAGGCATGTGTGTGTATATGTACTCCTGTTGTGAAAAGATAAAAAGTGTTTCTACACTGTGGAGCAAGAATCAAGTCCCCATAATGCAACCAGCAAATTTTAGTGTGATGACCACAAGAGGGTTGAATAGTAGTTCTGCTTATCAGGAGATTAATATCATAGCATGTAAGCTCCTCTGAAGTGTTAGAAACATAACTGTTAGCGGTTGTAGCAAGCCTACCAAACAGCTGAAAGCCTAACAGCACATAGCCTTTTAGCTTCTAAAAGAGAGAACGACAAAAGGCCTCGGCTAAGTGAAGAACTTCTCTAAGAACACTGGAGGAATGCTCTCACTCCCTCAGGTTCCCTCTCTTTGCTTCTCTTCTTTGCCCCCACCCCCACCCATGCCCCTCCTCTGTCTTAGTGTTTTCAACTCTTTTTGTTGAAGAAATCTGACTCCCCCTTCGCCTCCTTCTTTGTGGAAAAAACCCCTCTGAAGTTACCGCGCTGGCCCCCTCCTTTTGAAACGAGCATGTGTTCATGTGAGAAAGCGTTGACTGATGTGTTGCTTTCTCAGCACACATGCATAAAACGGCTGCTTTGTTGTGATTATGCAGATTGACTGTGCGTAGCGCCATTCAGCCACTCTGTTGAGCCATATGGTTACTACTTGTGGATATGTGTGCCTGTGTTTTTTTTGTGTGTGTGAGTGAATGATGTGGGACTCAGAAAATGGGGAGGTGTATATAGTGGAATTTCCCCTGCTTAAGGCCCTGCGCGTTTTTTTTTGTTGTTTTTTTTGAGTAACAAGTCTAGTGTCACTGCTTCATGCTGTATAGAATGAGAGAATGTCAGGGGTGTTACAGCCGGTCAAATAAGGATTGAACACGTCACCAATTTTCTAAGTCGATATATTTGTAAAAGCGCTACTGACATGAAATTCTCAGCAGATGTTGATCGCAATCCATCCAATCCATACATGCAAAGAAATCAAATGATAAATTATGTGTAATGATGAGAAATGACACAGGGAAAAATTATTCAACACACTTAATGAAATTTATTTAAACACCGTACAAAAGGCTTTGTTGGTGATGACAGCTTTAGAACGCCTCCGCACAGCCTAAACAGCCCCACACCATGATGTTCCCACCTCCAAACTTCACTGTTGATGTGGTGGTTTTGGGGTGACGTGCAGTGCCTTTTGACCTTTGACCTCCAAACACGGTGTGTTTTATGGCATCCAAAGAGTTCAGTTTTGGTCTCATCTGACCAAACTTCTCCCAGTATTTCACAGGCTTGTCTAAATGTTGTCTGCAAACTTTAAACATGATGCAACATGCTTTGGATTCTTGGATGGTGAGCGTGCATATAGGCCATGGCTCTTGAGTGCATTACTTATTGTTTTCTCTGAAACAATTGTACTTGCTGATTCCAGGTCATTCTGTAGCTCTCTACAAGTGCTCCTTGGCTCTTGGATAGCTTCTCGTAATTTTTTTCACTGCTCTGTCGGAGAACCTGGTTGTGATCGGTTTGTGGTAAAATGATCTTTCCACTTTCTGATTTTGGCCCCAGCAGTGCTCACTGTAACCTTCAGAAATTCTTGTGTGTCAAGTGCCATCTGTATGTTTTGCAACAATAAGGTTGTGTTTCTTGTGTGACACACATGACACATTTTTACAGGCCATTAGTTGGGACTGAACCAGCTGATATTAATTTGCACAAATGGCAGGATTTCTAATTACTGATGGATTTCAGCTGGTGTCATGACTTTCTCTGCTTTTTTGCACCTTTGTTTCTTCGTGTGTTCAATACTTTTCCCTGAGTCATTTTTTCATTATTACAAACAACTTAATTTATGGACATCTATGGTTTGGTTTCTTTGCATGTGTGGATTGGGTTGTAACCAACATCTGGTGAAAAGTAATGTCAATAGCACCTTTAGAAATATATTTACTTAGAAAATTGTTGACATGGTCAGTACTTATTTAACCTGCTGTATATGTGCCAAATCTCTCTGGGCTGGCCAAATGGACTGGCTATAGACTAAGCAACAGGAATACTTTATAGGGGGAATGCCAAAATGGATAGGATAGATCTATCAGCAGTCTATATATTTCCCGATGAGTGACAAATTAAAGCAAATTTTTAGCCTTTGTGGAATTTCTGTATGCCTCCCATCTGCTGGTGTGCAACAGGTCTAACATGTTGTTGTAGTTGTTTCCCCCCCAGATGTGTGCATAAAGTGTTAGAATAGATAGAGACATGGTACATCACGCTTTCCAGTGAGGGCATCATATTGAACTAGGGCTGCCACAAACGATTATTTTGATAGTCGACTAGTCACCGATTATTTTTGCGATTAGTCGACTAATCAGATCATCATCCATTGGACGTACAGCTTATTGCACCAGCAGCATCTGGTCTTTTAAAACTATCATTAGCTTACAGCTTGAAGTGTTTGTGCTAACTAAAAATAAAGACAAGATGGTAGTTTATTAATTTTTAATGAAATTTGCAGATTGTTTCGGTGAAGTTTAATAAACTCCTTGCTTTCTAAAATATAACAGGACACCGGAGTATATTCTCCAGCATCTCACACTTCTGATAATCAGCTGTCTGCTTGACAGTTTTAGCTGTGCAAAAACTATACCTTTAATCTCAGCCAAACCGATTTAATCAGGAACAAATAAAATACTGAAAAAAGCCAAACAATAACATTTAAGTTATCTAAGTGACTTATATATATGTTTAACCTGACTAGCGAAAGACGGCGGTGGGTTTGAAAACGATTTGCCGGGAGTCCGGTGTTCTCACGGCTCTAGTTAGCCTTGCCCCCGCCTAGCTAACGAGCTAGTGGGTAACAGACGTCTCCGAAAACGTCGGAGCGCTTTTGAAAATATGTGGTGTCTTGATAAACTGAGCAGATATTTGAGGTTTACACAGCTACATTCTCGCCTGAAAATATGTTAAACGTTTATTTTGTGACCCAGAAAGAATAATAAGAGTAAAGTTAAAACTAACTAGCTGCCGCCATTGTTGACAACTGCGCTGGGCTGCGCTATGAATTCTGGGACACAGCTTCTTCTTCTTCGGGGTTTAACGGCAGCTGGCATCCTTGTACATGCAGTGCTGCCATCTTCTGTTTCAGTCCGTTATTACACTCTTAAATCCTACTACTCATTCCTGCGTCCTTTGTGATCTTACAAAGCTTCAAACGATGCGTCGACTATTAAATTAGTCGTCGACGATTTTAATAGTCGACATAATCGTGACTAGTCAACTAATCGTGGCAGCCCTATATTGAACATCTGACTGATAAATATTCTTATGTATTCCTGTCAAAGTCTTTATAATCTGGTTTTCTTATGTGTGTAGTTCAGTGTAGTGGAACTTCTAATAGCTAGATATATGCCAAAAGTTGGAATGAAAAGCTTTGGAATAAGACAGTATACGGATCGTATAAGTAAAGATTATTTTACCAGACTAAAGAAATTAAGGCTTAAAACTAGAGTGAAGTCAAATGTGCTCATCTCTACTATGTTGGGGGAAAAAATCAGATCATACCAATCAGAAAACGTTAGACAATCAGTATTTTATGTGAACGCAAGTGCAAATTAATTAATTAATTAATTACGATCAAGTGCGCTCAGGGAAACTAACCAGTCACAGAAGTGCTGATGACACATGTAAGGAAGTCGTTAAAATCACTCTTGCTTTTTCCTTTAGTGCTTCTGTTTTCCTGGCAGTTTTTTTTTTCACATCAGCATCAATGTTGGACCAGACATTTACAGTGAATGCATTGGTAGTTTTTTTTGCCTATGGAAAACACTGCTTGTGTCAAAGCTTTTGTGGTGTGGTTTGTGATTGGTATAAGCTTTGTGGCTTCTTTGGTTTTTTGTGTAGATTCTATTCATCCTGGGTCTGTCTTTATGTTTATCAGAGAAAATCCACGTGTGAGCGTCTGTGAACCATCCGATGCTCTGATGTCTCACTGTGTGCTTGATGAGACCTTGTTACTTTTCCGCTAGCTTTCTTTTGCCCCCTCTTCCCATCCCCCCCGGACGTCCATCAAGAAAAGCGACATTCTCACACCCAAAATGAAAAAGATGAGAAAAAAAATCACATTCCCAGTGCATAATTCTTCCTGAAAAAGTCAGTGGAAAGAAAGAGTGAGTAAGAGAGGACGAGAGAGGAGATAAAGGGAGTCTCTCTGCCATCTTTTCACTGGGATGTCCATGTCTAATTGTTTCACAGTGATAAATGAATAGGTTTTTTTGTGGAGGGGTTAGGAGCCTGCCTTGGATCAGAGGCCCATTAAAGTGAATGTTCTATTTATTTCTGTTTGCTCACCCCCTCGGCCTGTGAATGGATATTTAAATGAGTATTCATTAAACAGATGCCCGTCACAGCAAAACACTCATTCTAATTCTGCTTTTTTCTTGTGTTCGAAATATATATAAAAGCAGGAGCTGAAAGGTAATACTGACGACTAAATTTAATTCAAATTTGTAGCAAGTTTTTCAGTCAATGTATCATATAGTCTGTACTCCTTATTTTCAGTTTGGAGTCTGACAAATGTTGAATTATTGATGTGAAATAAGAATTATTGATGGCTAATCCAATGATGAACAGTAAAATGATCATGTTAGTGTCATCTCAGCCAGAGATTTTTAAACTTGAGCTGAAGGTACACCAAAGGGTACACCTGCACATATATCAGCCCCCAGATGTGTTCATGTGTGATCTGACAACGCATACGTTTTTGACAGCCTCTCTGCTTCGTCTTGATCAAGCACAACCTAGCAATTATTTTGCAAGAATGTCAGTGGTCCTGTAGTAAATACTTTGCTTCCACTGCCTTATTATGCATGTTCGCACAAATCAACACAGTCTTGCTGCCTCCAGTTGAGATGCAACACACTTTTAAACAAAAAAAGTTTCTGTTTAAAGTAGGGCTGCCACGATTAGTCGACTAGTCACGATTATGTCGACTATTAAAATCGTCGACGACTAATTTAATAGTCGACGCATCGTTTGAAGCTTTGTAAGATCACAAAGGACGCAGGAATGAGTAGTAGGATTTAAGAGTGTAATAACGGACTGAAACAGAAGATGGCAGCACTGCATGTACAAGGATGCCAGCTGCCGTTAAACCCCGAAGAAGAAGAAGCTGTGTCCCAGAATTCATAGCGCAGCTGTCAACAATGGCGGCAGCTAGTTAGTTTTAACTTTACTCTTATTATTCTTTCTGGGTCACAAAATAAACGTTTAACATGTTTTCAGGCGAGAATGTAGCTGTGTAAACCTCAAATATCTGCTCAGTTTATCAAGACACCACGTATTTTCAAAAGCGCTCCGACGTTTTCGGAGACGTCTGTTACCCACTAGCTCGTTAGCTAGGCGGGGGCAAGGCTAACTAGAGCCGTGAGAACACCGGACTCCCGGCAAATCGTTTTCAAACCCACCACTGTCTTTCGCTACTCAGGTTAAACATGATATATGAGTCACTTAGAGAACTTAAAAATGTTATTGTTTGGCTTTCTTTAGTATTTTATTTGTTCCTGAGTAAATCGGTTTGGCTGAGATTAAAGTTATAGTTTTTACACAGCTAAATAAACTTCAAGCAGACAGCTGATTATCAGAAGTGTGAGATGCTCCAGAATTTACTCCGGTGTCCTGTTATATTTTAGATAGCAAGGAGTTTATTAAACTTCACCGAAACAATCTGCAAATTTCATTAAAAATTAATAAACTATCATCTTGTCTTTATTTTTAGTTAGCACAGACCTTAAACACTTAAAGCTGTAAGCTAATGATAGTTATATAAGAGCAGATGCTGCTGGTGCAATAAGCTGTACGTCCAATGGATGATGATCTGATTAGTCGACTAATCGCAAAAATAATGGGTGACTAATCGACTATCAAAATAATCGTTTGTGGCAGCCCTAGTTTAAAGTGTTTTCTTGTTAGGTGTCTGATGTTACTTTAGCCAATATGTGCAGAAACTGTGCAAGTGCTATCCAAACTGTAAACAGAGAACGTTAACCTTCACAGTAAAATTTTGGTCTGTTGGAATAGAAAGTGCCTCAAGGCGACTTTGTTGTTATTTGACGCTGTATAAAAAACCGAATTAAACTGAAGTTTACTACTTGGGAAAGCGATCAACCAACCTTTCAGGGAATACACTCTTTTTCCTGGCAACCATAGATTGTTTGGGCGTCGCCAACCAGCCTTTAGGCCATGGACTTACTCTAATCTAGCCTGCGTGCTTGTAAGCATCACTGGTCCAGTTAAAGGCATTAGACTGGTGGTTGGTGATCTGCACTGGTGGTTAGTTAGGGGAAATGTGAATTAATAAATCATTCCCAAAGTTTTGTGCAGCTGTATGTTGCAATAATGTACGGTTGTTCCAAAATCCCACAGCATACCTGGACCCCATTTAGAAACCAGTGAACTGTAAACTTTTTGCTTGCTTGTAATTAATTAGAAAGTGCAGTATGTTCCTCTGTTATACTGGATTTTGTTGTGAAAACAAATGCTTAGTGTAAACGGAAGTGTGAACACGGTCATGTACTCCCCAGTACTTAATACTGTGTGGCCTAGGCTGTAGTAAGAAAGTACATACCAGAACAGCAGTTACCTTTCATAAGCTGGCCTTCAGTCTCAACATAGATCATTTTCTTTGTGCTACAACTTGGCATTAACAATAGCCTATTATAATCTCTTCAGTTATATTGAAAACGGTAGATCCCTCCCCAGCTCCAGGCTTTACTCTACTATGCTAAACCGCTTCCCAGCACTCATTTTTAATATATCTGTCCACCATGCTCATAGTTTGCGAAATGTCTACCATGGCACATTAGAGACCTTGTAGTTAACATGTGACCAGACACACATGCACACACACGCTCGCAAACCTTCATGTAGACTGCAAATGACTGTAGTGTGTCTAAAATAAAACCCCGTGTCTATTTCAGTTGAGGCCAGTCCAGTAATAGCACAGGCGGTGAGGAGGAGGGTTGGACACAAGTTCTAATTGCAGCCTTGTCAATTGTAGCTCTCAATTTCTGCTTATAGAAACACACACACACACACACACACACACGTGACGTGTCACCATATTGTTAGGAGCAGGAAGGGTTTCACATTGCCAGCAGTGTTTTCTTTGGCTGCTACAACATGCGTCAAACTCAAATCCCACTCTTCAAACCTCTTTAACTAATTATTCTGCTTGGCAACACTTTGGTGAATGGTTGATGGTTTTATATGGACCAAATTCTTTAATCTATATCATTTGTGTGTTTTACATTTAGTTAAAACATGGACATAGACTATATTTTCACCTTTAATCTATAAAAACTAACTATAGGTTAGGATGATGACAACTGTAAGGATGGATTAAAGAAGCTGAGCTTTTAATCTGCGCTTTTTTCCGATCATCATTTCTGTTTCTGTTTCAGGTGATCAGTGTGGATGGTAGTAACAGACAGACTCTACTAGAGGACAAGCTGCCTCATATCTTTGGTTTTACTCTATTGGGGGATTATATCTACTGGACTGACTGGCAGAGACGGAGCATTGAGAGGGTCCACAAAACCACAGCTGTACGAGAGATCATTATCGATCAGCTGCCAGATTTAATGGGGCTGAAGGCAACTAAAGTGACAGAGACCTTTGGTGAGTAAGCTTATTTTCCTCTGAGTTCTGTACATGCAGCAACAAAGCGGAACTTAGAAAAAAAAAATCAAATGGCATATAAAAAAACGTTTTTTTCTTTTAGGTACAAATGGATGTGCTGGTGATAATGGTGGATGTAGCCATCTGTGTTTCTGGCGTCAGCAGGCTGTCAGCTGTGCCTGTCCAATGGGGATGGAGCTCCTCTCAGACCTCCAGACCTGTGTGGTGCCCGAAGCCTTCCTGCTCTTCACTAATAGGTCTGTCTGCCTTTCAATCAATAGCATGAAATGCCCTGCTGCTCTTGTTATCTGTAACTGGTGCATATTACAGTCATTCTGTTATTATTATGTCAAAAACAAATGACAAAAAAAACAGGAAAAGCTCACAAACATGAATGGCATAGGGGATTAGCATTCTCCTTACCTGACTGTAGTACTTCAGTTTGGGTTTAGGCTTCAGTCCTGAGAAAGTGTCTGCTATCTCAGACATGATTTAGTCTAGTAGGTGCTTTGACTTTGCTGTGTGTCAATCTGTGTCAGTAATTCTGATTATACAAGCTTATAACAGCTGCATTTTTCATTTTTTTCTGTATTTGAAGGAAGAGATACACGTCAGTTTAAATCAATCCAGCTGTCTACACAATGGATGCAGTTTATTTTAATGCTTCAGATCTGTTTTATTCTGTTTTTATACGTCTAACTTCACTGTGTCTTGGAATGCGAGTGCTTTCAAAATGAGGGTGAACCACACTCAGTAGTGTGCCTGAATGCGCCATCTGAAGGAGGACTAAAGTGGCTACTTCTTGGCAGTCTGTGCAGACCTCATGCTACAGTATTTGGTTTCAAACAAATTCAGCTGATTTTTTTCTTTTTTCCCCTGAAGTGTCATAAGGTTTTTTTGCTGGGGGGGTTCTGAAGATTTGCTGTATTGCAGCCGTCAAATTTCTTTCATCTTTTCCTACACTGTTAAGCACTGTCCAACTGTAACCTCTTACTTTTTATAGTTTTAGTATTAACAAATGGCTCTAACACAGTGAGGCTAGAGCAGCTATCACAACATGCATGCATCAGTGGGGAGGACGTTTCACTGTATCAAATGGTAGTGGACTGTTTGGTGGCCTGAATTAGAGACGGTGAACACAATACTGAGTACTAATTTTTTATGTATCAGGGCACAATAAAAAAATCATCTGGTCCTTACCAGGTTCTATAATTGTCTAAATGCACCCCACATTTATACTCTCGCATTTTATTATCTCGTGTTTTTGTAAATGTCACAAATGTCACAAACCTGAGAAATAGGAGTTTCATACTGTTGTAGTGCACCTTGAACAACAGTAGGACATAAGTTTGAAGTTTTATTTTGTTTCATTCTTTCGTTGTTTGATTTTTAACTTTTGTCACCTTGGACTTGATCTTGGAAGACTTTGACCTCGGGCTTGTTTCACCATCAGCCTTGAAGGTGAGAATGTAACTTGCACGGGAATTTTAGGGATTCTTTTGTGTTGTTTTCTCCTCAGGGACAACATCAGGAGTATTTCTTTAGGTACCAACAGCAATGATGTGGTCATTCCTGTGACAGGAGTTAAAGAGGCCTCTGCTCTTGATGTTTACGTCTATGAAAGAAGAATATATTGGACAGACATACAGGCAAAGGTATGTTTTGCAACAGAAATGTCCTGATGTGTTAGGTTTTTTTTTGCATCAGATTAAGAGAAACTGGGAATTCTTCACTTCTATCAGTTAAAGGAGAATTTGCTCTTTTTCTTTCCTGTTGTCTATCTCTTACTTTGCTCTCCGCTCGTTTTCCTGCCAGACAATCAGCAGAGCCTACATGAATGGCAGCTCTGTAGAACACATTATAGAGTTTGGGCTGGACTACCCAGAAGGCATGGCAGTTGACTGGATGGGTCACAACATTTACTGGGCAGATACAGGCACTAACCGCATTGAAGTGGCCCGGTTGGATGGCCAGTATCGACAGGTTCTGGTCTGTAAGGATCTTGACAATCCTCGATCATTGGACAACCCACGATCACTAGCACTGGACCCAGCCAATGGGTAAGACCATACAGTTTTAAAAATACCTGATATATTGGCCCAGTTCACTGCTGTGGATATAAAAATTCCTCCACTATTTCATAGTACAGGGGCGTTACCAGGTGCCTGTGGCCTATCTATCTATCTATACAATCTGCAGAAAAGTCTGTCATTTGATTTTCTACATTTTATTAATGAATATGTGTGTGAGACGAATGTATGTCATCAAACAAATGGACAGTCAAATAAAACAACATTTGCATCCCACTGCCTTCTCCTCAGTTACCTTCAGTTTGTGAGGGATGGTGCTGTTAAACCTGTTTATTAACAAACCTTGCATTATTACATTGTATGCAGATCACCCCAAAACATACTGATGTGCCTGTGTGAGTCTTTCTGTTTGATTGTTAAGTACGTGTGTCAGCATGCCAAGTTGCTACACACTTGGTGATGGCTTCATGCTGTCATGGGCCAGACCTTTCAACACACTTGCCTGGAGCCAGCTGATGTCATTCCATGATCAAATATTGATAACAGGAAAAACAAAGTTGTCTTCTTAAAGTGGAAGCGTGTTCCCTGTTTGGATTAGATTAGCCAGTTAGATAAATAATGTACCCAAAAAACAAAAAGAAACAGATTTTAATAAAACCACCAAAAGCTTTTACATCCTTTTACGTTCAGATGTGATTACCTTGGTCATGTGTATCACAAGGCATAAGAGTTCTTTCTGTCTGCAGCTACATGTACTGGACAGAGTGGGGAGGTCGGCCACGCATAGCCAGAGCCTACATGGATGGCAGCACCATCACAACCTTGGTGGATAAAGTGGGCCGTGCCAATGGACTGACCATTGACTATGTAGACCATCGTCTCTACTGGACTGACCTAGACACATGCATGATTGAAAGCACCAACATGCAAGGTTTGAAAACACACACCAAGAACTTACCATGGTAATGATTCACGGGAAAGAGGACTTAAACTTTCAATAGTCAGCAAAAATACACTGTAGCAGCAATGAGGCAAGCAAAGTCCAAAAACCAGTCCATAAAGTTAGATAGACGATCTAGTAGGAACACGAGTACAACAAAAGAAACTGTTGAGGGTGGGGCAGACCAGGGGGAAACTAGCAAAGTAGCACAGTTGCCAAGAAAATGCCTTGTTTAAATATCAGTGTTACCTAAGGCCTTTTTATGTGTAGTTTGCATGTTTGCACTGTGCCTGTGTGGGTTTCGTCCTAAACACTTGGCAGTGCTTCACTAGAAAACTTGCAAAGACAGAAGGCGAAAGTGGCAGAACTGTGGAGTGACCAGGAATTAAGAAAATGACCATATTTTCCAATACTTGTTGAATGGGTCAACTCATCAATTTGTTTTCCTCCTCATATTCAGAATTGTATTTTTAGAGCCTGCTGGACACAACTTTACAATTGTTTATGTGTTAGTAATTTTAAAAGCAAAAGATTAATCACTAGCTTTTTCTAGACAATTTTTTTTGGTTGGCAGCCACTGAATTCCAGTGGCTGCTACAGACTTTGTGGGATATTGCACAGAGTAAAATGCTTTTGTATATGCACAGAAAGTTTCACTTCATCTTCAGGGCCAGTGGAGAGTGTAATACCAATATACAGATACATACATACAATTATATGTATGTAATTCCCTTAGGCACATTGCAAACTAAAGAATTTGTCTTATAGTCTGTTAGTTTTTTCCTGTCTAATCCATAAGGCTGCTTGGTAAATTTACACAAGAAATTCTTACAGCAAAAAGAAAAAAGTATTGATTTTAGGGCTTTTATGAGTTTTCCTGTGTTGTCCCAATTCAATATCTTCTGCAGGCCTTCAGAGAGAGATCATAGTAGATGACCTCCCTCATCCCTTTGGTCTCACACAGTACCGCGATTTTATCTATTGGACTGATTTTAACCTGCGTAGCATTGAACGTGCAGACAAACGCAGCGGATACAACCGTACTGTGGTGCTGCAGGTATGAAACCACTTTAATTATCTAAACAATGTGTTCATTTTTTACATTAATATAACAATTTATTATATAACCAAGACAACACAAACAGACAAGAACCAAACAACTGGAATGAAAAGAAACTAAACAACACTCTGACCCATTTATTCAAAGCCACAGTTTACATCAAACTAAGCCAGTCCACTTTCCACATCCACAAGCCTTCTCAAATAACCTCATGTTTAGAGCTGTTCTATTATATTCTATTCTGTTCTATTCCATGGTTGTACTTTAAAATCTTCTCACTAGATACTTTCTATTTCTTTTAAATATTTTCCCACATTATACCAAGTTTCAATCATATGTTTAACAACTGGATTGCTAATTTGTGCTCAGTTGTTTTGTTTTTTTTTCCAAATGACCTGCATATACTTGGACACGGCTCATTTTAAGACCATAACATTTTTTTGTATTCCTAATAAGGAAATGTAATCTCATTTTTACTGTTGTGCATTTAACTAGTGTATTTGTTTTTTGGCACTGCTAACTTGTTGTTGGTCCTTTCATATTCCATCTGAAACTGCTGAGCTTTAACACACTGTTTCCTCAGGGCCAGCTTGAGCTGATGCTAGACATCCTGGTCTTCCACTCTTCTCGCCAGGATGGCACTAATGAGTGCACACACAACAACGGCAACTGTGCCCACCTCTGCCTGGCCACTCCTGCTGGTGCCCAGTGCCGGTGTGCCTCCCACTACACCTTGAACCCAGATGGACGAAACTGTAGCTGTAAGTACAGCTGATGGGAATCACACATATACACAAGTAAGAGAGAGTGCAGGCTAGTGGCTTGAACAGAGTGTCAATGAAAAATATGATCATTAAAATAGTTGCTGGTGTTATACGACTATGCGTCTACAGTTAGGACAAATGGAACAGAAATGACTGAAAGTAAAACGATAAACCTCGGCCGCTTCTTTCTCAACAGCCAACAGAAAGACTGTGAAAGCCAACATACTTTAGTTGTTTCCCATGAGTGTAGCTCCTCTAGTGTGTGTGTGTGAGTGTGAGAAAACTTTGGCTTTCTTTTGCCAGAGAGAACATGGAGTCTTTTCACCAGGCACACCCTTTCTCTACATTTGTTCACCCTGTTAATCCCACACCCCTCTCTGTTGTTTCTCTGTCTGCAGCTCCTTCAAGTTTCCTGCTCTTCAGTCAAAAGGCTAGTATCAGCAGAATGGTTTTAGGAGAGCAGAGTCCCGACATCATCCTTCCTATCCATGTAATGAGAAATGTTCGAGCTGTCAGCTATGACCCGGTGGAACGACTGGTTTACTGGCTCGATGGGCGACAGAATATACGCAGAGCCAGAGATGATGGGGCCATGGTACATCCACATCACCCTCTTAAAACACATACTCACAGCATTTGACACCATTGGCTGTTTTTGTGGAAAAAAGGATAAATAAACATTGACTTAGAAATTAGAATAGAATCATGATTAAGACCTTTTTATTATATTATTTTCATGCTTCATGTGACTCAAAGTGAATGTCAGAACAGGTCAAATGTTGACCTTATGACCTTACTGTGTTTGTTTTCAGTCGTCAATGATAGTGAGCAGCACTGCTCAACCAGTGGACAACCAGCTTCATGACCTGAGCCTGGATGCCTATAGTCGGAACATCTACTGGACCTGTGAGACAACCAACACCATCAACGTCAAGAGGATGGATGGTCACACTGTGGGCGTGGTCATCAAGGATGACACAGACAAGCCAAGGGCCATTGTGGTCAATGCTGAGAAAGGGTAAGCTCATTTTTGTGACAGTGACTCTACTAAGCTCAGTTGGAAAGATTGATGGTTCTAGCTGGCAGAGGTTAAACCATTACTTAAAAGCCATCACTTGACAGTTATCTTAACTAATTATAAGCTAATCTCCAATATTGTTTTTATCTCATAAATGATTGAAAGAGTGGTTGTAAAGGAGCTAACTAATCATCTGTAGAGAAAGAGTTTATTTGAAGAGCTTCCGTCAGGTTTCAGAGCTCATCACAGTACACCTGTGCTTGTCCTGCTATAAATCTCAGGGCAGCGTTCAGTACTGTTGACCATAATAATTTATTACAGTGAGTAGAGCATGCTGTGGGTGTCAACGGTCCTTCAGTGGTTTTAATCATATCTATGTAATAGACTCCACCATGTAAATGGAGTAAGTAAGTAAAATGTATTTATGTAGCGCTTTTCACAGATGAAAATCACAAAGTGCTTCATAATACAATGAATGAAAGTCCTGAGAGATGAGAGTCCTCTTAACACACACGTTAATTATGGAGTCCTACAGGCTTCCACGCTAGGACCATTTCCATTATAGACAGTACACCTCTCTGCATTTAATCATCAGTTACAGAGGAAAATGGTGACTCAAAAATGCTCATTTTCATGCCATTTCTGTTGGCAGGCTATTTCAAACATGCTGTTTATAAGCAAATTTTAAGAAAAAGTTCTGTAAAGTCAATTCAGAGTTTTATCATGCAAATTGCTGATTTGGGGCATTTTCAGTCTCGTTTTTAAAAGACCAGGAGACCATGATTATTGTTCTTCCCGAACTACATTCACAAATCAGCCAAGGAAAGTCCACCAGTCATAATTTTGGTTATATAATGTAATATAATATTTGGTTCCTCTTTGGGCTTTGACTTGCATGTGACATTTGTTGCATACTCCTTTTCCAATTAAGGAGATTTTCTAAATTGAGAGCTGTAGTTTTTTGGTTGAACAGGAGAAAATTGCTCTTGCATTTGTAACTCCGCGGTTCTGTTTACTAGCTTAGATAAATCACCTCTTTCTCACCTCCTGGCTATACAAAATGCCATGGGCAGAATTCTGCCACTTTTTACTAAGTCCACTCTTACATTTCCTTCCAACACAATGCTGCTCGCAGTCTTCAGTTGCAAGCTCAGAATCAATTGGCTTTTCCTCGTATGACAATGAAGAGTGAGGGAATAGAGCCTTTCAGTCTTTAGCACTTTGGAAGTTGGACGAGTTTCCAACTCCAAGTTTATTTAGCTTCCTCTGTACACTGCTTAAATTCATTTTAACTGTTTTAAATGATCAGTTTTCTTTTATTCTATTTTATTCTGTTTAACCTTGTTTTTATATCAGTATTAACTATTTTTATTACAATTTATTGTGATTATCCCTATTTTTTTTTATTTTGCTATATAGTGCTTTGAGACTTCAGGTCCGTCAAAGGTGCTTTATTAATAAACTTGAGTTGTACCCTGCTGACACATGTCCACTTCTACAGGTACATGTATTTCACCACAGTGCAGGAGCGCTCAGCTAAGATTGAAGGTGCCAGTTTGGATGGGACAGAGAGGGAGTCTTTGTTCACCACTGGTCTCATCAGACCAGTAGCTCTGGCACTCGACAATAAGCTGGGAAAACTATTCTGGGTTGATGCTGACCTTAAACGCATTGAGAGCAGTGACCTGACAGGTGAGTCACCATAAAAAGAAGTAATTTATATGAAAGAAATGTTTTCATACACATTTGGATAAAACAAAGAACAGTGCCAGAATATGACTCAAATATTGCCTCACAGTAAATATTGAAAATAAAATAGAAATATGAACAAATATGAAACAAGGAGAGATCATTTGGAAGTAGTGAACAAGATTTATTGAGATAGAGAAATTCATGTATTTGGCAATTAGACCCAGATGACCCATCATGGCAAAACAAAATCCCAGTGATGATCAGATTTAGGACAGGGCCCCTTGGAGTGTAGACGCTGGTGGTGGTGAAGATGAAGACTGAGGCTTGGATAGTGCGCTGGCTGAGGTGTCTGAGGTGCAGATGGGGATGCACGAAAAGTCAGAAAGGGAGAATGAGGGAGAGCACAGATTTAAACCATGCGCCATTGGCTCACACAAGGCGGGCGAGTAGAGTAATGTTGTCAGTATTGTGATTGACGGCGTGGGAATGCAGTAGTTGTGTTTACAACAGAAAAGCAGATGAACACCCAGGAAAGCAGGCAGATGAATGATTACAGATGTTCCTTATTGAACTTATGCATAGGCTTCATTTACATTGCTCAAATATATCACATAAGTGGTTATTACTCCAAGCTTACTGTTCCCATCCCTGAGGTTGTCCACCAGAGACACTGACACATTTAGTTTGGTGGCAATGAGTTGTCGTTAATCAATATTTTTATTTAGAGAAGTGAGGAAAAAACAACGTAGGGTTGTTGGATTTTACAAACTCTCAATTATCATCACCAGGAAAAACTATTTTCTTGTTCTTATTATATCATTGCATCTATCCCAGGAGCAAATCGCATTGTCCTACAGGACTCAAACATTCTCCAGCCTATGGGGCTGACAGTGCTGGGTGACCATCTGTACTGGATTGACCGTCAGCAGCAGATGATTGAAAGGGTGGACAAACTTACTGGAGATGGGCGCACACGCATACAGGGACGGATATCATACCTTACCTCCATCCACGCTGTGGAAGAGATCGACCCACAGGAGTTTGGTACAGATCTTTCCCACAGAACTATTAGCTATATTAGTGTGGCTTTATGGTTTGGCCTTTGTATCAATGGCTGTTTTTCTTTCTACAGCGTCCCACCCATGTTCTCGTGACAATGGGGGCTGTTCTCACATCTGCATTGCTAAGGGTGATGGAACACCTCGCTGCTCCTGTCCCATGCACCTGGTGTTGCTGCAGGACCTGCTGCACTGTGGAGGTGAGCAACACAGTAACAGCACTCAGGTGCCTTTTCATTTCTGGGTGGAGAATTCAGAGAAGCAGACATGTCCGACCTGCATATCTGATTGAGTTTCAGAAGTACAAGGACATTCAAGGCTTTTTCTTCTACAACTCCAATTCAATAACTCTTTGTGTTTTAGTTATACTGTTGCACAACAGATTAATACAGGCAGCAGAGAGGAAGCAATGCTGGTTGTAATTACTCTAACAGTGACAGAGGTTATTTATAGGAATGTTTAAATGTCTAATGACACACTGTACATACACTGTATATACATTTGCATGCATGTTCACTCCTGTTGTTTAGGTTTTGTCCCTCTTAGTCTGAAGAGTCTAATCTAAAGTTCAGTGCTTCTCCCTTCCACAGATAATTGTGACTTGTCTCTCTGCTTCATTCTCTTCCTTATATGTTGTCTTCTCTGTTTTTTCTCAGAGCCGCCTACCTGCTCAACAGAGCAATTCACCTGCTCCACAGGGGAGATTGATTGCATTCCTATGGCCTGGCGTTGTGACGGCTTTCCAGAATGTGAAGATGGCAGTGATGAAGACAACTGTCCCATCTGTTCTACATACCAGTTCCGATGTGACAAAGGAGGCTGCATTGATGCTCAAAGACGCTGCAATGGTGAATTGGACTGTGCTGATCACTCTGATGAGCAGGACTGTGAAAGTAGGTTTACACGCTCAACTCAGGCACAGATGTTTGCAGCATTATGCATGGAAGTTTTGTGACTGATAAATTAGGTTTTACTTTCAGTGTTCTTTAGGATGCTTGATATTTCTACTAAACAAATAATAGCCTGAGTTTACCTATGAGTCATAGCACCAAATCAAAACAGCAGTTGCCTCGAAGCACTTTCTATTGTAAGATAAACCCTTACAGTTATGAAATGTATAAATACTCTTTATACGAAGTTTCTAAGTCATTTTTTCCTCATTAGGACCAGAATTGTCGTGGGGTTAAAAAATCATCCTCTCTACGTCCTCTAAAGCTCTATCAGTGTATATAGTTATCATGTTAAAGAACCCATAGGACTGTACTGACCAAATAGTGCACTTCTTTCTAAAAAGTTTCTGCTTTTCAAAAACTGTTTTATAAAAACGTCCTTTTTGATAGAGTATATAGTTAGGGCTGGATCTTGTGACCTTACCTCCCTCTGCTGTCTTCTCTTTAACCTCACCCCCAACTGTTCACATCAGTTGGCTCTCCATATGTGAGCCTGGTTGAGCTGGAGGTTTCTTCCTGTTAAGAGTTTTTCCTTACCATTCTTGCCAAGTGCATGCTTGGAGCATTATTGGCTCCTCTTAATGCAGATTGTGTTTAAATTAAACTACAGGGAGAATAGAAGACTATTGCATTTACAGCCACAGAAGCCTGGCCAACAAAAACAGCCAGTTACTAAAGTGACTCCTTGTAGTCTTGCATTGTTGTGTTTGGTCTAATGAGTAGCGCCAGCACCAAACAGCCATTTTTCACATTTTCATACAGGCTCACAACTGCCGCTTAAAGATGTCTGCGGTTTTTTAAACTGCTGAAATTTCAGTTGCATAGATAAAAACAATAAGTCAGCGACACTGTTCGTGTCTGTCTTGGAGCTCTCAGTGTGTTTATTTTCATCGATCTGATCATTCATAGAATATATAAAGAGCATCTTCCCTGGGTCTCCTTAGTCACAAAACCAACCCACCTACTTTTTGAAACGTCACCCTTCTTTTGTTGATTCTCCACTGCTATGGCTGGATTTGTCTGTTTGCAACAGAAATATTTGCAGAGGTTCCACGTATGTGTTCTGCTATCTTGTCCACCTCATATTTGTGTTGCATTCAGTAACAGTTCCCCCCATGCTCGGTCTAAACAAAGAAAATTTCCAATCACTGGCATATAATTTTCCATCGTTCTTCTTCCTGTTGCGTATAAAATGTACATAAATGCGACAGCTTTTGGTTTTATTGTTTTTTTAAACAAAAAAATGCCATTGAAACATCTTGCTACGTTTCCTCTTCTACTCCAGCTATCTGCCCTCCCAACCAGTTCCGCTGTGGTGACAATCAATGTATCACAAAGAAACAACAGTGTGACAATTACTCCGACTGTCCTGATGGATCAGATGAGCTCGCCTGCGGTAAAAACACTGAGATATTCAAACTGCAGAAACATGGCTGTTATATTCTCTGGTAAACTTCCCGTCTTACACTCTGTATTCTTTTTTTCTTGTCCATGTTCAGAGCATGTGTCACCTCCCTCCAGTGGCATCCCTAGCACTGGGCCCAACACTATCGGCCCAGTTATTGCCATCATCCTGCTCGTCTTCATCATCGGGGGAGCTTATTTTGTCTGCCAGCGTGTGGTGTGTCGACGATACAAAG
Source organism: Copadichromis virginalis (assembly GCF_057382275.1). Lineage (NCBI taxonomy): Eukaryota > Metazoa > Chordata > Actinopteri > Cichliformes > Cichlidae > Copadichromis > Copadichromis virginalis. The sequence goes on from NC_140624.1 coordinate 27,331,646, forward strand.
GCCCCAGTGGGACTTTTCCTCATGAGTACATCAGCGGGACACCCCATGTACCTCTCAACTTCATCACCCCCAGCGGTTCTCAGCATGGTACCTATCAAGGTAAGCTGGAGCACACAGCAGCAGTGCTATGGTTACACTGCTACTTATCAGCACAGGTGTTAATAATACCTGTAAACTATTGTGTGCAGGTATCTCCTGTGGGAAGTCCATGATGAGTTCTGTCAGTCTGATGGGCAGCAGCAGCAGTGGAGCTCCTCTTTATGATAGAAATCATGTGACTGGAGCTTCATCCAGCAGCTCTTCATCTACAAAGGGAGCCTTCTATCCTCAGGTACACACACACACACAGTGCACAGGCTGTTTATGGTTTACTTTCCGGTTTACTTACAGATTTTTGTTCTGTTTTGTAGATCCTGAATCCTCCTCCCTCTCCAGCCACTGACCGCTCTCTCTACAACACAGAGATCTTCTACTCTTCCAACAGTCCATCTACCACCAGATCATATAGGTCATACAGTCTTATCATTGCCTATCTCCAAGCACACACATGCCAGAGATGCAAGTGTCTGTCATGTGTGTGTTTACCAGACACTTGCAAACTTTATGACACTGTAATTATTTTACTGGGCTTTGGACTTCCTCCTCAGCAGGAGACGTTCACATCTCCTGCTGTTGATTTTGCGATCTTTTTTTTTTTTACTTTTTTCGGTTATTATGATGTAAACAAAGATTAATTGTATGTAAACTGCAATGAAAACTAAGTTTGTGTCATCTCTCCTTCAGACCCTATAACCCGGTCCGTGGCACCGTCCCACCTACCACTCCCTGCAGTACCGATGTTTGCGACAGCGACTACACTCCCCACCACCCGCCGGCTGGGCTGGGGCTGTCAGTGGGTCGCTGGAAGGGCTCTGGCCATGGCAGCCAAACCAAACACAAGTACTACATGGACCTCAACTCAGACTCTGACCCATACCCTCCACCCCCCACGCCCCGATCCCAGTACATGTCAGCTGAGGAAAGCTGCCCTCCATCCCCTTCTACAGAGCGTTCCTACTTCCACCTATGTCCCCCTCCTCCCTCTCCCTGCACTGACTCTTCATGACCCTCAACAGCCTGGGACCCCTGTGAGAAAGAAAGGGATGAAGTCAGCTAGCTACGAGAGCTTCATATCAGCTGATTAGGCTCAAGTGCCTTATTGGTCCTTTTATCATTCCAGTCATCCAGGAGTTCTCAGGGTGGCCATTGTCTAATCTTCCAAATGCCCTGCTTGAACATTCACTCTCATGGAACAGGTTGAAGGTTCAAGGCTGTCCCTGCCATGCCTCAGGGCATTCCCTCTTTAAGTTTCATTCCATGGAATGAAGAAACCTTCCTGTGCTGGGCCGGTTTTGGGTTTCCATCAGTCCAAAAAGGATCCTGATTTCTCATGCTACTTCCTCTTCAGCATGCAGTGACCTCACCAATTGAGTGAAAACCACAGATCCAGTGCATCCAAAAGACCACCACCTCATCTCCCCCAATCTTCACAGATCTGTCTTGTCCTTCCTCACAGCATCTGTGTCAGCAGGACTGTATATACTGTAGTGTTAAAAATCACATGAACAAAACAAAAAAAACAAACAACAAATAATGGAAATGTTTTTCATACTTTATTCATAGTGGGTGATCCCCAGCTTGACAGAAAACAAAGGACAGTGGAGTGAGTGAGTGTGTGAATGAAGGATGAATGAATATACAGGAGCATACAGGCATGTGAAGGCTTGCTAGGTGAATTGGAAAAATCTGATGACTGATTTATAATATGAGTGGATGATCACAGAGGTCAAGTCTGCTTCTTTTCCCACATTGTGTTCCTCCATTCCAAACTTTCAATCCTCCATAGCTGAGCCCTGTGCCTTGTGAAGAAGTAGAGCCTTCTCCAGTCAACAAAGCGACTGCTAACAGTCTCTTCATTGAGTAAAGTCACCGCCTGCCTGCAAACACCAGACGAATGCCAACATGTAAAGCTATTGTAAATATGTGTAATGAAGTCAGTGATTGAGTTATGAGAAATTAATGCTTTTTGGTGTAACTAAGAACCTCTTCCATCACTTTTTCTGTATTCTCATCATCCTGTTTACCAAAAATATGTTTGCTGCTATTGTGTACATACGATATCAGTTACTATCATTACACAGAAAGGCCAAAATTGCCACTCTTATACTGACAGTAGATCGTGAAGCTACTTTACAGTTAATAGCAAATTATTCTTATAGCCATGTTTGTTCTTTGTACTTTGTATGTAGATCATTATGTATGTCTCTGTGTCAGTTGAAATGTTTGGTTTGAAGGAGTTATTTTTGGAAGGAGGTTAAAAGGTTGAAAACCTCCATGCTTCAGATGACTCTTCCCTGATCTCCCCACAAAGTCTTTTGCGGGTTTTCGTACAATGAACTCATCACTGCATAACCTGAGCTTGAAGGATGGTTTAGATGCTGTGAGTCTAACACACACAGTTTGAAGCATTCTGAGTAATCCCGAGCACCTCGAGGCGACTGTTGCTTTAATATGGAACTGTATAAATAAAATGTAATTAAATTGGATTAAATTAAACCAAAGGTAGCAGTTGCCTCAGGTTAGACAAACTTTCTGGCCTCTGAGCTTTGCCACATTTTGTAAGATAATAACTACTGGAGAGATTTTGAAGAAGTTGTCTATTAGTAGTCCACTGAGGATGAAATCTCGAGACTTTGCTGACCCATTAATCTTTGCTCGTTACATACAAGAAATTGATGTCGTAGTAACAGCTGGTGATCATGCTCCTAAAAGAATGAACAATTTTAAACTTACGAATGACCTGTTTTAATTTGGTTGTGTCCTGCTTCAAAGAAAGAATTTTCTCCAACGATATTTCATGCTGATCCAGAGGGCACAACTTTATTCACTCCCTATAGGAATATTTGGCACTGTTACCGTAAAGACTATAGATTGGCACGAGAATTAACCATTTTCAAGTTCAAAGACAGATAGTGGGTCAGAAAAGTGCTTCTTTTAGCAGTCATCAAAGTGAAAGTGTCCTTTGTTGCCCCTTTGTGCCTGGAAGAAGTTCACCTGTGTTAGATGAGTTAGAGGGAAGTGCAGTTTGGCAGCACTTTGTAAAGGTCAGGAATTGCATGGTCTTGGAGTAAGCTTTGTTCCTGTTGCCTGATTAAATTATCTCCAGTCAGGTGACATTACAGCTAAAATAGATTTCCAGCTTAGGTAGCTGAAGTTGGGTGCTTTTTTAGCAGCACAACACATTTATGTTGAGGGCTATAGGCCCTGCCTCAAACCACTGTGTCAGTAAAACCCTGTACTTGTTGTCTCTGCTAAGAATGCTTTGCGTAATTTACCCTTGTGACATTTTTTGTATCAAAAGCATTTTTATATAATAAAGGTTTTATTTTAAGGAAAGTTTTGTCTGAGGTTATTCAGTTCACTTCAGTTCAATTTTATTTATATAATTTACAACAGTCGCAGTTGCTTTATATGAGGTGAAGACCCTTCAGTTTTGGAGAGCATCCCAGCATTCAGATGCAGAAGGTGGGAAACAAGATCTTCTGTACAACAGGAAGGCAATGTGGCAGAACCAGAATCAGGGAGGGGAAACCATCTAAGGTTTGGTTAATGGAAAATACAAAACAGAAGCACACAGAAACTACATACAGTACAACAAATGCAAAGCCCATGTGGGCTTTTTTACCTCTGCATATCCTTTAAAGCTCTTTGGAGGTAGATACAGTCAGAGGAACCAGAACACTGTGTCTCTCTGAGCTGCTGAGGAGTTCAGCTATAACAAGGCAACCACTAAATCACATACGGTCACAATGCTTTAAAAGAAATCATGGAAAGAAATGTATAACTTGCTCTAACATGTAGATGTTAGAAAAGAAAAATCATGCAGTAATTGCTTCCAGTCACTGCTTTTCTGAAGAAACAAGGAAATGTACAAATAAAAAGAAAAGAGGGCTCGTCCGGGATTTGAACCCGGGACCTCTCGCACCCAAAGCGAGAATCATACCCCTAGACCAACGAGCCTCCGATTGTAGCACCTGACCAGACGTATTCATAAGGCTGTTCGGCCTCGTGTGGCGAGTGCGACACCTATTGGTAGATATAGTAAATGAACTCGGTCCTTGGAGCTGTGTATGTTTTTATCTCTGCTCATTGATTTGTCCATCTAAACGTATTTAAATATTTTATATCACGCGAGGAACAAATGTTACATATAACTTGATATAATCTCTAAAATCATTTCTCAATTGCATCAGACATTTTCACGGCATACCATCATCCATCAATAATCTATCTATAATCTATAATATGTAGACCTTGTGCTATATGTGAACATCAGGGTCCATGTGTTTTGTTGGACTGTGAACAACAGTCACCTAAAAGGAGAGAAAACGCTTTTCAAAACCTTTGCTGGAGATTACTTACTACAGAAAAAAATACAAATATCCAATTTATTCATTTTATTAACCTTTTCTGTTTCCTATAAACACCTTAATAACATTAACAATTGATCACGTTTAGTCGTCTTTACAAAATGCTCTGCTGCCCCCATGTGGGTAAAAGCAGAGCAAAACGAGTGCTGCTCCAAAGCCTTTATTAGTGACTTTTAAAGGGGTCAAATGAATCAATCTTAACAAGTATTTGATCCACTGCAAACACAATTTTAGCCTATACTTGTATATTCCCTGATAGCATAATGACCACATCTGAAACCTGAACATGTAGAGCAGAGGGAAAGTTTAAGTTAAGTTTAAGTTTAGATATTATTAGCATGCAGAATTTACAGATGAATATAATATTATATATATATGTATGTATATATATATATATATATATATATATATATATATATATATATATATAGAGAGAGAGAGAGAGAGAGAGAGAGAGAGAGAGAGTCAAAGTCAAAGTCAACTTTATTGTCAATTCTGCCACATGTACAGGACATACAGAGAATAGAAACTTCGTTACTCTCAATCCCTAGATAAAATAGAAAATGAACATTTAAATATAAGAGTGATTAAAAATGCAAGTAAAATATTTTAAAGTAAAAAAAATTAAATAATATAATACAATTTTACATATAACAAGAAAGCTATACAATATACAATATAAGGGTAAATGACATTGAGTGCAAACCAGGCAGAGTAGTGCAAATAGGCAAATAGAGAGAGAGAGAGAGAGAGAGCGAGAGAGAGAGAGCAATGTAGTGTAATGTAGTTGGCTGCAGATATGATGGAACTTTGTTCTGTATATCATGTTGACTTCTGTTGACTGAGCTTCTTCCTGTACCACTGCTTGAAGGAAGTATCATCTAGAAACTGGGAGTACATTTTAAGACCACCGCTGACACAGAGCAGTGCCCTGGGTCAACCTGCGATCCAGTATATCCGCTTCATCAAGAGTCTTCCTCATTTTATCTCTCTGGAAAATCTATGAAAAATCTCTCTTTAAGTATTCTTAGGGCCAGTGATGTTTCATCATATGAACCGATTTGAGCAGTGGTCATGTTTCAGTCATGTAGGCACTCTCGACACCTGGAACCTCTGGAAACTGCAACTCAGGAATGGCGTCACTGATTGATCCTGGATTCCTGGTTTATTGAGCTTTCTTTGTGTTTGACATTGCAGTGACGATGTGTTTAAAAAAAAAAGAAAGAAAAAAATAATAGGGGGAAATCCTTTGTTATATTCTACCAGAACGGAAGGGTATCTGAAATACCATATTCATGATAAAAACCTGTATTCATCTGACAGTAATAGTTTATAGAAGCTGTAGATTTAAAAAAAAAAGAAAAAAGTTTTTATTCCAAACTTTTGAGGGTCTGCTAATGTTACAGCCCAGGTAATGTGCTGTGTTGTGCTGGGAATAAGTCTTGGAGCCGTAAATACAGGACTCTAAGAGAATGCATGTAAAAGTTTAAAAATACTAAGAGAGAAACAGCAAACTGGTCCAGTGAAGTTAGTCCAGCTGGTAGACAGGTGTTGAGGGCTGCACAGAGGCAGCAAGAGGTGGAGCCCAGCATTCAATCTTATATCATTTTTTTGTTTTTTCTCTCCCTTTATTCTCCCTGTGTTTGCCGCTCTGTAATTACACCAGCTGCTTGGGTTGGTTTTCTCTTTCTCTCTGTTTTCGCTCCCTCGCACCTGACATTATTTTAATGCTCGCTCTACTCTCTCCTCCTTTCACACTCCCTTTTCCCTCCAAAAAGATGCTCAACCTGCCGAAATACCACACAGATTGCAAAATGTTTTGTGCTGACTTGTTGAATATATCAGTAAAAGGGGCCTCAAAAATCACAGAATAACCAAATCCACAGCTGAACTGTAATTTGATCCTTTCTGCAATGATAACGCGACCTGCACTTACTTTTATGTGGGACCAGTTGTTGTGGTATTTTTACATTATTTTAACCTAGGTTTCTCCAAGTTTTTGATTCTTTGACATCCAAAGGTTTTTTCTTCCTGTAAGAAATGACACATGTTAGCAAGTCATTATGTGTTTTAAAAACATGCACATTTTTATGTACAGTTCATCTGCCACAAAACACCTTCCCTTTCATGTGCCCCAGTTAAACCCAGGTTTTATTTTACCAAGCTGATAAACACCTTCATGATGATTCATTTTTGTAGTCAGAGTCAAAATGAATTATATGGCACATTTAAAACAACAACTGTTGACCAAGATGCTGTACATTTAAGATCATCCAAACAGATAATAATATAGACAATATGCCTGATATTATTTAGGAAAAGAAGCATAAAATGGGAAGATTTGAGTAAGAAATAAGACAAATAAAAGCAGTACAAACTCATTCTGATTTAAAAGCCAAAGAATAAAAGTGGGTTTTCAGATGGGTCTTGAAAGTGTCCAATGTTGGGGAGGTCCTGATGTGAAGGAGCAATTTGTCCCACAATTTAGAAGCAGTCACAGCAAAGGCCTGGTCTCCTCAGTGCTTTAATCTGGACCTTGCGGCAGCTAGGAGCATTAGATAATTAAATCTTAAAATCAATTTAAAAACTCACTGGCAGCCAGTGTAAGAATGTTAGTTTGGGAGATATGTGGTTTCGTTTGTGTGTGCCAGTTAGTAACCGTGCTGGAGCGTTTTGGACCAGCAGCAGTCGGCTAACTGATGACAGACTTACTATTCCAAAAGTCGAGATGAGATGAAATGAAGGGATGGATATCTCTCTCAAAGTCTCTGAAACAGAGGAATGGCTTCACCTTTGCAAGTAGCTGGAGATGAAAGGAACTGGTGTTGATTCAATAAAGTTGACTTCTATAGTACATATAAAATTGAGGTGATTCACACTAAAGTAAAATAGAATAAAAAGGTTCCTAAAACATTTTAGGAACATTTTAGGAACCCAACTTCCTACATACATTCACAATGTTTACATGAACTAACCCAACAGCAACCAATAGAAAAATCAGCAGTTTCCATAAGCTTACAGAAAAGACAGAAAAGCCGAGTCTTCAGCTTAGTTTTAAAAACTGTTACAGTTGATGTTTGCCTGAGGTCACTTGAACAGTGCCACAGTATAAAGTATACTTTATACTATACTAGGCTGCTAACACTGGAGTAATGTGATGGCAGATGGTCTGATTCTTATTTTCTTCATTCACACAAGTACTTTCTTATATGCTTTTGTGCTTTCTATCCATCACACATGCATCCAATGGATGCATTGGACAGCAGTATCATATCCATGGATATTTGGCATGCAAACTGGAGCAGCCAGTTCACCTCTGAATCTACTGGTCCACTCCACCCCTGCAGATGAGCCACAAACCACGCCCACAGTGGACTCCTCCTTTTTTTGTTGCACGATTTGTTTTTTATACTTTATCATAGATTTCTGTGATTAATAATTCAGAAAAGCTTTTAAATGATAAAGGTTTTAATGATTATTAAAAAGGTCTTTGACAAATGCTTTTAGAACTACATAAATATTATTATGATTGTTATCCCCAAAGGTTGTTAAATACCAGCATCTTCTCTGGAACCCTTGAACCAGTCACCCTAAATAACCTTTGACCACTTTTCATTTTATGGCCAATCATCATCTTAAGTGATTTGTGAATCCTTTACAGTTATTCAAATGGGATAGGAGGCCTAGAAAGATCAAATGGACAAAGCAATAATCATAAAAACAGGTGGGCAGATACCACAGGACAGATCTCTATTCAGATAGAAAACAGGAAAGATTTCACCATTTCATCCCACAGTCAGTTATCCTGTTTTATTAAATGGATCTAATGCCTACATGATGCAGACAGAGTAGGAGCAAGCCACTACCCACTACCTCCAATGTATTTGTGTAGCACCATGTCTTGGTGTTTCTATTAGCAGCTGGTTTGATATTAAAAGAGTTTTTAAAAGAACATTTCAAAGCTAAATTGATGGTGGTGTTCTGGGGCCACTAGGAGCACCAGAACAAGTTACTATGCCTAATAATATTGACAACATATACTGACATCTGATTTTAATTCAGCTTTAGTCTCAGCCAGTTTTTAATGAAAACCTACTTAAAAGATGTATTTAAGGTCAGGAACCATGTACAGTCATAATCTAAGGGAATTTCTTGAAAACGTTTCACTTTTCATCCAAGAAGCTTCTTAACTTCAACCCCTTCTGTTCAATGTTTTTCAAGTCTCACACTGGTTTTACCGCAAAACTCAAGTGGCAATGACCCAAACACCTTGACTCATGTGATTAGGCACATAACTAGTTAAATGCCTGGGACTCTCCACCATTTGGTGTTAGAACTGAAGAAGTCTCTTGGATGAGAGGTGAAATGTCGTCAAGAAATTTAAAGAAATCTAGTTGCTTTCTTTTCAAGCTCCTTAGACTACCATGACCTGGATGGCTGAGAACCTACACAGACATGTACAGTCATAGTTGAGACAAAAGCTCTTTAGTGGATCCAATAGCTGATACCACACAACTGAAGACTTATTTCTTAGGATCTTTCACATACATTTATTGTTGAACAAAAAATGCTCTAAGCCAGGAAATTAGTCCAAATTCCAAAGATGGTATGCCACCGCACGTGCATAAATGATCCTACCCATTGCACACACCAGGGTGGTTGTAGCTCAGGAGGTATAAAACGCCAATTGTGCCAATGTGTGCGATATATATATATACACTCAACAAAAATATAAACGCAACACCTTTGTTACTGCTCCCATTCCCCATGGGATGGATGTAGAGACCTAAAATTCATTCCAGATACACAATATAACCATCCCTCCCAAACAGTGATCACAAATCAGTCCAAATGTGTGGTAGTGGGCACATCTGCTATATTGAGATAATCCATCCCACCTCACAGGTGTGCCACATCAGGATGCTGATCTGACATCATGAGTAGTGCACAGGTGTACCTCAGACTGCCCACAACAAAAGGCCACCCTGGAATGTGCAGTTTTGTCTCACAGCAAAATGCCACAGATGCCACAAGCAATGAGGGAACGTGCAATTGGCATGCTGACAGCAGGAATGTCAACCAGATCTGTCGCCCGTGCATTGAATGTTCATTTCTCAACCATAAGCCGTCTCCACAGGCGTTTCAGAGAATATGGCAGCACATCCAACCGGCCTCACAACCGCAGACCTCGTGTAACCACACCAGCCCAGGACCTCCACATCCAGCAGGTTCACCTCCAAGATCGTCTGAGACCAGCCACCCAGACAGCTGCTGGAACAATTGGTTTGCACAACCAAACAATTTCTGCACAAACTGTCAGAAACCGTCTCAGGGACGCTCAACTGCATGCCCGTCGTCCTCATCGGGGTCTTGACCTGACTCCACTTCGTCGCCGTAACAGACTTGTGTGGGCAAATGCTCACATTCGATGGCGTCTGGCACGTTGGAGAGGTGTGCGCTTCACGGATGAATCATGGTTCACATTGTTCAGGGCAGATGGCAGCTGAGAATGTCCCAGTTCTTGCATGGCCAGCATACTCACCGGACATGTCACCCATTGAGCATGTTCGGGATGTGCTTGACCGGCGTATACGACAGCGTGTACCAGTTCCCACGAATATCCAACAACCTCGCACAGCCATTGAAGTGGAGTGGACCAACATTCCACAGGCCACAATTGACAATCTGATAGACTCCATGCGACGATGTGTTGCACTGCATGAGGCAAATGGTGGTCACACCAGATACTGACCGGTTCTGGGTCCCCAGACCCCCAATAGCACAAAAAACTGCACATTCCAGGGTGGCCTTTTGTTGTGGGCAGTCTGAGGTACACCTGTGCACTACTCATGATGTCAGATCAGCATCCTGATGTGGCACACCTGTGAGGTGGGATGGATTATCTCAATATAGCAGATGTGCCCACTACCACACATTTGGACTGATTTGTGACCACTGTTTGGGAGGGATGGTTATATTGTGTATCTGGAATGAATTTTAGGTCTCTACGTCCATCCCATGGGGAATGGGAGCAGTAACAAAGGTGTTGCGTTTATATTTTTGTTGAGTGTATGTGTGTGTGTAGCATAAATGTACACAGGCTGACTGACGTGAAGGATTTTCTTACACTAACTTGATGTTGTTTTCAGGCTTTTTAAGTTGGTAAAGATTTGCTTGATAGTTGTCTTTACAGACAATGACCTTCATTTGGGATATAATCCTGCAAAAATCCTTGTGCCTTCTGTTTATAACGCTAATCCAAGGATATTACTATCACATTATTCTTGCAACACTGATTAAGTATTCAAAATTAAAAAGAGCTGTAACTCTTCTATTACAGTATGTATGAAATGGACCCACCCCTGGGTCCACTGCATGTGTATACACACTCTATATGCATATATGTCTACTTCAACTTCAGTAATCACTTCTTCCAAACCACCAGTGTCTCTCTTAGACACCATTCCGATAAAACTGCTCAAAGAAGTCCTATGATTGATTAATGCTGCAATCTGATCAATGTATCTATTATTGGGATACATACCACAAATGTTTAAGGTGGCAGCAATTAGGCCTCTATTTAAAAATCCATCTCTTGACCCACCTGTTTTCGCTAAATATAGGCCTCTATCGCTAACCGTCCTTTTTTCCTTTTAGAAAGGAGAGTACAGTACAGAAACAGCATTGATCTTCTTATGGCCTTTGACAGTTGACTCATATCTGTGTTTGTTTTGGCTGCTCTTCATTGGTTCCCAGTTAAATCCAGAATTTGAATTTAAAATCCTGCTCCTCATGTACAAAGTCTTGAATAATCAGGCCCCATCTTATCTTAAAGACCTCATAGTACTTTATCGGCCCACTAGAGCACTCCTCTCTCAGACTGCGGGCTTACTCGTGGTTCCCAGAGTATTTAAAAGTAGACTGGGAGGGAGAGCTTCAGCTTTCAGGCCCTTCTTCTGTAGAATCACCTTCAGCTTAACTTTCCTTTTTGACAAAACATATAGTTAGGACTGAATCAGGTGACCCTGAATTCTCCCTTTGTTATGCTGCAATAGGTCTAGGCTGCTGGGAGCTTCCCGTAATGTACTGTGTAGAGTTTCTTCTTCATTCACTTCTTTTCACTCACTCTCTGTTCATACACCTCTCTCCATTTAATCATTAGTTTTTATTCATCTCTGGCTCTCTTCCAAAGCATGCCTTTGTACTGTCTTTGTCCTCTCAACCCAAGCCAGTCTTATTCAAGATACTTTAGTTATTTTTAGTTATTTTAGTTATTCTTAGATATTTTTCTCTATGTAGTAATGTTCAGTTACTACATGGAGAACATTTCACACTGATTGCAGTGCACTATTAAAATATTATTAAGAGATTATTCTATAGTTATGTCATTACAGACTGTTATGTTGTGATTATGCGACAGTGCATATGTTTTCTACCCATAATCCTTTAATAGACAGGATATCCTTATAGGATTAGAATTAAACAGCATATCGTTCATTGCCTGCTCATGCGCCCTCTCTCTCTCTCTCTCCCTCTCACACACACACACACACACACACACACACACACACACACACACACACACACACACACACACACACACACACACACACAATAACTGGCATTAAGCATGGCCTCATTTTCCCAACTACTGGTTCAATAAGGAGATGGCTGGTCCATCTTGCCCCACTTTTTGAACAATAGACACACCAGGGGTCACATAGACTCAAGGCTGTGGGAAAGGAGAATACAGAGAATGTGTGAAGGACAGAAGGATAGCGGAATTGGGCTGGGAGACAGAAAATGGGCAGAGTCGGGGGTGAATGTAGGGGCTCAGAGAAAAAATAAATAATGGCTATCAGGACAACATCATTTTTCTAATATTTTAGTAATTATTTCTCTAATTAAATCATTGGAACTGTCTTTCTGTCTGACACAGCAATGTATCCCATCTTATCTCTAGATATTTACACTTTGCAAGTATGACCAAATGATCACACAATATTGCAAGGACAGTGGCAATTTATTTACAATGTCTACAATTCCTTGTGGAGCGCACCAACAACCTTGTTGGTGCTTAGCTCTCCACTCTCTGGTCCCAGCTGCCCTGCCAGCCTCCTTGGCACTGCCCCCTTGAACTCACTGCACCACCCCTTCTCTGAAGCAGAGTCGCAGACCACACCCCGCCACATACCCCCATCACCCTAACTTAAGCTGGAGAGCCATCCGGCTGACCTTACACCCCCTGCTCCCTATTCCACACACACCCCTCCCACCTCCACAGCCACGGCAATCTATGCCCCTGGCCTACGGACTACCTTGAACTTAAATGGGTGGCTCTAGATGCCACCGGGTGATCCCAGTGCATCCTTCATGCAGTTGACTCATCACAGCTGGACATAATTCAATTAAATTCATTTTTATTTATACAAAGCCAAATCACAACAACAGTCTTCTTATCTCCTTATTGAAAGGTAGACCATACAATAATACATAAAGAAAAGAACCCAACAATCAAAATTGGTTTCTAGAGACAGATACCCTCTCTACTTTTAAGATTAGGCTGAAGACATTCCTTTGTCACAAAGCTTATAATTAGGGCTATATACACATGAGGATCAGGTGACCTTCAATCCTTCCTTAGTTATGCTTCAGTATACTTGGGTTTCTGGGGGCTTCCCATGATGCACTGAGTGTTTCTCCTTCTCTCACCCCTTCACTCACTGTGTGTTTATATACAGTGAGTGAAGGGGAATTTAATTATGAGTTATTATTCATCTCTGGCTTTCTTCCACAACATGCCTTTTGTCTTGTCTCCCTCCCCTCACCCCCCAACTGGCCGCAGCAGATGGCCGCCCCTCCCTGAGCCTGGTTCTGCTGGAGGTTTCTTCCTGTTAAAAGGCAGTTTTCCCTTCCCACTGTTGCCAAAGTGCTTGCTCATAGGTGGTCGTCTGATAGTTGGGTTACAATATAACTTACATATATAACATTATATAACTAACTTACAATATAAAGCACCTCAAGGTGACTGTTGTTGTGATTTGGCGCTGTTTAAATAAATTGAAATTGATTTAAAATTGAAATGAGCAAAACAACTCATAAATCTGTGTGTGTGTGTGTGTGTGTGTGTGTGTGTGTGTGTGTGTGTGTGTGTGTGTGTGTGTGTGTGTACACTTGTATACGATGTGTGTGTCATGGCCTGGGGGATCAGCAAGACGCTGATCGGCCATTTCCGCCTTTTTCTCTCTCTCTTGCTCTCTCTCTCCTCCTCTCTGTTGCTGGGGCAGAACTCATTGTGGGCTCACACCCTCGGCCCACGCCCACTGAAGGGGAACACACCTGATGCCCATCAAGGCAAACGGCGTTTAAGCCAGGAGGAGTCTGCTGGTTTTCGCTGGATAGTTGTCTACTACGCGTCAGTGAGAGTCAAGCTACAGCTCAAGCTAAGTCAAGTGTCTATTGTGAACGTTGTAACTCATTCTTGTTTCCTCGCCTACATACAGACCTCCTGGATAACCTTCCCTGTGTGAATCATTAGTCAAGTGTGGAGAAAGGAACTGCGGTCGTGAGTGTGGAGAGTTGGAGAACGAGTGATTCCCCCCTTTGGATTTCCCTGGAGCCCCGTTCCCCACATTGTTGTATATAGCACTGCCCTGCACTTCCTGTATATACATCGGGTAAACTCTGTAAATAAATTCTTGTGTTCAACTGATTCTGGAGTCCTGCGCTTGAGTCCCCCACGTTGAACCGTAACTGTGTGTGTGTGTGTGTGTGTGTGTGTGTGTGTGTGTGTGTGTGTGTGTGTGGGTGTGTGTGTGTGTGTGTGTGTGTGTGTGTACACTTGGATACGTTGTCAATGGACAACGGCTCAGAGTTAAGATTATAATTAAGTTTGTATGCATGTGTCATGATCTGTCTCATGTGTCATGCACAGATTGTGTTGGAGAGAAGAGTCAAATGCAGATGTGTAGAGACAAGATTGGACTTAACAAAAAGCCAGCCGTTTATTTAGGCTGGGTGAAAAACCAAACTAGGCAAAGGGAGACTTAGACTTTACTGAACTAGGCAAAACAAAATCTTCAGAATATAGAACATTAAACCTGGAACAAGGACAAGACACATGGAGGGAGGTGAACTGACATTCCTGTGAAGGAAAAAGGGAACTGATACAGTATATATACTAGAGATGGACTGATCCGATATTACGTATCGGTATCGGTCCGATACTGACCCAAATTACTGGATCGGATATCGGCGAGAAATAAAAAATGTAATCCGATCCATTAAATATCAAAAAAGCACCTCACAAAACTTGCTACAAGGCGTAACTTGGCTCATAACCGTAGCACTTGCAGCAGTATGCATCACGTGATAGAGCGGCTGTGTGTATTTGTAGCCTCGCTACCAAACCAGCATTTCATCTCCAAGGAAGTTTTCCCAGAGAGAAGTAAAGCAAGTGTGTAAGTTCATCTCTGAATGCCTGTAAAGCATTCCCACGTTAAATCGGAGCGACTGCCTCTCTCTCTCTCTCTCTCTCTTGCTGCTACTTCAATTGTCAAACTGCTTAATGATCAGCTGATCGGCTTTTCTGTCGTGAGTCCGTCTCTCTTCTTTGTTTTTTGCCCACTTCTCACCAGAAAGAGGAAACCAGCGGCTGAACAACAGCAGCACGTTTAAGCTTGTTAATCTGTTGTTAGGATATATTTAATATTACTTTCTACACCAGGATCCTTTTCTACATAGGTGACGGCTGGTAACTGTGCAGGGGCGGATCTAGCAAAGTTTAGCCAGGGGGGCCGATAAGGCATGAACAGGGAAAAGGGGGCACAAAGACATACTTTTATTTCTTATTCTCATTTAAAATGTCGAGCTTTTAATAAATAATTATCTGACTCTTACACCCAAAGTTTTAATCTGATGTAAAATGTATAGAAGTCCATTACTGTATATAGTAACTGTTAAGTCTAATATACCCTAAGCTATAGTACTTTTTCCTTTGGGAAAGTACCATCTGTGAATTCTGCAATTCTGTTGAAGAAAGATGTTGAGTCTATTTAATTATTCTTGAAAAATAATTTATTTCTGTGCATTTCCCCCCCTGCATCAAATTAAATTTGATTACATCAATTAAGCATCATGAGGTGGAGGGTGGGGGGTGGTTTCCTATTTTGTTTTGCTGGGAGTTTGCAACCCTATTAGTTAGCAGAAATATTAAGCAACCTAAGTACTCTTTAAAATACCAGAATACGGAGGATGGAGTAGGTTTAAGTTTATTAAACCGAAACTGCCCTGTACCTGTGCATGTGCAATGACAATAAAGTTGAATTCTATTCTAATTCTATTAGATTGATCAGTGTTGCTGAACTATGAAATATTTTGGGCGCAGTGTATTTTTTACATACAGGTATAACAGAATACCTTTAGTGTTGTTATTTATTTAAACTTGAATATAAACTTATACAAAATGTAGCAAGATATTTAAAAAACGTTTTATTGATTAAAAAACACACTATATCGGATTCATATCGGTATCGGCAGATATCCAAATTTATGATATCGGTATCGGTATCGGACATTAAAAAGTGGTATCGTGCCATCTCTAATATATACACATGAGGATTATTTTGGAAAGTGGAGACACATGGCAACACAGGAGGGACAAATCAGGCATAACAATACAGGGGAAGCGAAACCGCACACAATGCACAAGAGACAAGGGATTGTCAAAATGAAACAGGAAGTAGCACGCACACCAAGCCTCAGACAAGGGCTGTATCCCAATTCAGGGTCTGCAGCCTTAAAATACGCAGCCTCAACGGTCCTCAAGGGCCGCGTACTCAAAGACCGCTAAGGCCGGAAGCGTGAGGCTTGTGAAATGGGACGGTCTGGCCTCCGTCGCGCTGCCCAGGTTGCCTAGCAACCATGATAGCTGGAAACGTGTGGTTGACAGAAATGAAGGAGAACATATTTTGTTCGTTTGGTTGTTTCTACATGAGCTTTGTGTGATTTAATAAGTATCTGAGGCTGAGACCACAGGACTGTAAAACATGATTGTTGGGCTTCATATCTGTACTGAACAGTCATTTAAGATTAGCTAGTAAATAACAAATAGTTAATGTTGTTCATGAGACTAAAGTCAGTGTAAATATGATATGGCCAATATTATAGTTATTATATTAATCATTATTAGCTATTACAGCAGTGAGTTTGAACTCTCAAATCAAATCACTTCTATTGTACCTGCACATCACATGTGCAGGTACACTGGTACAGCACATGTGAGTGAACTCTGTTTCAAATACTGAGCTTCAGTAAAGATTCAAGTTGCAGCTATTTATATGTCCTATCACCTTAAATCTTCACTCAAAGACAAGTATTTTTGACAGTGCATATATAGATGTATCATATATAAGAGACAAATGTTGTTCCTTCAGTATATTGGCATTATTACATTTGGCTCAATGCTTACATATATGTGTAAAAGTCAAATGTACGAGCTGTGATAACTGTTTCTGATAAAATGAAGAGTAGACTGATATATGAAATATTCCTTTATTGGGTGAGAAAATCAGACCATGTCATAACTGCTTTAAGTCATACAGAATAGATATCAGAGCCTTAAACAGGCTGACGTCTGCTAAATGGGTCAAACTGGGCAGAAAGTATACAAACACATAACATCCTTATAGAATATGATGTAACACTATAGATCAGCTTACCTCAGAATATATAAAGCATATAAACAATTACAGCAATATGATGCAACAAACACAGCAGTGCTACTAATCCAAAATACTCAAAGCTTCATAGAACTGAAACAAACATTTATTTTTAGCTCCATTCTGCTGCTGATACATACTTTAGGTTTCTGAATATTAAACTTGTTGCTGCCTTTCATAGTGTGTAACTTGAAGGCCCTGAGTACTTTCTCCCACACTGAAAACACTGGAATGATCAAATTATTTGAACATTACCTAATAAGACTGATTCAGGACAGACAATTAGTTATTTTAAACTTTCCTAGCAGTCCTTCACAAACAGGGAACAGTCTGTCTATTCTCTCCATCTGTCAGCTGCTGCTGGCTCTTCCTCCTCCTCTTCCTCACACACTGCTGAGTTTGTCTTGGTGGATCATCAGGGGTGCAAAGCCTCACAGATGATGTGCAGCAGTGGGTCCCTCAGTCTGTCCTCACTCTGGACACATGCAGTTGTCACACATGGAAATCAAATGTGTGATAAGCTACAGGATTCAAACACAAGTGTAACTTATAAATACATGTTCATACTTTTATTACACAATCAGAGAGAAAGAAACAGAGAGTGCAGGACAGACAGACAGGTGACAGTCTCAGGTGTACACACTGCTACAAACAGGAGGATTTAGTGTTTGTGTTATTACGAGTGCTAAACAAGAAGAGTTCCCAGATGGTACAGTGGACACATGTGTGACTCCTGTGATTGAAGCATCTTTCTTTCAGCTTGTCGAGTGAACCGTCAGCTCGTTCAAACACACGTTAAAGTCCGTTTGGCTCGACACCACCAAACAGAGGCAGCAATATAACATAGCTAACATTAACAGTGCCGTGAATCCTGCTTGTGCCGCGATGTTCAGGACTGCAAACCGAGCAGCATCACTGACTTTCAGCTTGTTGTGTTTGTGGATATATGACTGACTTTGATTATCCACGAAATCATCACATTCTCTGTAAGATTAAGGTCGACTATTGTATTATTATATTTTAAAGGCTTTAAAAGCAAGTAAAAGCTGAACGTACAAACATCGCTAATGGCAAATAACTTCACCGACATGTGGCCAACAGTAATGTTTTAATGTTCCTCATTATTAAACATTTGCACATAAATAAGTGACATAATATTCAGTACTTACTTTACTCTTCGGCTGCTCCGCTTCTCCCATCTGCGGCAGAATTATCCACACCGACTGTCGCGCTATGAATTGTGGGATATATGGGACCACGAAGTCTACACTGCCACAGCCTTAAAATTCAGGGAAATGAAGGACGCATTTGAGGGCCGCATTTCGAGCAGCCTTTGAATTGGGACAGCCTTCGGTGCGCCACTGTGACGTAATCGGCCTTAAAATGCGGCCTTTAAGGCTGCACACACACAGCCACATGAAGGCTTGACACTAAGATAAACAAACATGGAAACACATGACAGCCTGGGGTATACAAAGGATGAAAATGGAAAGAAGACATGGAGACAGAGCACAGAGACATGAAAGGGATGAGAGAGAGAGAGAGAGACATGAGGGTGAGAGACATGACTGGGATAAGAGAGAGAGAGGAAGAGAGACATGACAGACCTGAGGGGATACCAAGGAACAAAACATAGAGACCAGACCAAGGGAACAGGAGCATAAACTGATAACCCTAAAGTAACTTAAAACTAAACTTGAGACCTCTAATAATATTGCAGGGAAATTACCAGGGATTACCAAACTCTACAATTTCTATTTGTAGAGTTTTAGTCACAAGAACTAAAACAAGAAAGCCCAGTATAATAAAATCCAGAAAATAGGTTCACTTCTCCAAATCAAAAAGGAATTTAACAAGATTCAAAAGGTTTGAAACACAGAACACTGGGTCAACAACCTGTGGATACAAATGTAGTTACATTTCAAAGAGAAGGTAATCACAATAGCAAATGGTTTAATGATAGCATTTTAGTAAATGTGATTCCTTTTTAGCCCTCTTCATTTTAGCTGCAAGCTGTCAAACAAAAGTCAGCTTTCTTCTTTCTTTCTCCCATCTCTCCTGTTCCTTTTCTGCAACACGGTCTTGCAATCCTAGGTAGAATACAAGTGAAACCATGCAGCCCATCCAGCTCCAGCATTTGAGTTTTTTCATATTCACTGCCATTCTTTTTCTCAGCCCATTACCACACGGTTCAAGCCAAGCTATGTTGTCTCTTTGTTTCCCCTACGCTTGGATTGATCTGACATGGCCCCGTCTACAGCAGCATAATGGCCATCAAGATACATAGGAACTCAGTACAATCCTACTGGCTTAAACAATAGCAGCAACAATACCAACACATAATGACAATTCAAGCCAGACAGCTTTCACTGAACAATGGTGTAAGTTGCAGTGTGCTGTATGCCTCAGTGTGTGTGTGTTTTAGTAGATTTAAGCCCAGCAGGTTGTCCAGAGACCCTCGCTTCTTAGTGGTTCACTAAATTCTCTATATTGTTTAATTACATCCCATCTCCTAATCACCTCGACAGCCAAATGCATACACACACACACACACACACACACACACACACACACACACACACACACACACACACACACACACACACACACACACACACACATGGTTACCCAGAACTCTGGTTACCCAGAACTCATTGTACAGCTGGCTATAGTTTGGCAGTGTACACAAAATGTGGACTAAATACAAAAGGAAAAGAATTCCCTACTCGCTCTGTATTCTTCAGTCTCAGGTTCTCTATAAAAGGCCTGGGAGCTTGAGGGTAATGCACAGTATTTTGCTGTTCCTAGGATTGCACACTTCTCAACAGTGATCTTGGATGTTGCACCTGGGAATTGATGGAGCCACATCCCAGTTTGGAGGTGACTGCCCCATGCAGTCAGATTACCATGGGGACCACTGTTGCCTACACCCTTCACATCTTCTTGAGCTCCTTTCTCAGTCATTGGGTTTTCTCCATCTTCTCATGTTCCTTTTATCTGGTGTTACTATAAATTGGTATGCCTACATCTATTACTACGACCATCTTCTTCTATTTGTCCACCACTACTATGTCCAGTTAGTTAGCCATCACCAGTTTGTCCTACATTATCTGGAAGTTCCACGGGATCTTTGCCCGGTCCAGAGTCTCAGTTTGGCAGCTGCCAGGGCATGGTACATGTCTGACTGTGTTGTGCCAAGTGTAAAGTTTGGTGATTATGGTGTGGGGCTGTTTTTCAGGAGTTGAAAGGAATTCTTAATATTTCATTACTCCAACACATTACTCCAACAGAAAAGGCTAGAATTCCTCAAAATCATAAAAATAAACAAGCAAAATATTAAAATAAGGGTTGGGGACACCAGACACTGGTCTTCATTTTATTATAAATGGTGTCAAAGGCTTTTTCTGTTAGAAGGATCCTGTGAACATCAATTAAAAATTCCAGGTTTTTTTTCCTTCCCATTTAGTCTCGATTTGAATCTGTGTGTGTGTAGCAGTAACGATGGACCCAACCGCATACTTCACTCTTTCAACACTTCTTTATTCGGCTGTCACTTCTTACACACGGCCGCAGCTTTTCAGCTGTATCCTACACTTAACAACCCCCAGGTCCCGGCACAGTCCTTTGAACTGGGGAGATGTGATGAGCTGATGGAGCTCCGATGCGTCTCATCCACCTCTGCAACCACGCCAAAGCCACATCTCGCCACAGTGTGTATATGTGTGTGTCGTAGGGTGTGCCTAACAGGCCACATGCTTTTAGTGTTTCCTTTAATCTTTTGTCTTTCACTTACCTTGTCTCTTTGTGTTCACAGTTCTGTCTAACCACTCATGCTGTCAAGAAACTGCAGCCTGGTGCTGAAAATCTCACCTCATCCATCTTGCTCCACCGTCAATATTTGGGTATCTTTGCCTCACCTGCTCGCCTTCTGTCTTCTCTAGAAAACTCACAGCATCAGGTTGGACAATCTCTCTTTCTGCACACTACTCTGCCACTCACTTGGTGCACATTGTCCCTCCGCTAGTCGGAGAAAAGCCTCCCCCTGCAAGTAAGCCATTGCTCTCTCCCATTAGTATCTCAGGCTCAAAGGTTCCATCACTGTCATTAACCCCATTTCTCCCGTGCTGCAAACCCACTGCCCCAGTGATTTCCCACACTAGTTGCGTGGTGTTCCTTGTATTAAATCTGTGTTTAGAATAAAGACTTGTGAATCTGATCTCTGTCAGTATATTGGTATCTGCATTTGGGTCCATCTCTCATGGTGGCCTCCAGGCCTTGTGACACTGGGCGCAGGTTCTACAGAAAAGCGGCCTGGAAGCTAAAGGCTCGAATGAAGAGAAGCCAGGACAAATTTACGGAGCATAATATATTAAATTACAACATAAACTGAAATGATCAAGATCAAAATTACAAGTAACACATACAGTGGGGCAAAAAAGTATTTAGTCAGCCACCGATTGTGCAAGTTCCCCACCTAAAATGATGACAGAGGTCAGTAATTTGCACCAGAGGTACACTTCAACTGTGAGAGACAGAATGTGAAAAAAAAATCCATGAATCCACATGGTAGGATTTGTAAAGAATTTATTCGTAAATCAGGGTGGAAAATAAGTATTTGGTCAATAACAAAAATACAACTCAATACTTTGTAACATAACCTTTGTTGGCAATAACAGAGGTCAAACGTTTACTATAGGTCTTTACCAGGTTTGCACACACAGTAGTTGGTATTTTGGCCCATTCCTCCATGCAGATCTTCTCGAGAGCAGTGATGTTTTGGGGCTGTCGCCGAGCAACACGGACTTTCAACTCCCGCCACAGATTTTCTATGGGGTTGAGGTCTGGAGACTGGCTAGGCCACTCCAGGACTTTCAAATGCTTCTTACGGAGCCACTCCTTTGTTGCCCGGGCGGTGTGTTTTGGATCATTGTCATGTTGGAAGACCCAGCCTCGTTTCATCTTCAAAGTTCTCACTGATGGAAGGAGGTTTTGGCTCAAAATCTCACGATACATGGCCCCATTCATTCTGTCCTTAACACGGATCAGTCGTCCTGTCCCCTTGGCAGAAAAACAGCCCCATAGCATGATGTTTCCACCCCCATGCTTCACAGTAGGTATGGTGTTCTTGGGATGCAACTCAGTATTCTTCTTCCTCCAAACACGACGAGTTGAGTTTATACCAAAAAGTTCTACTTTGGTTTCATCTGACCACATGACATTCTCCCAATCCTCTGCTGTATCATCCATGTGCTCTCTGGCAAACTTCAGACGGGCCTGGACATGCACTGGCTTCAGCAGCGGAACACGTCTGGCACTGCGGGATTTGATTCCCTGCCGTTGTAGTGTGTTACTGATGGTGACCTTTGTTACTTTGGTCCCAGCTCTCTGCAGGTCATTCACCAGGTCCCCCCGTGTGGTTCTGGGATCTTTGCTCACTGTTCTCATGATCATTTTGACCCCACGGGATGAGATCTTGCGTGGAGCCCCAGATCGAGGGAGATTATCAGTGGTCTTGTATGTCTTCCATTTTCTGATGATTGCTCCCACAGTTGATTTTTTTCACACCAAGCTGCTTGCCTATTGTAGATTCACTCTTCCCAGTCTGGTGCAGGTCTACAATACTTTTCCTGGTGTCCTTCGAAAGCTCTTTGGTCTTGGCCATGGCGGAGTTTGGAGTCTGACTGTTTGAGGCTGTGGACAGGTGTCTTTTATACAGATGATGAGTTCAAACAGGTGCCATTCATACAGGTAACGAGTGGGGGACAGAAAAGCTTCTTACAGAAGACGTTACAGGTCTGTGAGAGCCAGAGATTTTCCTTGTTTGAGGTGACCAAATACTTATTTTCCACCCTGATTTACAAATAAATTCTTTACAAATCCTACCATGTGAATTCATGGATTTTTTTTTCACATTCTGTCTCTCACAGTTGAAGTGTACCTCTGGTGCAAATTACTGACCTCTGTCATCATTTTAAGTGGGGGAACTTGCACAATCGGTGGCTGACTAAATACTTTTTTGCCCCACTGTATGATGTAAAGATCATCACAAAATATTTAAATATGGGTCAACATATTGTAAAATAAAATATTGGCTCTAATATGTCATCGCCTGCTTTTCATCTGGAGACAGCATTTACATTTCAATCTATCTTTGGTGGCTTTTTGACCATTTGTGGAATTTATACTAGAGTACACACCACCTACACTATATACTCCATAAATGATCAAAATCCCCTTGGGTGATTTTGTGTTAAAGAAGACTCGTCTGACATGTTAAACATGTTTTTATGTGAGTATGCTCACACATATGCCTGAAGCAGAAAGCCCAAGTTAAAAGAGAAAGATGAGAACCACTGTGGTGATACCTGCTATTGTGGTTTTAGGTTTTCTCAAGCCAGTCAACGCAAAGAAAGCCATGCTGTGTTGATCTTACTTTGTAGTGTATACCTTAACAAATTTTCAGATTCTCACCTCTCAAGAACCCTACATGCCTGTCAGTCACCCTACCAGCCTCCCTCACTGTCTGGGAACTAACTGTAAGAAATGTTTGTCCAGTAAAATCATATAAAAGTACGCTTTAATGTCTTGCATTTCAACATTTTGCATTAGCCTGTTACACTTGTAAATTTTACAGCACTAAGATGCTGACTTGGCCAGTCATGTTTCTTCTACCTCTCAAGATTTTTTTTTTTTTTAATTTTAAGTCGAGAGACCATTTGTTTCATTTCAGTTGAGAGCTGTGTCTATCTCTCTACATCCATATATAAATATATATACACATATATATGTATATATGAGAGTAAGTCAATACATTTCACTTTAAAAGCTTTACTTTTATCAGTCATTTTGGGGGTAAAGAGAAAAAAATGAGAAGCACCCAAGAGTGTATTGTCTTGAACCTTTCTTCTTGTCTCCCTCCCTCTATCTCTCTCTCTCTCATACACCCACACACACACACACACACACACACACACACACACACACACACACTCCAC
This sequence comes from Copadichromis virginalis, assembly GCF_057382275.1. NCBI lineage: Eukaryota > Metazoa > Chordata > Actinopteri > Cichliformes > Cichlidae > Copadichromis > Copadichromis virginalis. Next base: position 27,355,829 of record NC_140624.1, read on the forward strand.
CCTCTCCATACATTGTCTTTTCGGATCAGTTAACAGGACAATTACTCTAGACATCTTTTCATTATGCTCTTTGTGTTTTTATCCTTGGTTTAGAAAGTGTTTATGGAAAGGAAATATTTTTCTGTTTCTATGGTTATATTCACATTGTATAATTTAACACAGTGATCATACTGATTTAGGATCTTCAGGGAGGATCAGTAAAATGCTTTATTCATAGTGGAGTATTCAAGGCATGCCTTATAGTTTTTAAATTTTACATACTGTTTTCTTTGAGGAACCATTTACCTTTTATTTTACCTTTTACATTATTTTCTAATTTTATTCTAAGCCTTCATCTGCAGCCTTCATAAGCTTAGTAAAAGCATAATAACAGTTTTTCTTGTCAACAAGGTATCTCTAGAAATATTTTTTCTCAAGAAAGACTGAGATACAGGGTAATCTTCTTGGTTTTGTTTATCAAAAGTCAAATAAATGCTAGTTTTATGCTCTACTACATTTGGTTTCGTAAAAGTAAATATATGCTTCAGACAATGGCTTTATCAATATTTATCCATAACAGCTGATTTCAGTGTTAACATAAGATCGAGCATATTACTGTTACAGTTAGAGCACACTAAAAACTATTAATTATTAGAAGATAATGGACAATATCATTGATATATTGGTATTTTATATTTTGATTAAGAAAAGATTAAAAAAGTAAACTGGGGTAATGATTTAGTCATGGTACATCCTGTTGCATATCTAAAGCACTTTCCTTCGCTGTAGGTTTATGAGGGTGTTTTGCTTCGTTGCTAACAGACATACTTCTAGATTCAGTAGGTGGTACAATGTTTTACAACACAGTTTTTTGCAATTGTCAAAACTACAGAGATTATAATTTGTCTGATTGCAATGAGCCCATCTGTTATTCTCTAAATGTTAGAGGTATAAATTGTTCTCTAACATGCAGCAGTAAATTATTCACTTGTAAATGCCCAGTGGAAGCACAGCACAGTACCATCCCCCCTAGATGTGGAAGAGGTGTTGGGGGCTAGTAGTGGGGGATGAAGGCCAGATTCTTTGGGGGCACTCTGGGCCTTTCTCTGTTCTGTTGTCCATATATGATTGTCATAATAAACAGGCCTTTCAAGGACTTAAAAGACGCTGACGCACTTGAGAGGTTATGGAAGCGTCCTTCCTTCCCTGCAGTCACATGCAAATGCTCCAGAATGTGAAGGCTCATTGTCCAAAGTGCCTGGAGAAGTCTGAAGTCAGACAGACATAAAGTTGTTTTATATTACAAGTGTTTCTAGTTCCTTAACCTCTTCTAAAGCTTGCCGGGCACTTTTTATCCAATTCTTTTAACAGACAACATAGCAGAAGGCTAGCAAAGCTGGTCATCACAGATCAATCTCTGTTGTAGGAGGGCTCGGTCTTGGTGACTCAATAGAATCTACAGGCGCTATTGTATGCAGTTTCCATAGTATGACCCTAAACTGGGCCACCCTGAGATAATGAGGTTAAAGGTCATACACACAGACAGAATGAAACATCACTACATAGATTTCTGTCTCAGTCGTCTTTCCAAAAGCATCCACACCTAAAGAACAGTTCACTTGGGCTCAACACGTTCTCACTTTCAGCTCTTCACCCTCAACCCCTTGGGGTGACATTTTACCACAGTGCCTCTTTAGGGTCATTTTTCAGCATGCAGAGTACTACAGCTGAGATTTGCAACTGCGTTTGTTAGAGACAGGAAACTGAACAATGATATAGTTCTTTTATATAGAACAAAGGGTGGTGGTGACATAGGTCAGTCACAGGACACAGGACTGAGGTGGTGTTCCATGTGGGACTGTTCTTCTATGATGCTCTTGCCTTATTATTGCATTTTTGTTGTGTGCGTAACATATACGTTTGTTGTTATTTGTTTAGGCTTAGGAAATTATGATGGCTTGGCTTAAAACACACCCTTTGGTAACATTAACAACAAGAAATTCAAGTACATCAGTGAATGACCCTCCTGGCCTGCCTCACCCAAACGGCTTGTCAAGGCCAGGTGTGCCAACTTTCCTCCCACACAAGCCGATTATCTTGTTTACAGAGCGGTAACTTCACTGCCTAAGACACACAATAGTATTTCCACTCTAAAAAGAAAGTATAGAGTCAGGGAAGTCCAGATCCTTCACATTTTTAAAGCTGACACTTTGAACACTGGACAAGTAGTAGTGTTCCACTGATTTACAAAAAACAATGTCACAGTCAGTGGATGTTTGTTCATTAAGTATTATCTGAAGTGGTGGAACCATATTGAGGTCACAGAGGAGTGTCACATCATCTGTGAGGTTATAAAGCAAACCTAAGTGTGTAAACCACTTTCTGAAGTCCAACATCATCACATGACAAACATTTTCATTTGATGAGGCTTTGGGCTGAAAACTTTCCTTTTTGCTAAAGCATATAGTCAGGGCTGGATCAGGGGACCCTGACTCCTCCCTTAGGTATGCTGCAATACGCATAGGCTGCTGGGAGATTCCCATGATGCATTGAGTGTTTCTTCTTCAGTCACCTTTCTCACTCGTGATGTGTTTATGAACCTCTCTGCATTGAATAATACTTGTTACTAATCTCTGTTTTCTCTTCCACAGCATGTCTTTTGTCCTGTCTTCCTCCCCTCACCCCAACCGATCGCAGCAGATGGCCGCCCCTCCCGCAGCCTGGTTCTGCTGGAAGTTATTTTTCGGTTAAAAGGGAGTTTTTCCTTCCCTATGCCGCCAAAGCGCTTGCTCTCTGTATGTATTATTGTAGGCTATACCTTACAATATAAAGCGCCTTGAGGCGACTGTTGTTGTGAACTGGCGCTGTATAAATAAAATTGAATTAAATTTATTGGAACAAAAATATACCTAATTGGCTCCAACTGTCATGCAATTATTGATTTAAACAAATCCTAACACTAAATTCGAAGAACATTTGTGGAGCATTTGAACGATTGTCGGACAGCCATACAGAGATTCCTTGATTTATTAGTGACATACAGCAGGTACAATAAGTATTGAATATGTTAACAATTTTGAATATATTTCTGAAGGTGCTATTGACATAAAATTCTCCCCAGTTAATAGTAACAATTAATCCAATCCACACATGCAAAGAAATCAAACCACAGATGTCCATAAATTGTAAGGGGTGGCTGTAGCTCAGGAGGTACAGCAGGTCATCTACTATACACTATATTTACCTTTTTACTATATACTATATTCACACACACACACACACACACACACACACACACACACACACACACACACACAGACACTTTGTATATATATAAATATATGTGTGTTCGTATCGTATGTAATGGTGGGCCAAGTTTTTGTCTCAGTCCAGTCCTGTAAGAAAGTCACATGAATGTTAACACTCTACATTTTACTCTAGTATATGATTTACATTTTGACCCAGAAATGGAAAAACGCTAAAAAGAATGGATGAATAGATGCATCGCTGGATAGATGGATGGACAATGCTGCTTAACATTTTGTAAATTTTCTTTAAAATGATTAAAAAATAATTTTCCATTTTTCCATTCCGCTTCTATCTTTAGACATATTGTTAGTACACACTCTCTCCCTCTCCCTCTCTCTCTCCGCGTGTTTATGTTGAGAGCAAAGTTACCTAAGTTAAGCGCAAAAGCAGTCATGTTTGTCAGAGTGCATTTCCGTGAGTAAACCAACAGCCTACTGACGTGATCTTCAATAGTAAGGAAAAGGACCGTTACTGCTGTCTTATTGTGAAGTGTATACTCGGAAGTGTACGTTATCTCGCGTTGTTTGACGCCGAACAATGTGCCAGTAAAAGGGCGCAGCAGGACAGGGATGTAGTCTGCCGGTGGAGAAAGCCTTGCTGTTCTGGTTTGTCCTGTAGTTCTGTCTTGTCCAACAAAAGGAAGTAACTTTTAAACCGTCGAAAAGGTATAAGCTAACTTGGTAGAGGAAATCAAAAGGTTAAGTTATTTACAGATTTAATTCCAACAGGAAACTGAAATTAACATACAAACATGAATAAACTGGAGCATTTAGACGGTTTTGTGAACAAAGTATGTAGCGGCTAATAATTTTGTGCTGCTAGCTAAGTAGTTAGCTTTAGTCGATCACATCAGTGACTTAAAAAGTACAGACTCACAGTGCTACGGACGCAATAAGGCATGGAGCCTCAGCTGTGGTGCTGCGAGGGGGATGGGCCTCCTATACCGAGAGCCTACCGAGACTCCAACCTGTTGACTGACCGGGTCCTGCACGCTCTGCTGCGGGTAGAAGACATGTACCTCCCCGCTCCTAACTACTTTAAATGTGTCCAGAGAGAGATATCTCCGTACATGAGGAGGATAGTCGCTGCTTGGATGTTAGAGGTGAGTTGAGCCGATACACGTTAACCGCATTCACAGAACTCAGAATTCCTCTGCTCTGCAACTTTCCATTAAAGTTTGTGTTTTTGTTGCGTGTCACGTGGCTTCAATTACCGATTATTGATACCTGATTTCCACGCGGTAACAAGCTCATTTCACTTGATAGTCATTTTTCTATCCCACAGAGTGTGTGCGATAGATTTTACATACAGTTCCGTGACGTGAAAGCTGAAAACTATGTTAGTGGCGAGTTGCCAGTCCTGCGGCCACGCGCTGCCTTTGTGTTGGGGCTTCGCGGAGAACTTCAGTCTATTTGTCCGGTAATGTTCATTAACACCGACCCACCGTTTGTTGCATTTCCTTGGCTTATGCTCAGAGTTAAATGCGGGTTTTTTGTTTTGTTTGTTTTTGTAATCTTGAGCTTGTCCTGTCAGTGCATGTTGTTCAGCCATTGTTTTTGTCATCACAGACGCATATCACTAAAAGATGTGGTGGGGTAACATTTTTCTCCTGTCATAACATTTTCCAATTTTAAAATCGTACGGGGTCTTTTTTTTGTCAACTTTTTTTTTTATAAATTTTTCAAATGTTGCTATTATTACTGTTAAAACAGGATCATTCTGTGTTTTGGGGGGTACTTTGCCCGAATTTCAGCCAAGACGCAGAAATGGCGACCAGAGGACGCTGCAGGCATTGGCTGTGAGATGATTGTCTGTCAGTCTTCATACATTCAACATTATCAATTTGTTGGGGAGTTTTTTTGTTTTGTTTTGTTTTTTCTTATGACCTTGGTCAAAAACAATTCCTACCTCTTAAACATGTAAAATACTCTGTAATTACAGTTAATATAGAGCAGTATAGAGAACTGTAATATAGAAATAAAGTCTTAGTACTTATGAAATGTTTTAAACACAATCTGTTAACTGCTTTTAAAATGAATCAGGCTCTCATCACTGCATCAAGGCTTCTCGATACCTTTATGTCCATTTTGAGTGCATGATAATGAGAATTATGAGTAACTGTAATGAAATGCTCTGGGCTAATGACCTAAAATGCTAGTATGGTACACAACCTTTAATTCTGCTTCATGCTAAAGCTTTAAAATGCATTTATAATTATAAAAAATGTTGTTCTATTTTAAGAAGTATTGAGTGTAATGATAATAGGGAGTGTAAGAGGCAGAAGATTCAGTAAGATTAACAAGAATATCACAAATCGAGAGAAGAGCGAGCAGCTGACTTTGTGTCCGTTTTGAATCTTCTGTCTGAGGAGATGCATTGTGGTACTGCTCATCAGTTTGCTTTTTATGAGCAGGTGAAATGGTAATGAGAAACATTTAGTGTGGACAAGGTAGTTTTAAATAATTTTAAATATTTTATTTTGTTAAATATCATATATATTAATATTAAGTATAATTATAGACATGTCTATATTATGACTTATGTCTATATATTAAGACTTAAAGACATATTATAGACATATCTTTGCAATTTTATTTTATATGGAATTTTTATGACATTAACAAAATTAGTAGAAAAATGGATCCAGATGCATGTTGATAATGAGAATTCACTTAGAATTCTGGTTAAATGATTGTGAAATTGTGTTAAAATGATGACAAAATTAATTAATCCTGTCAGCCTCTTTCAGGCTTTACATAAAATATCTTACTTTATATTACTAAATTATTGTTTTTGAAAAATATGACCTGGACATATTGTAGATGGCGCCGCGGAGCCAGTTTGCAGTGTTCCAGCACGAGGACCATAAGACATGAAAGCCTTCATCGTATTGACAGTTAGAATGTGTTCAAGCCGGAGCCTTATCACGCATGAGAAGTTTGGTATGGATTGGATAATGTATGTGTCAACGACAACAAATGAAATTTTCATGGCACATGATCAAAATTAGCCATGGTGTCATGGACGCCCCCTGCAATGAAGACTCAAAAGCTCTACAGTTTAATAAGGCCAAAATATGAAGTAGATCTAATAAATCCCTAGGAGGAATTTGCAAAATTACAACACCTGGAAATGTCAAAATTGCTATTTTCAATTATTATAAACAATTATTTTGCCCGAATAACAAGAACAAATGTCGCAGATACATTAGAGCCTTCGCACTTTAGTGCTTGGGCCCTGATTACACACTTTGACAATGCTGGCTGTAAAACACATTGTGTTTGCACTGAAAAAGTTTTAAAGATGTTTCAAGAGGAAAATATACTCGTTGAATTTAAAGTAGCAGTGTCTAAAGGTATTTTGTGTTAAATCTATTAATCTAAGTAACTGCGAGTTTCTATAATCCAGTAATTTTTTTTTACAACTCGAAAAAACTGCACTGTGCAGTCAAAGACTTTTTCTGTCTATTCTTAAAACAGTTACTTGACACGCTCTATTGGTTTGTATCAGAATCATTTGTAACTCTGAATTCCTTAAAGCTTTGTACACTGAGAATTAAAATAGTGACACTTGCTGATAGAGATACAGGTACTGTGTATAAAAGCCATTCAATGTAAAACCTCAATGGTAGCATTTAGCCTGTAGTCATCCCCCCCCCCCCCCCCCTTTCACGCTCCTTTTGTTTTTGTTTTTTTAAGCCAAAAGGGGCCATATTTGAACAAGGCAGATGCACCTTCAAGTTGCCACGATGACCTACATGCATATCTGCTAGTTAGTGCTAATAAGATATTAGAAATTCACTCCCACGGAGTGAAGCGTAAATGTGTATTTTATAAAATATTACTATATCATTAGTTTGATAGTTACATTAAAGTGTCCCAAAAGCCTAAAACAGCACAAACACTACTTAGAGGTCCAGTTCAGTGACTCCTAGCAAATGGCTTTCCGCTACCCTTGCCTGTGCCGGGACATCTGTTAGAGTATCAGGTTGTAAACATGTGTTTTTAATGCTGTAAAGTTGGGCACTTTTACACAGGCCCAAATGGGGACTGGGTTCATTTTGGGGCCAGACTCAAGTGACCATTATTATGCATGTAAGTTGACTATATTTCCCCAAAGGTTATCACTTGGATACATTTATATCTCACATTTCCAATACCTGAACTCTGTTTCTTCAAATTTTGAATCTGGTAACATTTCTAGGGAGTTTTCTCCGAGACTTAAACTAATACAACATTTTAAAAACGACTAGACAGTATTTAATGGTGGTATTCACTGACTGTTGCTACAGGTGTGCGAGGAGCAGAAATGTGAGGAGGAGGTTTTCCCCTTAGCTATGAACTACATGGATCGCATCTTGTCAGTGGAACCCACGAAGAAGAACCATCTGCAGCTGTTGGGAGCTGCCTGCATGTTCCTGGCATCTAAACTAAAGGAGACAATCCCACTGACTGCGGAGAAACTCTGCATCTACACTGATAATTCAGTCACACCTTCTCAGTTGCTGGTATGGCATTCTGAAGTAAACTATTTCATTAAAGTGCTCTCTCTGTTTTGAAGCTAAGATTCTGAGGACTTTTTTTTTTTTTCATGTAACATCCATCCTGCAGGGATGTCTGTCTCAAAACAAGATATCTCAGTAGCTAATGCCCAGATGCTGTAGAATGTATAGTCCCAGAGAATGACTTGTAATAGTTCTAGTAACCTCCTAACATTTTCCACCTTGCATTTAAATAAATAAATTAATTAATTTCACTATTTTTCCACCAACATATGAGGTCTTTTATCTCTAAATATCAGCACAGTTATTGTAGTGTCTCATTGTCCCACGAGAGTATTTCCTTAATCATTTCAGATACCCCTTTTCTTACAGTGTTACTTTTAAGCCCCAAATCTCCCAAAAGTGACCATAAGATATCTGTTAATCCCTCCGTCTGTCTGTGTCAAATCCCACTTTGAACCTGGCCTTCTGTCCATCTTTGTTTTCACCCACTCACAGCAGATGGAGCTGCTGGTTTTGAATAAGCTGAAGTGGGACCTGGCTTCACCCACCCCTCTTGATTTCATCGACCACTTCCTGTCTCAGCTGCCTGTCAACAAAGAGAACAAGTCGATACTGAGGAAGCACGCTCAGACCTTTGTTGCACTGTGTGCCACAGGTATGCATGAGGCTACATCACATGCATCGCTGTCTTTATATATTGTGGTTGAAATTTCTCTTGAGCAGAGTGTGGTAATAAGACTGACTCACTGGGTTAGTACATGCCAACAAATTCACTTATTCCTAATTGCTCATATTTGATGCATAAATAGACAATGGATCCACTGCTGTCTGACTACTATAATGTGCAGTGCTTTGGAGCACAAATCAGGTTGCAGTCTCCATCCGTAGAGCTGGTAGATGCCAGACCAGCTCAACCCTGCTGTCTGACTCAACCTTCCCTGGTGAAACTGTTGTGTCGTGGTTCGCACTGTCACCTCACAGAAGGTTTCATGGTTTTTAACCCTGGCTTGGGCCTTAGTTATTTTGAGTGAGGCTGGATGGTTAAAAACAGTTATGGCATTGTTTGAGAGAGGGCATAAAAGGAGGAGCTGCTTCCATGTCTGTAATGTGGGCAGGCCAAAGCAGCTCGTTTGTGTGGACTTTGTGTCGAAAGAAAGAAGAAAACAATGTGTAGAAAGGCATCAGCTGAGCTGTTAAATGATGATTGATGGGATTGGGGTCAGCTGATCTGCTGTGATTATGGCTTGTCTGCTTTAACTAGTCCTGTACGCAATCTTTGGGTTTTCCTAAACCTTTAAAGCCCCTATAACTTCTTAATTTCTTGCTTTTATTAAAGCATCTTCATATATGAAACACATTGCCATCAATGCATGCTCCTGTTTAACACAGAACAGAAATTCACCTCAAGCATCTGTATTTTTTGTGGTTTTGAATGTTTTGTTTTGTTTGTTATTAATCCCCATTTAAAAACTAACAAATTTACATTAAGTTCCTTTGATTCTCTCCAGATGTCAAATTCATAGCCAGCCCCCCATCCATGGTGGCAGCAGGCAGCATGGTGGCAGCGGTAGAGGGCTTACAGATGAGAATGGTGGGTAACACCATGATGTCTCAAAAACTGACAGAACAGCTGGCTCAGACCATCAAAAGTGACCCGGTGGGTACATCTGTTCACAGCATGACTGGTACACATTACATTCACTTAGTCACATTAGAGGAAAGATGTTAGCAGAACGAGTGTGTAATTAGTCCTGCTCCGCACTAATACTGTTGATTTACTGGAAAAAAGAGCAGAATTGAATTTAACAGGGTGTCGAAGAGAGGGAGAAGGATCCTGAGGAACCCAACCGATGCTATTATGTTTGTCAAAACGCAGCTATTAATGGGACTGTGTTGGACTGTTTATAATACGTTCAGGTTTGTTAACTTATCCAGTATTTCCAGTCTAATGAATCCCTCTTCAAACACAACAATAGAAATGGTCATGAGATGAGTCCATACAGGGAGTCATCGCGTTCCATTTACTGATATCAACAGTCAAGTTTTGTGTTAGTTGATTTAGTTTTATTTATATAGCACCAATTCACAACAATAGCTGCCTCAAGGCAATTAATATTGGAAGGGTTTGTTTTTTCTTTTCTTTTCTTCTTCTGTTTTTTTAAATGGCATCTTGGACCACAAGTGTTTGATGTGAGTGATGCAGTAAATAACGATCAGGTTGGGTTCTCTTTACTGGGAAATGTGGCTGCTTCTCCATCGGCCATCACAGCAGCTGCACCGTCACTTGCAGCGCAACCCTGCACATAACATTTGTTCAAAGACGCCCTCACAGCAAAGTTTTCTAACTGCAGGATATGAGACAGCAGCCCTGGTATATTTTTCTCAGTTTCAGACACTGCTCTCATTTACACACAGTAAACAGTATCGCACATGGATGACACACACTCTTCTACACGTCGTCAGCTGTTGCATATAGATTTGAATCTCCAAACTAAGGACCCTGGAAAGAAAGTGGGAGGACTCCAATCACTTTCTTTCCAGGCTCCTTAGCAATCATCCAGGTCATGGTAGTCTGTGTTTCTATGTAGGTTCTCAGTCTTTGACCACTGTTTATTGTGACTGTAAGCCTAAGCTGAGACCTTCTTTTTAAATTATGTATTACTGTATAAATTGTATATAAATTACTCTGAACTCTCACTTTTCAGGATTGTTTGAGAGCATGTCAGGAACAGATCGAGTCTTTGCTGGAAACCAGCCTCAGACAGGCGCAGCAGCAGCACTCATTTGCCATGGAAACTAAGAAAATGGGAGAGGACCACTCAGCGACGCCCACAGATGTACGAGACATTAACATCTGAGCTCTAGCAGTAACGCTGCTGGATGAAGAAACAGAAACAGATGAATTTGATGATCGTATAATACGCATAAAAATATGCACGTCATGGAGCATTTATAAGTAACTGGACTCAACAGTCTGTCACAGCTGTTCATGTGAAGTCAGTATGAACTGTGGCAACAACCATAGCGAGATTCTCAGCAGATGGCGTTATTTGCAGAACTGGAATTATGCTAATGCAGGTGAAAAGGCTGAAAAAGTAATGTGTTACAAACAGTGTGTTGATGAATGCAGGCAGGTAGGTGTTCAACCGGGGTGAATATTTCCCTTTAAGACCTGGGCTTGTAAGCACTGAGTAAATTCAAGATGGATCCACAAAGGCCTACAGGGCCTTTTTGAACTCGCACCTCCTGGCAAAGTAAAGAATTTGAGCTTTAGGGGCTAACACTAATTATTTCTTTTAAACGGCTATGAAGCTCAAATGTATCCAAATTTTAAGAAAAACACATCGAGGCACCTCTGTAAATCAGTCTGTTTATATAAATGAAACATCCTTTTAAATATGTGTGGAAATTAGTTTTCATGGCTTTTTTTCAGACTGTTTCTATTTCAAATTACAATATTTCCTTCACATTACATGTTATTTATTAAGGTATTTTTACTGCATTATACAGTAATTTGATGTCATGGGTCTCTCTTGTTGAATTCAGTAGGTGAATTTAGAGAGGTTGTCTAAATGTGAGTGTATTTTAAGTAGAGTAATATGAGAAATGACTTCGACATTCAGGTTTTAAACGTAAGGTATCCACATGTATCTCTGACAGTCTGATAAACTCATACAAATAATAATTCTGAATAAGATGTAATACGAGTTTATTACAGGGCAATCCTTTGATGGCCACCTAAGTGGTAAATACCAGTAGTTTACAATATGATCTTTAGTTATTTGCTTTAAGACATGACTAATGAAGTTATTGTTCAGCTTTAATTCCATGTGAACACTGATTTTCTTGAGTCAAGGCCTAAAATCCCCCCCATTGTATTTGGCTAATAAAATATACTATATCTACTGTAAAATGATCTCATGACTTGGTGCAAAATTGGTGTTGATTTTGTATCTCTGGTATACCAACATAGATGGCTAACTCCACTAATGTTATAATGTGATGTTGAATGCACGACTAGCTCTGAAGCCAAAGGATGAGCAAAGTCCCAGGGATTTTTATTTTTTCATTCAAATAAACCTGTCTGTTCTTCTACAGAAATGTAGAAAGGTACCAGATTTTCTTTGGGGGGTGAAATTTTCTGGTAAAACGTGCTTTGGTTCCATTGAAACGCACATTATCCCGTTTGCTGTGGCTGCAGGTCAGCGCTACCTATTGCAAAAGTAGATTTGCGGTTCTAATGGAGAGCAGAGACTAAAACAACTTGAAGCATAGGCTTTAAATAGGAAGACTATAAAAGCAAAACCAGCCAACTTTTAATCAAAAATTTAACATGACTTCTACTGGAACAGGTTAAATGTCCATAAGGTCTCATGATGACGATTTGGCTAAAGAGCAATGACACTGAAAACTCTGGCAAACCCATGATGGGTTGCTAGGGCTAACACACAAACATTAGAGAGACGCAAACATCCACAAGCTTAAAAACAAAAAAAGTCAATGGTTTTTGAATGAAATTTCATGCAAACGCAATTACAGCAGATGATACGGTTGGGGGAAAAAAACTAAGTGCCAAATTATAGTTAAACTAATAATAAAAACTATCCAGGGCATTGGATGGTTTTTCCAGCAGTATGCCACAGAACATTTCTGGTTTTCATTCCATCAAAGGAAAATATTGCATTTCAATTTTTATTTTATCTACTAGTAGCAGTTTCTTAGCAGCTATTTGACCATAAAGGCCTGATTAACACAGTCTCCTCTGAACAATTGATGTAGAGATGTGTCTGCTACTGGAACTCTGTGTGGCATTTATCTGGGCTCTAATCTGAGGTGCTGTAATGATTTCTGAAGGTGACTGACCCCAGTCACCTCTGCTGCTTCATCCTCAGCAGCAGAGGTGACTGGGGCGGTACACATGTGAGCCAGTTTCTTCGTAGCACTTGATGGTTTTTGCGACTGCACTTGGGGACCCATTCAAAGTTTAACAATTTTTCTTACCGGAATTTTGTTCCTGAGAAAAATGAGATCCACAAATGAGGGCATTCATTTTAAATTTTGATAGAACAGTGGCAGTATAATGTCCTCGTAAGTGGATATCAGGCCCTTGTAGAGCAAAATTTAGTATTTTGGTTTAGACATCCCAAAATGTGATGTCCACATATGTGGACGCCAGGTCCTAGAAGGTTAAAGTAATGATGGACTGTCATTTCTCTTTACTTAGCTGTTTGGTTCTTGCCATAATATGAATTCTAACAGTTGTCAAATAGGGCTGTCAGCTGTGCACCATCCTGACTTTTACACAACACAATTGATGGTCCCAACCCCATTAAGAAGGGGTGGCTGTAGCTCAGGTGGCAGAGCAGGTCAGATACTAACCCCATGTTTGCCTACTGGTGGTGGTCAGAGGGCCCGGTGGCGCCAGTGTCCGGCAGCCTCGCCTCTGTCAGTGCGCCCCAGGGCAGCTGTGGCTACAATGTAAAGCGCTTTGCTTTTATATATTTGATGTCTTCAGTAGGTTGACACATTTGTGGTTGAACCATTTTACTATAATCAGACCTTTTGAATCTACGCTTTTCTGTAACAAATAGACTCAGATGTTATTAGCAAATTATTATCATTTCCTTTCCTTTTCAAAAGAATGGTCCAATGTGTCCTAAACCACAGGACCAATAATAATAATAATAATTAAAGCACCATTGCTTAATATTTGGAGTTTTTATCATGGGTGAGACTCAGAAACTTCTGGGAGATTTCATTTGGTTTAAAGCTCAGAAGAAAAAGGACAATTTAGCCATAACTCACATTTGCCTGAGCAAGAAACGTCTAGGATGTGAACTGCTAATGTGATGTCCGTCCTGGTCAAACTGCTGCAAAAGGCTGAGAGACTGAGTATAATGTAAGTAAAAACAGAATGCAACAATTTATAAATCTATTAAACCCAAAGATGTGAAATGTTAAAACTGAGAAATATATTTATAAAGATATTGTCCACACATCTTAAAAATAGGTTGGGGCAAGTCTTCATCACCAAGAGTATGAAGCAATGCTGTTATAATAGATGCAGTGTACAGTTTAGGATTATCTTGCTAAAATAACGTCTTCAGTGAAACAGAGCTGGGCCCGTATCCCTAAAGATTCTGAGAATCCTCTCAGAGAGCTCCTAACTTAACCTAAAAATTCCTTGCCAGGAGTTTTAGCTTAGAAGTGATTCCAGAACATTTTCAGTGAACTCTGAGCAAGGAATGGATGGAAAATCCTATCTTAGTGAGGAGGTGTGGTTGACCCCGTTGCTAGGTATGAGTCATCATTTCAAAAGCCGTGATTGGTTGATCCTACAAGTTTGATGGAAATTTTGGTGCAGTTTGGTGATAATGAGCAAAGGATGTACCCTCAAATCAATAAACATATTATATACTCTAATCTTATGCTGACTGTAATTGTAAATAATATTTCACATTCAAGAAAATATCTGGAAAATGAATAGTAAGCTGTAGGGGTTATAGCCTAACATTAGAATCTAAAATATGTGAAAACTTAAAGTCATTACACCCTGTTCAAATAATGATTCGTGTCTTATTTGCTCATATAAATATCCTAGCTGGCATATTTTGTACTTTCACTCCCATATGGACCCCGTTGAAAACAAGATGGCCTATCTCAAGAGGCTGTCCTTAATGAAGTAGAAATCATAACGTTACAAGTCCAGTGTGGTCTTAACGAGGGTAACATGGCTCAGCTTTTAGCAATGTCTGTGATTGCAGACCCAAGTCATCACTGCTGCATTGTTGCATTTTCCCGGTTGCCAAATACCTCGGGGTTGTGATTACTTTCGTCTCCGGTGTAATAGCGTTGTGGCGTCGAGTTGGTGAAGTAATTGCATCTCTAAGGAGATCCACCACAAACATGATTCCTGCACGATCCAATCTGTAGCATCTCAATAATTCCCTGTCATCCAGTGTTTGCAGGACATCTCTCCTGCCTCTTCTGTTGGCCATTTTGTGCAGCTGCTTAGGGGAACTCCTAAGCCACTAAAAGTCCTCTTCCCTGCTCTTAGCAGATCTTGCCTTAGGAGCCCTTTTAAGCGCTAGGAATCTTGAGGAATAGCTTTTATATTAACTGGGATTGTCGTGTCACTTTTAGGGGAAATTCTAAGAAAACGTCATGACTCTGAGAATTTTCTTAGAATTTGGCCGCTAGGAGCCACTTTTTGCACAAAGATTCTTTAGGGATACGGGCCCTGATCTGTAAGAGAATGTATGTTGCTCTAAAGCTTGTATATACCTTTCAGAATTGATGGTACCTTTTCAAATGAGCAAGCTGCCATGTCTAAAGGTTTGACAAACAGTAAAGCTCAGAGATGCAGTAAGTGAGCACTACTAACAAGCTGGGTGGTCTTTTTCTTCTTTAGTCCAGAGAACAGGGAATGTTTTCTTCCAAATTGATTTATTTTTTCTCACACAATTTGCGTGTGCAAAATAATCCCAAAATGCAACAGTACAACATTCTGCCAGTTGGCAGAAAAATAAAAGAAGAAAAAAAAACCACACACAAAAACCCTATAGTCACGTTGTGTGTGCACATAGTGGTGTATTTAGGGCTCTTTAAGTGTTTAATGGAAGTGTAAAAATGATATACAGTGCAGTTAATTTACAATTTAGTACACTTGAGGTGTAAAAAATATATTTTTAGGCATTTAATGAGTGAAGAATATTTTAAATAAGTCTTTGATTCTAGTTGGTCAAGGACAGATATTTATTTGTACTTCTTGTGGTTATCCAGCAGATGGGGATGTTTGTCTCTTTAAGATATTCATACCCCACATCCAGCGTTTCACCAACTTCTCTGACCTCCTCTTTGGCTAAAGTGATGTGCAGTGTGGCCTAAACCTGACCCAGTACCTTCTGTGTGCTGCAGCCATGGACACAGTAAGTTACTGTACAAACAGCTGAAAAACAAGTAAGCCAGTTCTGATGTGAGAAATCTGGTCATCATAGTATTTTTGTCATGTGGCCTTCAGTCCCATGTTGGCTCCCAAGGATGGGAATGTGAGAACAGTAAGGTCTCAGTCCAAGCAGGATTTCTGACATCATCACTATAGTAGTAATTAAGTCTCAAGTCTGCCCATAGATACTCTACGGTTTCTCTGAATGGTTATTAATATTTATCCAATACTACTTTTGCTGATGCCGCTGTATAGCATCTTAGTCCTGCTAACTACATAGCAATCAGCAGAAAGGCAGTCAAGATCCTAAACAAACAGTCTTTAATGCTTATATTTAGTAATATGTCCAACAACAAAAAAAATCACACTGTACTGCTCAAAACAAAACAAAACAAAAACAGGCACAAAACACTGAAAATAATACCTTCCTGTTGCTATTATTAGAAAACATTATCCTGACCCATCATACAACCTTTTTTTGGCAATCCTTGCCACAGCAGGAATACTGAGTTCCTGAGCTGTGGAAGTAGCTGAAGCAAAAACTCAGGTGTGGGATTAAATCTGCGAGGCCACTGGACTTGACTTTCAGTTGGTCTTGATGTAATTCTGGCAAACCCTCAGGAAACTCAGTAGGAGAACTCTGCTCATACTGTGTACAGTGGAAGTGGGGTGCTGCAGACTTCTACTGAGGATATAATCGACCATGGAGGGATCCCCTCAATCCTGCTAATACGCCTTCTGTAGAAGATCTGGGACGGTGCCTCTGGTTTGGCAGACTGGGTTGCGAGTCCTATCTTTATGAAGAGCTACCATAGGTTGAGAGGCAGGTAACACCCTGGACGCCAGGTTGCCAGTGTGGTGCAGCCAAATACAGCATACCAGCACAAACCGTAGACAGGTCTCCAGCCTCTACCAGGGCCAGCACACACTGGGGCTATGCTTAAATGTGAATATACAAAGTCAAAAATTAACAATCATACTTAAAACATGCTGTAAAGAAATTTCAGACAATTTAAAACTGAAACTCGGAAACTCGTCTGCTCTTGATGTTCTAGTTTTTATTCTCTCAGTAGAAGACTTGGTGCTATTAAAGGGGTTCAGAGTAAAGATTAATTCTGAGAACAAAATTCAAACATCGTCTGTGTACAAGTTTGATATGAGGTCATCAAGGACGGTGTAGGTTTCAGTAGGCAGTGATTTCGTACCTGTTGATCCTTATCTGGATCGTATCTAAACTGCTTCAGACAAAGTTAAGGTCGCCACATAAGTTACCATACCTATACATCCTGGTAAGAAGTTACCACTGGCATACTACAGAAAGCCCAGGGTTTAACCCTGAACTTAGCTGGATGAGACAGAATGCTGCTTTGTACTATAGCCTTCTGACCTCAACATAATTAAAATACTGTAGGGCTGTGTATAAACAAAAGCCTGCAAATCTCAATTAACTGAAGCAACACTGTAAAGAAGAGTGTGCCAAAAGTCCTCCACAATAACATGAGAGACTGATAAAGTCATACAGAAAATTATTACTCCAAGTTATTGCTGTTAAACATGTTTTTTAAGCTACTGAATCATGAACTGTGGTTGCTTTTGAAATGGTTATGTGTTCTAAGAATTAAAAAAAAAAAGTAATAGTGACCACTTTTATTCTTATATTGCTTTCTAATTAGCCTAATAATTTCATGTAAATCACAGAATCAGGCGTAAAGGTCTTCTGAAAAAGGCAATTAATAATCCAACACTATATTATATATAGAATTATATAGAGGTTTAACTATATACCTTTGCATATCTCTGCTTTGTGCAACGTGTTTTCTGCGAATAAACTTCAGGTGCAAGTGTTGTGAGGTTGTACTGTGAATCCATTCCACCACAAAACTTGATTTCTAACAAATTCGACTTTTATTTTGAAGGTCACGCGTGGCAGCGTCGGTTGCAGCCGGTACTGCAGCCTGTTGAATGGAGGCAGCGGGAAGAGGCAGTTGTTCTCACTTCCAGTTATCAGAGAACCTGTGTGAGCTCCGTTTCTCAGTATGAGTTCTTAAGCGGAGGAAGTGTTTGTTTTTTTAGAACGGAAACCCAAGCGATGCGCACACACAGCTGCTGATAACAAGAAGCGGCACATTTTATTGAGTCGCCTAAAGACCGCGGCTGTGTTTATTACTCAGAGCAGCAGCAAGAGGTGAAGCCAGTTTGCAGAGGTGAGTCCACGCACGAATACCACGAGGCTTATATCCTGTCAAGATGTTCACGCAGAACAGCGGCCAAACTCTGTGGCGTGTTTCTTTTTCTTTTACTGTGTTTTTGTGACCGGACGCATTTCATATCCTCTCGAGCTGGAATTCAGTAAAAAAGTAACTTACGAAGAAGAGATCCTTTAAAATAGAAGTGAAAACCCCTTTTTAGGTCAAATAGATACAGCCCACTGAAAAGGGGAGAGTGCAGATACCTGCTGGTAGTTACGTGTGTGGAATGACCCACAGAACTTCATGTAAATAGGTACGCAGTCACAGACAGTTCAGCTCTTTACGTATAGTTACATGTAATGACTTTGGGGAGGCGTCGTGGATCTTATACCAGTAATTCTGTATGCCAACTTAAAGCATAAGATCGATAACTGCACCGCATACTAACCCAGTGTTTGTTTTTGGGTCAGTAGATGTATTTATAACTGTCATTGTTGTGTTGGTATATACGTTTTTAACCGTTCGTGAGGCGATTTTTCTTGAGACCAGTTGTACTTGTCAATGACATGAAGCGGATGGAGGAAACAGTAATACGTTATTTCATTCTTAGAACACGGGCAGATCAGACTTCTCAGAGCATTATTTAATGATCTTATTGTTGCAGCTCTAGATAGACGGAGTAATTTTCAACTGCACTTATGTGAGTTCCTCAAATATCTGGGGATCGACCTGTCACAGAGACCTGCAGTTTTTTTTAGGATGCCAAGATAACTTTACCAAGTTAGGCCTATGAATAGCTCACAGTTTGCAGATGTCAAGCAAGTGACTACTGTCACCTGTTACTTTGTAACCAGAATTGTTTAACACCACGTAACTTCAAAGTAAAAGAAAATAATGTATTGTGTGTATAATATGGCCAGAGGTAAGAGGGCCATTTATGGGGCAAGGATCAGCAGAGGCAGGCTGATGCTTGGCCTTGCAGTGTGGTGATAGTCTGTAGGTAGCATACAGAGCTTTGTAGATCCTGTTACTTTTTACTGTCTGACTGACAGGACGTTGGTACAGGGAGAACTCACTTGGCTATTGGTTGCTTGGAGAAATTCCAGTTTGACAAATGCCCTCATGGGTTTTTGCAGACTCTGTACTGTGCACTCTTACACTTCAGTTTATTACATTAGGATTAGGGGCTCACTAATTGGCACTTGGCTGATTTCTTTCTATTTTGTTTTTGTTTTGTTTTTTATTCAAAGGGCACTGATGAACAGCCCTCAGCCAGTGTCTCCCAAAGTATACAATAGCATGGAAGTCTGTGAACAGTTCAATCTAATTACAAATTTGTCATCAAATATTACAGTTGTTTGTTTGTTAGAATTTCAAACACCATAAAACTACCAGAGGGGTCATTTTAACCCATCCTACAACAAGATGAAAATTAGGTTGTTAATTTTCATCTAATTTTAAAAATTATTAATAAGAGCTAACACAGTAAATATGTAAGATTTTTTTTCATTAGTTTTTGTTTTACAAATTGTTTTATTTTGATATACTGATTTTTTTTAAATGATTATTTTATTAGAATTATTATTATTAGACTCAATAGAGTTCAACAAACAATAGTTTACACACCTGAATAATGTAACTATTTTAGGAGAAGATGATCAATGAAAGGTTAATTTTGGATATTGGTTACCCTACTATATAAAAAGAGCACTCACTGTGAAACATTGAACAGGTCTTTGCCTATACAGGTGCTGGTCATAGAATTAGAATATCAAAAGTGAAACTTGTATAATGTATACATTCATTCCACACAGACTGATATATTTTAAGTGTTTATTGCTTTTAATTTTGGATGATTAAAACTGACAACTAATGAAAACCCCAAATTCAGTATCTCAGAAAACAACAACAAACTTTATTTATATAGCACATTTAAAAAACAGTGGTGTACCAAAGTGCTTAACATGCAAGCGAGTAGGATGAAGTAACAGGGAAGGATGAGGGCTATGGCAAGGTACCAAAACATGCTAGCAGGTTGAATGGCATTAAAACACAAAAGCAAAAGAATTGCATAAGGAAACTAAGTGTAAAGGATAAAACAGTCAAAATTAAAAATGATTAAAAGTAATTAAGAATAAGCCAAAGATAAGAATAAGCATTAAGCTAACTGACAAGCAGGCGTTAACTGGTAGAAAAGGCGAGGCTAAATAAGTGGGTTTTTAACCGCGATTTGAAGGAATGGATGGAATCAGACTTGCGTATAGCGATGGGGAGGTTATTCCATAAATTAGGTGCAGCCAAGGCAAACGCGCGGTCACCTCTAGTCTTCAGCCGGGATCTCGGGAGTACCAAGAGTGACTGGGAAGATGATCTTAGTGCTCTAGTAGGGGTGTATAATCTAAGAAATGTAGAATATTACTTAAGACCAATACAAAGAAAGGATTTTTAGAAATCTTGGCCATCTGTAAAGTATGAACATGAAAAGTATGAACATGTACAGCACTCAATACTTAGTCGGGCTCCTTTTGCCTGAATTACTGCACCAGTGCAGCATGGCATGGATTTGATCAGTCTGTGGCACTGCTCAGGTGTCATGAGAGCCCAGGTTGTTCTCATGACACCATGAGAGCAACCATCTATCATGGTCCTTAAACCAGCTACTGGTAGCTTTGGCACTGTGTGCATCTCCATAAAGCTGGTCAGCAGCATGAAGTGCTCTAAAACTTCCTGGTATACGGCTGTGTTGATCTTGGACCTCAGAAAACACAGTGGAGCAACACCAGCAGATGACACCCCAAACCATCACTGACTGTGGAAACTTTACACTGGACCTCAAGCAACGTGGATTCTGTGCCTTTCCTCTCTTCGACCACATCTTTTCCTTCCCCTCGCCTCTCTACTAATTTACTTGGACACAGAGCTATGTGAACAGCCAGCTTCTTTTGCAATACCCTTTTGTGTCTTGCCCTCCTTGTGCCCAGTGGTCATCAACTGTCAAGTCAGCAGTGCTCCCCATGATTGTGGGATTTTCTTTAAAGGCTTTTGCAGGTGTTTTGAGTTAATTAGCTGATTAGAGTGTGGCACCAGGTGTTTTCAATATTGAACCTTTTCACAATGTTCTACTTTTCTAAAATACTGAATTTCATTAGTTGTCAGTTATAATCATCAAAATTAAAAGAAATAAACACTTGTAATATATCAGTCTGTGTGGAATAATTGTATACATTATACAAGTTTCACTTTGTAAATAGAATTAGTGAAATACATCAACTTTTTGATGATATTCTAATTATATGACCAGCACCTGTATTTTAAAATTGACCTCACATTTAACTTTTAAAGAATAAGAAACTCAATTTAATGAAGTATTGTAAAGTACAGCAATCATAGTAACATAAATTAAGCTTCAATCTACATCCCTGCAATTCATCAAGCCTGAAACCAAATAGTTAAATCTGCTCTGCATTTAACTCAATTTAACTCATTTAACAAAACATTTTTGTGGCATGCAATTTATTGAAAACAACGCTTAAACTGAAACAGGCTGTTTTACAGCTGATCAAATGCTTAGGACCACACCTCCAAAAAAACAACAACCCCGTAAACCCCCACAAAACAGAAATCAAAGTTCCAAAAATGAACTCAGAAATGAGTAGCTCCACCGTTATTGTTGATCATTTTAAATATTTGTTGCGGTGTGCTTGATGCAAGTGTTTCTATGAGGTGAGTGGGAACATTTCTCCAAGTGGTGAAGACAGCTGCAAGAAGGGCATCTACTGTCCAGAACTGTTGTCCATTTTTATAAACTTCCCTCGCCATCCATCTCCAAAGGTTCTCAATTGGATTGTTTTACCTGCCTAAGAACATCTGTGATATCAGGCAGGTACGTAGTTCTTCTCTCAGTATCGGTGCAATATACTTCCACATTCACTGCATGTAGTTGGGGGAATTCCCTCAAACTGTATTTACAAAGGCTGCCTTGTTATGTCTGTAAAAAGTGGAACATGTAGCTTACTTAGATGAAGTTAATTTACCTGTTTTATTTACAACTGGAGCACTGGCTCAATAACTTTTACACATTATGAGCAAAGCCAATTGGCCACTCTAAAAGTGAACAAGTTCCATACGGTGTATTTATTTGTATATATAATAGAACACTTTTAGAATTAGAGCAAGAGAATTATCTCATAGTTACCGTAATTGTTGGGCTATAAGCCGCTACTTTTTGCACAAGCTTTGAACCCTGCGGCTTTTAGTCAGGTGCGGCTTTTTTATGGATTGTCCATGATTTTTGTGATATCGTAAGACGATTTGTTTTGTTTGTTCCGCTGTTGTACGGCACTACGTTGCCTGGCGGAAGGGCATGTGATATGTACCCATAACTTGTTTTTCAAAATATTAATAAAAGGGGTGTGTCTTCAAACAGCCATCTCTTTCCTGACAATTCCCTTTGTGCATATTCTCTTACATAAGATAAGTCAACATTGAAACACCTGCGGCTTTTAGTCAGGTGCGGCTAATGTATGTACAAAACAGGATTTTCCCCTGATTTTAGCTTGTGCGGCTAATATTCAGGTGCGCTTTGTAGTCCGGGAAATATGGTAATCAGATAGTTGTCCCAAATTTGGGGGGGAGGAAGGCACATCACAAAACAAACTTGGTTGCCCTTTAATATGCTACACAAAGCTTTATTTTCTGTGGTATATTTTCTGTGCTTCTGATAACTTGGTGTGATATTTTCATTGCTGATTAGAGGTGGTAGACTGCCACTGCTTATTTCTATTTACTGGCAGATGTTGTGCAGCTTCCTGTAACAGATTTTTGACACAAATAAGTGTTACTCTGCTAAGTTAAAACTGTATTTATGTTACAGATAGGAAGGAGTGGTAATATTTTTCTGTCTAGCTCCAACATTAACGTTATATATTGGCGTCTCTTCATTGGCTCCAGATTCAAATTGAAAATCCTACTCCTTACATACAAGGTCTGAATAACCAGGACCAATCTTATCTCAGAGACATAGTACCATATCTCCCCAGTAGAGCACTTTGCTCTCAGACTGCAGGCTTACTTGTTGTTCCTAAGATATTTTAAAGCCGTATAGAAGGTAATGCCTTCAGCTTTCAGGCCCCTCTTCGGTGGAACCAGCTCGTAGCTTTGATTCAGTGACAGGTTACCTCTATTTTAACATTAGGCTTAAACTTTCCTTGTTGATAAAGCATATAGCTGGGGATGGATCAGGTGACCCTGAACCCGGCCTTAGTTACACTGCAATAGGCCTAGGCTGCTGGGGGCTGTTCCTCCTTCAGTCACATTTTTTCATTCACCTTTGTGTTTATACATCACTCACTTAATCATTAGTTGCTATTAATATCTGGCTCTCTTCCACTGTGTGTCTTCTCTCTTCCTACACTCACCCCTTGTCGGTCACAGCAGGTGACACTGTCACTAAGTTCTTGCTCTCAGGGGGGGGGGGCGTTTGATTGTTGGGGTTTCTCCATATTATTGTAGTGTGTGATGTGGCACTATGTAAATAAAATAAAGTTGGAATGAATTAAATTATTATTAGCCACAGCTGCTAAGTTAATGATAACTTAACTGATGGCTAATAATAGTAAAATGGGTAACATTAATGTGGGTGCCAGCCAGATTAACATTTATGATAACTGTTTAATTATTAATTGTTGTTGAAACAAGAACTTTACTGACCTCAAAATTCCTTTTACACTCTCCAAGGTGGTGGTTTAGTGTTAGTGTAGGTTTGGTGAGTTAGTGTTCACGTCTTCAGCTGCTGGTGATGGGAGGGGCTGCCTGAAAATCTGCAGCAGTCCCTTTGTTATGTGTCAGATGGAGGAGGCGAAGTTGGTACCGACGATGTCATTACTGTTGCAAAAGCATAATAATCTAATCTATTTAATTAATAATTAACAATTATCACTAATTGTTAGTATAAATTAGTATCTTAAGTACCTACTCAGTACTTATGCTGCCTTTAGTGCAAAAAAACCAAAAACGTACCATTGCATTTTCAGAATTTAGGTATCAAAGGTTCTGTAAGTATTGGTTCTGGTGGCATCCTTATACCACAAAGTAGTAAACCCTAAACTGTTAGATCATCCATATGTTAACCCTGGGACTTCCTCAATGCAGAGGGCTCTATCCCGTGGATGGACTGGTATCCGGGGAATTTAAAATCTAGGTTTACACTTTGGCTATTTGTCACATTCCTGGAGTCACCCTCAGAGTAATTTTTGTTGCATAACAGAGTGCATAGTTCTGCTGGGAGAAACTGCTGCTCCCTCTACAGTGTTGACATTGGTGGTACAGTTGTGGTCAGAAGTTTAAATGCATTCATCCTGGGTATGAGTGTCAGGTTAATGGTTTCCTTCAACCGTACTTTTTCTAGAGTGAAATGTTTGTACATTATACATCCTTAATTACTTTAAAAAAAACAAAATTTGGGTGCACAATTTTAAATTTCTTTTAGATTTTAGAAGTTTTTAGAAGTCAACACTAGGGGTGGGCGATATAAACGATATACGATAGAAACGATATAAATTTGGCCAACGATAGAGATTTTGACTATCTCGCTCTATCGCGATAGCGCATGTCGATGATGTCATCAAGCTGCGCCTGTTTTGGTCGAAAGCATCACAGCGGCTAAAACTATTATCATCTGCAAGTTATTCCAGGCGACAGTCATAGCAAAGAGATGAAGCACTTTTGAAATAAGGGGAAAGCCAAAAACTCTGCTTCCTCCACTTCCGTAACATTGATTCATTAATGTTGAATTCTCTCGCAGCTGTTCTATTCCCATGTTGTTGCAGTATATTAATAACTAACCTCGTATTGTGGATGAATAATCTCAGTTGTTCTCCTGACTGAAGTTTGGCCCATGTATAGCATCATGCTATGCGATTGCATTTGTCCCTGACCACCAGAATCCCTCACGTCAACTTTTAATGAGTGGAAAAAAGTTGGCGTTCATCCTCCAGCTTCACTGTGCTAATGTTATGCTAACATAGCTGTGTCGCTAGCAATCACGTAGCACAACATGTTTAGGTGGAAGCTAGCGAGCTAACTTCCTGTTAACTTCTAACTCCGTTAAATTTAATAAATTCTGTTTTCATGGATGCATGGATGTTAAACTTAATTGTTACAGCTGGTAAAGCAGCAATGCTGATGATTTTATTAAAGATGAAAGAATTTAGACCGTTTTTAACTCTCAGTATTCGTTTGACTTTGGGACCTGAAGCGGACGGAGTTTTCGACCCAGATTACTCCGCAAAGCTCCTCACTACGGCAGCCGCAATGCTCTGACAATCCATCAAGCAGTGCACTTACCAAAGTTGTACTAAAACATTTTTTAACAGATTTCTGCACGCCAAAATCGGTTCGAGGTCAGTAAGCACAACCAGAATTCATACATAAGGCACACTCTCGATTTTTGAGAAAATTAAAGGATTTTAAGTGTGCCTTATAGTGTGGAAAATACGTTATACAGAAGAAAAGAATATATCGTGATATATATCGTTACCGCACATGCTTCAAATTATATCGCGATATGAATTTTAGGCCATATCGCCCAGCCCTAGTCAACACAGTGTCAAAAGTATGGATACAGGCTCAATAATTTACATAATTTCCTTCGGGATTAATAAAGTTTTCTGAAAAATATAGATATATTTACATACACTTACTTAAATCTTTTAACAAGTGGTGCTGAAGATTCTAAGATGGCTTTTAAGTTGACGAGGCAGAGCCCTATTAAATTCTGGTTAGTGTCATGTCCAGAACAACTGGTGATTTCTCTTGGATAGCACTCATTGGACTGACCAATTCTTAGAACAATGGCAAAGTCCAAGGGAGCCAACTCAAAATTACCATGGCATTCATGCCCATGATGAGTGTATCAGAATCAGAATCAGAATACTTTATTGATCCCTGGGGGAAATTATTTTTTGTTACAGTGCTCCATTTTAAACCAACATTAAGACAAGACAGACAATACACTAACTAAGAATAGTACAATATATACATACATACATACATACATACATACATACATACATACATACATAAGTCACTCATAGATAAATAGTTGGAAAAGAAACATGTGTAGTTGTAGCAGCAAACAGTGTGTTAAGTGGATGCGTTGTACAGGGAGATGGCCACAGGCAGGAATGATTTCCTGTGTCGTTCAGTGGTGCTTTTCGGTAATCTCAGTCTCTCACTGAACGAGCTCCTGTGACTGACCAGCATGTCATGGAGTGGGTGGGAGGTGTTATCCAACATTGTCTTTATCTTGGACAGCATCCGCCTCTCCGACACCACCTTGAGGGAGTCCAGCTCCATCCCCACAACATTGCTGGCCTTACGGATCAGTTTATTAAGTCTGTTGGCATCTGCGACCCTCAGCCTGCTCCCCCAGCATGCAACAGCATAGAGGATCGCACTGGCCACAACAGACTCATAGAAAATCCTGAGCATTTTCTGGCAGATGTTGAAGGACCTCAGTCGCCTCAAAAAATAGAGACGACTCTGGCCCTTCCTGTAAAGTGCTGTGGTGTTTTTAGCCCAGTCCAGTTTATTGTCAATGTGTACTCCAAGGTATTTATAGTCCTCCACAATGTCAACACTGACCCCCTGAATTGAAACAGGGGTCAAGTGTTTCCTGGTCTTCCTGAAGTCCACGATCAGTTCCTTGGTCTTTGCCACGTTGAGCTGCAGATGATTCTGCTCACACCACGTGACAAAGGAGTCGACCACAGCCCGGTACTCTCTCATCATCCCTGCTGATGCATCCAACCACCGCAGAGTCATCAGAAAACTTCTGAAGATGTGTACATAAAATTCTGACCAGAACTGTATGTGGATAATCGGTATGACTTTCAACCTTTTTTTAAATCTGCTTCCATGTTCAGCATGTAGACGATCTGGAAAGACTAATGGTTAAAGAAAATGTGGGAACACCTAATACCTGTTGAGATGATTCACATTAGGCCAAGACAGGTGATGATCGTGTGAGGGGCAGACTGTAAGAAATTGACTAGGAAATTATTGAATTTTATTTAGAAAAAAGTTATTTCAGTGGAACATACTCAATTCCCCAGTGTAACTCTGTAGGCTAATGACTAAAAAAACCTGCACAATGATAGATTTCTAGCTCTACACAGATGAACTTCGTGTCTCAAAAATATAGGTCATCTAGCTAAATTAGACTTGGACAGAGGTTGGTGTAGTGTGATTTATTAAAGGATCCCTGGGTTTTGGCTTCATAGCCCAAAGAGTAGGGTTGGGTGATATTAGTTTAAACTTTAACATGGTTTGTGGTAACAGAAAATAGGGAAGAAAGTTTATTAATGCAGGCAGCTTGCAGACAAGTGTAAGTAAATTAGGAGCATTTTCCATCCTTTTGTTTTCATAAGCTACTGTCAATAATAGCCCATTTCCTAATGTGAAGTGTGAATTTACTGAAAGAAGGTGTTGGCAGCAGCATTTGACTGGAAAGGTAGTGATACACCTTATATTTAGTGACACTGTGCAAGTTACACACAAAAAAGCCTAGGTACTGTTTTCCCTTGAAGTTTAATACTTTAGCTTGTCATCTTGCTTTAGTTATTGCTAACATTTTTTTATATCATGTAAAAATGTATAGCTGTATATTGCAGATATTATGACAATATGATACAGCACAGTCTTCCCTAAAGGTTGACATCTTTAATGACTTTAAAAATCAACAATTTTGTGCACAAATGTGAATGTATTTTGGAATTTCTTACTAATGTTTGGTTTATTTTTGTCCCTTAGAACATTGCACTTCAGTAAGATGCTTTCAGTAGCCATCAACAAGCTTCTGGCTGGATAATTAACTAATATATGTTGTCTTGTGGGCTCAAGCATGCCTATCTATTTCTTTCTCTCTGACTCTCAGGATTTGTAATTGCATTAGTCTGAGTACTTTCTCATGACAGGGCTTCTGTGATAGGATTAGTCGTCATGCTAGCACAAATCAACACTTGCACACAAATACACAAGCACAAGAAAACTGACTGCTATTCTTTCACTGTAGGTCAGCAGAAGAATAAGTACCATTATATTTTCAGGATTTTGGTATGTCTTTGTTTGTTTTTGTAATGAACACTTGGTTATCTTTGCATTGAGACTGGAAACAGCAAGTTAGTCTACCCAGATGTATCAAAAGCCACGTGCACCTGGCAAAACTGTGTCCTAAAATTGCTTCCAATTCAGCTAAACTGCATCTTCAGTAGCTCTTCTGGTGAAATGTATTTGTTGTTAACTGTTGGTTGTACAAATATATCTCTGAACCATGACTCTGATATTTATTTACATAAATCACAAGCTTGTGATTTGGTGTCATTGTAAAAGCCTATTTTAAATGAACTATTAATGATCTTTACTTCAACCTAATTGAGTTTGCAGTGTCAGCTGGTTTACTTTAAAGAACACTAAACCCAAAATACATGGACGGAGGCATATTTCTTTTTTCAGTAGCATTGTCACTAATGTTTGGAGTTTCCACTTTTCTTCACTATGTTGCCTGTTCCATTAGGCAAAGCTGACTTCTGTTGACATGTGGTGGTTTGTGTAAAAATATCTTGATACCATCCAAGCCTATGGCATGTTTTGTTCATTGAAGTTGGATGAGGAAGTTACACTCAACATCACAGACTGATAAGATGTAACGGTGGGGAAGCATCTGATGGAAGGTTTGGTGAAGTAGAGGTGGGTTGACCTTTTGATTGATTTTTGGTGTGTACCAGATGGATTGTCATGGTGATAGTTATGCACACAGTGACACCCAGCAGATTTCTTCCTGAGTGAATCATGTTGTCAAATATAGACGCTTGTTGATTTTGACTGTGGGTAACACATGTTTAGAGACATTCAGCACAGCTCAAGTTGTACTGAACAGCTTTTTAATTCTTCTGCGTGCGTGCGTGTGTATGCATGCACACGTGTGTGTGTGTGTGTTTGTGTGTGTGTGTGTTAATGCCAACAAATCCTTTTAACACCACATGTGGTGAACGGTGCACAGATGGTCTCACTCTCACACACAACCTGCGGTCCCTGGCACACACCTTTTTGAAGCATTTGGAATGTCGTCTCACTCTCCCACATGTATCTGGATGATAAGCTGTTATCCATTTGGTTCTTCTTTTGGTCAAACATGTCAAACGTTGAGTATTTGGGATACAGCTCAGGAGGTAGAGCAGGTCATCTAATCAGAAGGTTGTTTTAATCCCCGGCTACACCAAATTATCCTTGGGCAAGATACTGAACCCTAAGTTGTGCTCTGATGCATCCATCAGAGTATGAATGTGTGTGAACGTTAGATAGAAAGCACTTAGAAAAAAGAAAGCATAGTTGTGTGAATGGGTTACTGAGGCAAGTTGTAAAAAAACTGTCCAATATTTCTGAATTAAAACTCAAAGGAAGAGTAGGCCAATAATGTGAAAGACTCATTGCCAGTTATCACACATGATTCATTTCAGTTCTTGCTGCCAGTGGTGACACAACCAGTTCTAAATCATTTCTCACATGGTGATAGAGATTAATACACAGACACCAGACCGATACCAAAACCCAAACTTTTCTGGGCAATTTTAATTTTCATTGACCAAAGGTTAGAGATAAGTCCTTTGCTTTCTTTGCATCCAAAGTACGACAAACCTCTCAGTGCCTGTGTATTTATAACCATAACCCTGGCTGCACTCTTTTGATTACTCTTTCACTGAACACAACTATGAAACTAGCTCGCATTTGGGGAAAGCTATATTTTGCATTTCCTGGGTGTGTAAGTGTGATTACACGTGACAGCCATATTTACAAAATTAAAAGCAGAATAATTATTAACTGACCTCATTTCAAAGAAAACAGTTATGTTTCAGACACGTGGGAAATGTTTACACTTTTTCTTTCTGATAATATGTTTGTTTGTTTGTCTGTTTTTTCAAATTTGATGTTAAAAGAAAAGAAGTGATGGACTGTTAATTTTAGTATTATTAAGTATTGGGACAGTCATAGAGTTTTTGTGATGTTGCCTCTGTACCACCACCACAGCGGATTTTAGATCAAACAGTGAAGACTGAAGTGCAGAGTTTCAGCGTCATTTCAAAGAGTTAAACCAAAAGTATTGCATCAACTGCAGAGGAGATGTAGACTGTTTTTGTGATTTGGCACTATGTAAGTAAAGTTGAAGTGTAGTCCTCGATTTTCAGAGGACAAAACAAGATTTTAAAAGTAATTGCCCGATCACCAAATGTGGCATTTCTTTCCTTGAGACCTTTGAAATGAGGCCTTCACTGCTACCATGCTCAGTTGCTCCTTATTTGTGAGTCTCTCTGCCTTCAGTAACTGAAAAGGGAGTTTTAGACATTGACTTTATCTGTCCCTCACTGGGGAAAGTCACTTGTTAGTAGTACAGTAAGGTTCAGGAAGAAAAAAGTGAAATGGACATATATTAGAAAAATAAATAGGAAATTTAAATCAACTTTAAAAAACAAACAAAAACCAAAAAGGTTACCAAAAGATAAACGTGTGTGTGTGCGTGTGTGTGTGTGTGTGTGTGTGTGCGTGCGTGCGTACGGTGTTTTGATATTCCCTGTGTGGGGGTTGTGCAGTCTGACTGCTGTCAGGATGAAGGATTTGCAATAGTGCTCCATCCCACACAGTAGCTACAGCAATGATTTATCATGATTTATTATAATTTCACACTGGAAATTATAATACAGTTTTACTAGTTCTGTCAGCGTTAATCTCGTTAAAATGACGTTAATGCCATAACAGCATTAACGCGGCATACCTAAACGCGGTTAGCTTGTTAGCACGTTGACGCCGTGCAGCCCCACGCACGGGCGATCCGTGGTAACTCACTAACGGAGATTTGTCGTGTTAATGTTATGGCGTTAATGTCATTTTAACGAGATTAACGCTGACAGAACTAATTTTCACTGCAATTTTTTTTTTTTTTTTTTTTTTTTTTTTTGTTTCGATGTTTCGTTTTAATGCACAACTCCGTAGTGCTCAGTTGTCACCATTTTAATGCAAGTGCATTTTCCACTTTGAACTAAAAGAATGATAACACAAGAGCAGCACTGATGAAACTGTCGATTACTAAAATATTAAATAGTCAAAGTCAGCTTTATTGTCAATTCTGCCACATGTACAGGACATACAGAGAATAGAAACTACGTTACTCTCAATCCCTAGATAAAATAGCAAATGAACATTTAAATATAAGAGTGATTAAAAATGCAAGTAAAATAATTAAAAAGTAAAATTTAAATAAATAAATACAATACAATTTTTACATATAACAAGAAAGCTATACAATATACAATATAATGAGTAAATGACATTGAGTGCAAACCAGGCAGAGTAGTGCAAATGGGCAAATAGTGCAAATGGAGATTTGGTAATGTACGGTAAGAGATAGTGTAACAACAAAGTCTTATGAGGTAGTGGCAGTCCAATGCTCCACAAAGTGACTGGTAACTGGTGCAGGCCAGTGAGTGAGTTAGAGAGTGTGTGTGTGTGTGTGTGTGTGTGTGTGTGTGTGACAGAGTTCAGTAGGACCGTGGAGGGGAGAGGGGGCAGAATCGGGAGGGAGTTAAGCTTCCTGACAGCCTGATGGATGAAGCTGCAGCTATTTAAGGATTTCCATTAGGTGGTAGTACCAGGTACTTTTTTTTTTTTTAAGAGTAACTGAAGTCACTGTTCTGAGAAACTCTTGTGTTGCTTTTGCACTACGCTTTAGGTCAGTAATTCTCTTGGCAGCCATACATGCCAGTGTCAACATTGTCTCCACCATTTTTGACAGATGATGCTTCTTTTCTCTCCATCTCATGCTTTTGTCTCCACATAAACCTGGTATAAATTAATTTTGATTTCCAAGATTTCAGATTTTAGTTTTTCTTCAGAACTGTGAAGGATCTTTTAGATGTTTAGTTGTCAGTGTTTTTGTTGAAAAACTGTTGTCAGACTTTTTATTTACATGTTGCTCCTCAATACAGTTTTACAGTTCTGTTGCAGGTCTGTTCTTACTTGCAAATCTGGGTGAATTGCTTGTGTTGCCATCGTTTAGCACATCAGCGTGTTAGAGCTGCGCGTTAAATGAATCATCAAACCAAAATATTTGTGTAGGATTTTATTTAATAATTGAATTATTCATATAACTAGATGAATTGTTGTCATGCCTTTTACTGTTCTGATAAATTATTGTGTTTATTGCGCCCAGTTTCAAAGAACTGACAGGTTAAATGCCCAGGTGTTTCCTGTTGCATTGGTTCCTTACTCATGTACCTGCAGTGTAGGTCAATAGTTGCAGACTGGTTCTTGGTCATCATGTTAATTAATTGTTAATTAATTTTTAATTGTGAATCACAAGAGGCTCATTTTGGGGTCATATTTAAGGCCAAAAAAGAAGCACTATGAGTCATAGCACAAGAAACTGATTTGTACAATGTGTGGAAAATTGCACAGAAAGAGAGACATGTCACCAACAAAAAAGGGCTACATCCAATGAAAGAAAGTCTGTGTAGTTTCTGGAAAGCAGAGTACCTGGAGATCTGCATTTTATAGAGACAGGCTGATCTTGTATCTTTGCACAGGAAGCTGTGGGTTGATAGAAGTCTGTCTCTCTGGTTCTAAATAAAGCCGATGTAGCTAAAGCCGCTTTGCTGCATCAGCTATCAACAGAAGTTAAAGCAGCCTAGAACAGGGGAGTATTCCCAGTATGTAACTTGAAAGAATCAAGATCAACATAATAATACATTATCAAAATATCCTGGTTAGCCTAATCTTATTTGAGCATCCATCATGCAAGTTCCCCACTTTCAGAACCTCAAAGAGATGTGGTGTTTAGCTGCAGCACCTTTCACCTTCTTCCTCCTTTGCATGCTAGCAAAGTCACAATGCAATCTTCCAGTTCTATATACAAGTATTACTGTGCAACTCAACCACAGCTAAATGCGCTCATCACCTTTGAATGTTTTAATCTCAGATTCACGCCTGTCTCCAAGGAGATCAGTTTTGTATATTTGTAAAATGATGAAACTGTGTTTTAGTATGCTGATTATTCAGCTGCGCTTCCCTCTCTCTACAGCAGCCAGCTTCCATAATGGGATCTTTTCGGCGTCCCAGACCTCGATTTATGAGCTCTCCAGTTCTGTCAGACCTTACCCGTTTTCATGCAAGCACACCTGCTCTACAGATCTCCAACATCACTGTGTGGAACAGGTGAGCTGACTTCAAACAAGAAATCCCACAGTACTTTAGCTTGATCTTTGTGATCCATATTTAATTTACATTTAAAACCAAAGTAAGCTGAAAGTGACTGTAAGCTAAAATTTGAAGTGTTTTTGTTCTGTTGTAATTTAGTATTTTTATGAAGTCACTTTTCCATCAGCAAGTTTCATCTTCCCCTTTTATTCAAAGTCGGTAATTTATGTCAAAGGGCCTGCACTGACCTGTTACACTTCAAAATTTTAAATAGGCAGCAGTTAGAAGTTTCCACATATACTAACAAGTCAGGCTGGAATACAGAATATAACAAGAATTTGCCTGAATGGAGCACTACATTGGCTCAGTTCATTGGTATAAATATCAGACGTTATCAGTTCTAGACTGCACGACTCCATAATCCCAAAACAAAATGTACAGATATTATCTTACTTTTGTTCTACCTTTAGCACTGGGTTATGTTTTGTCATGTGTATAAACATTGGTTTTAAAAAAACAGAAAAATATAATAAGAGAAGAAGAGGTTATATTGAAAGTTTCAGAGGTTAGAAATTTTCTATTTGGTTTCATATCTGATTAGCTTCTAATTTTAGTGATTTAATTTATATTGGTAATGGCCTAATGAGGGCTGCGTGGTTATGTCTAGAGTTATTATCATGATAACAAGTCTTTTTTATTTCCAGACTGACCATTTTCCGGAAACCTTTGTTACTCATGTTTGTGGTTGAATGAAAACAATTCTGCAAAGAAAAGTGGGCACAGTTCTTCCACAGCGACATGAAAGAGTCATTGCCGGTTGTTGCAAATGCTTGATTCCTGTTTTTGCAGCCAGAGCAGGAAGAACTGACTTACTTACTTACTTTTGATTAACAGATAGCTGATTAAATAATCTGTTGAGCCCCTTTGTCCCTGGGGGTTCATGGGCTGTGCCGCCAGGTCTGTGATTTAACTATAGACTTAACATAGCAGCACCTGGTATCCAGAGAAATGCCAGACTCTCACAAAACCATTTTTATGACCACCAAACACAGCTAAAACAACAAACAATCAACAACAGGTAGACAGATTCTGCGAAAAGATGTCAACACAAAGTGCGGATTCCCACATTCACCCAGTGATATTTACACGGATCTACACAGACAAACAATGTCTCTGCTGTCTTCACGGATATTTCAAAACCACAAGTTTTATCACACTCCAACCAAAATTCACTGAAAAAGCAGCAAAAGAAGACCAAAATTATGCTTCACGTTAGAATTTATGCTAATATTTTTTTAATCTTACCTTTTCTGTCTGGCTTCCAAAAAAAAAAAAAAAACTCAGATAAAAACACATTTCCTGCATAGCTCCCTCTCCCAGCTTCAAGAGTAGTTTCATAAATCACTCTTTTCTACCTTATTCGTTTGTTTATCCACAGATGCATTATGCACCAGTCTACCATTGTGTACAGTGGGGTGTCCGCTTTTTGTTTTACAAAAATGACCTAAGTTATACTGTTCAACAAAATTTTCAACTTTCACAGATGGTGCCAAATTGTTCCTATGCTTAGCTTAGCCTCTAATTAAACCTGTGTAACTTTGCTCTGTGTCACTTCAGCAGCATTGTTCTTTCCACAGGTAATGTTTATATGTTGATTCATTCAGTTTTTGGTCTACTCCAGCATATTTTCAAAGGGTTTATATGCTATAAAAGCTAAAAAAAAAAACCAACAACATTAGTCCAGAAAAAGAATTTTTCATATTTTTTTCAGTGTTCCATCCTCAGTTATTTTGACACAATTGCATCTGATGTGATGCTTACATGATTATTTCTCACATGTGTTAGCTTTAATACCAAGATAGTTTTTTTTTTTTTTGTTTTGTTTTTTTTGAAAATGGAGTTTATAATTTTAGAGAAATATTCAATTCATTTTGGGCATGATGTTTTCAAGCAGGAACCCCAGAAAGCCCATAGGGTATTAAAGGTTAAAAGAAAAAAGAAAAACCCCTAAAGTATCTTGATGCGTGCTCTATTATCCAGGTAAGGAAATCCAAAAAGGTTTATTCTGCTCATCTGCAAATGTACTCTATATAAGGTTGGGGAAACCTGCATAGGCTGAGACTGAAGAAGTCACTTGGATGAATGATGAAATGTTTCTCCCACTGAAAACGCTACGTCCAGATGAACAGAATCAACTTTTTGAAAAGTATATGAGGAATGTGGAGGGCCTAGACATGGTCCCAACATAGCTTAAATTGCTCCTTT
Organism: Copadichromis virginalis; assembly: GCF_057382275.1. Taxonomy (NCBI): domain Eukaryota; kingdom Metazoa; phylum Chordata; class Actinopteri; order Cichliformes; family Cichlidae; genus Copadichromis; species Copadichromis virginalis. The sequence continues at coordinate 27,391,263 of NC_140624.1, forward strand.
GCATTGACTCTTCATCCCTGTGGAACTGTACTAGAGGGTTGGAAATGTTGAGGGTGGTGGAGAATGCTTGGCTGGTTTGTCCCAACTAGGAGCATGAAGGAGCTGCACGCTGTACTAGTTGAAATCAAGTCAGAGGTAGGACTGCCAGTCTAGGACGGACTTGTAAATTTCTTCTAGGCATTCAGTTGTATTTAGGTTTGGTGACTGCTAAATGCCATAGCATGTGACTCACATCATTACCATCTGTTTCTTGCTATGATGGCAACTGCACTCACTGGCAGCAGTTGTTTTCTAGCAGGATCATGTGTGACATCACAAGACTGAAACTGCTCATAATTGCTTCAAAGAACTAGTAAAGAGCTCAAGACGGTCACCTTGGATTTACCTCTGAACTCTCATTGACATCTGAATTCAGATCAGTTAAATTTTACTAGCGCCAAATCACGACAAGAGTTGTCTCAAGGCATTTTATATTGTAAGGTCGAATAATACAATAATACAGAGAAATACTGAGAAAATGACCCCTTATGAGCAAGAACTTTTGCAACAGTGGAAAGAAAAAACTCCCTTTTAACAGGAAGAAACCTACAGCAAAACCAGGGAGGGGCGGCCAGTTGACTGGAGAGAAGGAAGACAGGACAAAGGCACACTGTGGAAGCGAGAGAGAGATTAGTAATAACTAATAATTAAATGCAGAGAGGTGTATAAACACACAATAAAGGGGGAGGGGGTTGTTGAGTGAAGAAGAAACACTCACTGCATCATGGGAAGTCCCCAACAGCCTAGACCTATTTCAGCAACTAAGGCGGGGCTCTATCTAATATGCTTAACTATATGCTTTGTCAAAAGCTTTAAGCCTAATCTTAAAAATAGAGAGCACGTCTGTCTCCTGTGTCCCAAGTGGTGGCTGGTTCCACAGAAGAAGAGACTTGAAGCTGAAGGTTCTGCCCTATTCTGCTTTTATATATCCTAACCTTATCACACGATTTGCTGAAGAAGATTTGAAGGAGTCAGGAATTACCAAGAAGTGCATGAGGGTGCTGCAGGATATGCACTTAGAACAGCAAGACAGTGGTGTGATGTGTCGCTGGTGTAACAAATGGGACTGCATCAGGAATGGGGTTAACAAACAGATGTGGACCAGCAGGAGTTTTCATTGACTAGGAAGGGAGCCTGGAGAGGTGGAGGCATACTCTGATCAAGAGTAAAGAAGAGTGAGAGGGAAGAAAGGTTAATTTGCAAGAAACAGATGTAGAGAAGGAGGAAGCGGTAAACAATCCAAAGCAATGACTGGTGTACAAGAGAAATGAAGAGAGTACAGGCAGGGTGGAATGGGTGGAGAAAAGTATCAGGGGCGATTTGTGACAACAGGATGCCAACAAGGGTGAGTCAAATTCCTCGTTTGTGTGTACAAACTTATCCAAATAAAGGCTGTTCTGATTCTGCTGATTTGGTGGCAGTGCCAAAAGCGACCGGGATGGATAGGAATTAGGGCTGCACGATTTTGCATAAAATGAGAATCACGATTTTTTGGCTTAGAATTGAGATCACGATTCTCTCACGATTTTCTTTTCCAGTATAAATATTTATTGCACTTATTAACTGCACATCAACTTCGTAACAGTTGAGACTGAACATAAAAACAATAAATAAACATAAAAACAACAAATGTCTCACGTTTTGTTGTTGCCGCAAAATGTTGTACTGCTTGAAATTCCGTCTCCACCGTTGCTCGACGCTGCGTGTATAGAGCAGGTAGTGCAACAATAGAAAAATAGTTGCTGGACGGCACTGTGTAGCGTTTGTCTAGGGTGTTGATCATTTTCCTAAATCCCTCGTTTTGCACAGTGTTGATGGGAGCCATATCTTTGGTCAGGTGATAAGTGATAGCCTCCGTAATTTCTTTGTGCCTGCGGGAGTTCGACGTGTATAGGGAAGCGCTGTATAAGGTTCCCGTTATTGATGTTTGGGTGGTTGACCGGGGCGGATTTTCTCCTGTCACTTTCTCGTCATCCCTGACGTGCTCAACGTTGTTTTTTCCCTGCTAATTTTAGCATCACACGGCACAGCTTCTGTATCACGTGGTATAAGGCTCCGCCCTTGTCATTTGTTGAGCAGGAAGAGTGAGCGCTTGTTTTCATGCAGATTACGTCCCGGATCAAAATGCGATACAATCGTCGTCTTTTTTTTTTCTTTCTTTTTTTTAAAAATCGTTGTCATTTGGAAATGAGATCGCACATAAGTATGAATCGAGATCGCGATTTTCTAACGATTAATCGTGCAGCTCTAATAGGAATCAAAATGACTCTTTCAGAGGGATGGCTCAGGTTGTGCAGTTTGGAGAAAGAACTGGAGATAAGATTGTTTCGAAATTATGCAGAAGAGCGACAGTGGAAAAGTACACAATCTTTCAGTTCTGAGGTTTTATGTATCAGAACAAAAAAATCATTGTGTCCTTCACAATTCGCACAGATTATTGAAATAACCTGAGATTAACACTTGACATATCTCATCATGCATTTTATTTTATTTTTTATTTTTTAAAAGAAACTAAGCCAAGGTGTAGATGCAGTGTGTGAAAGATGAAGTACACCACATGATGCAGTGGCCTGTATAACCACTTTTAACAGCAATAACTTGAAGTAATTTTTTTTTTTGAATGATTTTATCAGTCTCTCACTTGGCATTCGCATACCTAAATGCTTCAGACTAACAATGCATTTTTTATGTCATTTCATAGAACTGGACAAAGGGTGTTGAATATGGAACTGCCAGGCAGGAGAAAAAGAGGTAGAGCAGATTTATGAATGTAATGAAGGAGGACATGGCAGTGTTGGCATTACAGGAGCGGATACAGGGGATGGGGTGAGAAGGATGAAGATGAGCTACTGTGGCTTCCTCTAAAGGAAGCGGCTAAAATAAGATGGAGAAGTTACAGTTGAAAATTCTTTATCCTACTGCAGCTCAGTTTGTCAGGGTGTTTAGATTATTTTATCACTGACAGGAGGAGCTCACACCTCTGAATCTGTGGCCTGTTTCCTGCACTCCACAGCTCAGAGCAGGATGTTTAATAGGAAATAGAGGCAACAGCAAGGTCATATCCTGAGAACCAGCTTAGCTGCATGCAAGGACATTGGACATAGAGAGGACACACTTAAATGCAACTGACCCAAGGAAAAGAGAAACAGCCTTACCTAGAGGCATTATATTTTAGGTTGTCTTCATCCGTATGTATATATGTCTCATTCTTAGTAATGCAATTATTTTCAGCAACACAGATTTACCCTTAAACTCATGTGTCTGTGAAGGTTCTCGGTCATCCAGGTCATCGTAGTCTAAGGAGCTTGGAGAGAAAAGCGTCTGGACTTCTTTAAGTTGCTTGAAGACGTTTCACCTCTCATTCGAGAAGCTTCTTCAGTTTTAAGGGTCAAATGGTGGAGAGTCCCAGATTTAAACACAGTGGGAGTTTCCCACCCAAAGAGGGACAAAGGACCCCCTAATGATCCTCTACCTAATCACATGAGCCAAGGTGTGAAAACTGGTGTGGATCACAATCAGCCAGGGTTTCGGGTGAGCTCATTGTGAATTGTAGCCAACCTTTACATGGACGAAGTGGAAAGAAAGGCTCTTGGCTCTTTTAAAGGGAGAGTACCCAGCCACTGGTACAGATATGTAGACGACACCTGGGTCAAAATCAAAACACAAGAAGTGGAATCCTTCACTGCGCATATTAACGCAGTGGATAAAAACATCAAGTTCACCAGGTAAGACACAAAGGACGACTGTTTGCCTTTCCTGGACTGCGCTGTGCACATTGAAGAGAATGGCAACCCTCAACATTGACGTTTATTGGAAGCCCACACACACGGACCAGTACCTCCTCTTTTAGTCCCATCACCCTCTGGAACACAAACTTGGAGTAATTAGGGCCCTACACCACTGGGCAGAAAATGTTCCCTCTAAGCCTGAAGGGAAAAAGGAACACACGCATGTAAAGTCAGCAAAGATGCACAGAAAAGAAGACCAGACACCAGCGAGGGAGGATAAGAAAGACAGACGCAACAACATTGTCATCCCCTATATAGCCGGTGTATCAGAGAAACTCAGAAGAGTTTTCTCCAAGCACGACATCCCGGTGCATTTCAGACCCAGCAACACGCTCAGACAAAAACTGGTTCACCCGAAAGACAAAACTCCTAAACACAAACTTAACAACGTGGTGTATGCTGTACAGTGCAGTGAGGATTGCCCAGACCTCTACATTGGAGAGACCAAACAGCCACTTCACAAGCGCATGGCACAACATAGAAGAGCCACCTCCACAGGACAAGACTCAGCAGTCCATCTGCATCTTAAGGATAAAGGTCACTCTTTCGAGGATGCCAATGTTCACATTTTGGACAGAGAGGACAGATGGTTTGAAAGAGGAGTGAAAGAAGCCATTTATGTCCACTGTGAATGACCATCTTTGAACAGAGGTGGTGGTTTACGACACCAACTGTCTGCCATCTATAATCCAGTTTTGAGATCCCTTCCCAGACGCCTTAACGCCCACTCACCTCCTGGGCCATCTGACCTCAGGAAATCGCATGATAGGGTGGGGCCAGGTTTCACAATGAGCTCACCCGAAACCCTGGCTGACTGTGACCCACACCCGTTTTCACACCTTGGCTCATGTGATTAGGTAGAGGATCATTAGGGGTCCTTTGTCCCTCTTTGGGGGGAAACTCCCACTGGGATATTCCTCTCCTTCCATCTCAAATGTAACATCTGACATTAGAGGGAAGACATTTTTACAATTTAAGTAACACTCTTGGTATAGAGTGTTTGTCTTTTTCATTGGTTAGTACTAAACCTAATAACTGGTTGGGTCACTTCAAAGTTTTCATTTTGTTCTTCTTAAGCCAGTGTGTGTGGACTGGCTGGTGTGATTTGGATCATTGTCCAGAACGCAAGTGCGCTTCAGCTTGAGGTCAAGAACAGATGGCTGGACATTCTTCTTCAGGATGTTTTGTTAGATGGCAGAATTCATGGTTCCATTTACCACAGCAAGTCTTCAGGTCCCGAGGCAGCAAAACAGCCCCAGACCATCACACTACCACCACATTTTACTGTTGGTGTTAGAGTCAAATTGTTAAATGTTGCCATTATTGTACTTAAATTTGTAAGTCTTGGTTCAAACTATATGATTAAGGACTTTCCTTTGTTTCTATCCGGTCGTTAAGTCTGACGTCACTAGCCGTCTCTGGGCCTAAACTCCGCTGCAGGTCCATATATCAAACGATCACTATGGCATTACTGAGAGTTGAAAAACTGTCTAAAGTCTTTCATCTTTAATAAAATGATCAGCGTTCTGCTCTACCAGGTGTAACAATTGAGTTTAACATCCAGGCATCCATGAAAATGGAATTTATGACATTTAACGGAGTTAGAAGTTAGCAGGGAGTTAGCTCGCTAGCTTCTATCTAAATACAATATAGCATGTCCTGACTGCGGGGTTTTGGAAACAAATTAAAACGTATAGCTCTGTTATCACTTCCAACATAAATGAAGACAGAAAACTAAACAGCAGTGACGTTTGTAGGGTTACTGAAGTTTGGCTAGCTGGTACATAATGATGTGCTACGTGGCCGCTAGCAACACAGCTATGTTAGCATAATATAAACAAGATAACTTTTTTTCCACTCGATAAAAGTTAACGTGAGTGTTGTTGGTGGTCAGGAACAAATGTAATCGCATGGCAGGATGCTGTAAAAGGACCAAACTTCAGCCAGGAGAACAACTGAGATAATCCATCCACAATACGAGGTTAGTCATTCATATACTGCTGCATGGGCTGGGCTGTAGTTACATCCTAAGGTTTTAAAAACTCAGCTTAAATAAATGATTAGCGGTAATAAAAGCCGAGGGAGGTTAACAGTGATCACTGACTGTTTTAGGAGCTTTTTGAGATTAAATAGAAGAAAATACAAAACATTAAACATGTTAACAACACAAAAGCCATATTAAACACAGACTACTTTAGGCCCGGAAGTAGGGTTAGTCACGTCATCACTTAACGACCGTCCTCCCCAGCCTGTTGAAAGGTGGGGGAGGCTATAGTGTTTAACTACAGGGACATCGTATGTGAAGCTTCTGTTTCTGCTTTCTTATTTAGTGAGGATGTTTTACTTGCCATTTATGACCTCACCTGTGCTTGTGTATGGTGAGATGGTGAGAACGTTAGAGGGGTTAAGCCATATACAGGGTGGGGGAGATTACCCTTTGGTGAGCAGGAGGTCACACAAACGCACCCCCAGACACACACACACACACACACACACACACACACACGCCTAGTGCCTGACACCATAGGGGGGGGTTTACAATGAGTGTTTGTGAAACTGTGTGTCACAGAAATAAGAGGCTGCAGGGGAAGCTGGTTCTTTGAAGTGGTCTGTCACCAAGGGCAGAAGGGCTGCTCTGAGATCCTTCCCTTGCTAGTATGTGAAAAACCGGTTGAGCTGTTCATCTTGCTTTGTTAACGGGAATACGTTTCTGAACCAGCGGGGCCTGTGGAAGCGCAGACCCAACAGTTGGTATGATGTTACTTTTACACCAGATGTAATGGGACACACACCTTCCAAAAAGTTTAACTTTTGTCTCGTCAGTCTACAGAGTATTGTATTAGTATTGTAGTGGCCACAGAAATTGAACTCTGCTTTCCAAAGATGACATATATTACAGTTCATTTATGCTATTATAGTCACTGATTGGAGAGGTTGTAATCACAGAGTTGTGACTGTAAGTAGTAAAAAAGATAAATATAAGAAATTTGAGTTACAACTTTGCAGCTCTCAATATGGACACATTTGTGTATAAATTTATTTTCTCTGTGTGTGTGTGTGTGTGTGTGTGTGTGTGTGTGTGTGTGTGTGTGTGTGTGTGTATAAAAATAAATAAAATTTTAAAAAATGTTACAAGTGAAAATTTCAAAAGTTCAAATTTGTTCTACACATTGTCACTTTTTTTGAAAACTCTCACATTTTGCATTATATTTATTTATTTATATTTATATTTTTTGTCAAATAATGCCACCCGGCCAATAGTTGAGTTGAAGGTGGTGTGACTTTCATTTGGGGAGGGGGGGGGGGCTCTCTGCAAGCTGCACTACATGAGAGACATCTCCATTAGGAGGTACGATCTTTTCACTATTTTACATGTTTAAAGTGAAATAAGTGTATATAAAAATACTTGTATGTGCATGAATATGTTAAGAAGTATATTTGATTGTTCGTTTTACTTTTTAAAATTTATTTCTAGAGTAAAACTGTTAATTTTCATTCGTTACCTCAAGGCAACACTGCAGTTAGCCCAGTTTTTTTCAGGCAATATAATACATTAGCATATGTGTGTAGAGATGTGTTTGACTATGATCATACAAATGCACACAATGTTTTTTACTTTACAATCTACTGATAATTACAGGACATGGACGTTAAAGCCTTTTATGGAAGGAAACCAAGGGAATGTGCAGAAAGTGTAGAAAGTGAGCTTTCAGGGAGTGACAGTGAAGTAGAGGAGTGGATCCCTCAAGAGGTCAGAGGTCAGCTGATAAAGTAATTGTGTGTGTGTGTGTGTGTGCGTGTGCACCCGTGCATGCACATCTTCCTGTTGCATTTCTTTCTTTCTAATACTTTTTTCTTTTCGATGCATGGTGCCAGGGTGCAGTGGTACACCAAAAGCAATGTGCCGCAAAAGCAATGTGCACCTCAGCTTCACCCCGACCCCAACTGCTTCCTGAGGTTCAACACTGAATGCACAAGACACCCTGAGAGATCCCTGATCAAGTGTTGGATGTATTTTGGTGTTTTATTGTTCTGTGAAATTGTTTATTTGTTGTTTGTTTATTTGTTCATTCTTGTCGTACTAATAAAACTTATTATAGAATAACTTGGTGTTTGACTACACTTGTTGCACAGTGTTGCGTTGAAGCAACAAACCAATATCTGTTTGGGGGGGGGGGTCAGATTTTATGATTGATATATTATTACAGATCCTAAAGCTTCCCCAAAATAGGGTGGAATTTTTTTCCCCCCCCCCAAAAAAAGTCATGCAGTAGAGGGTTAAAACGTTATATTTTTTGATATTTTTGTGAAAGTCTTTGATCTTTACTGCTCTGTGGTGAAAGGCTGATCAGGTATTACCATGTGTGCCTGACCAGTGGGGTGACGTAGGATTTTCAAATTGATACTATAGGTGCATCTACTAAAAATCTTGGACAAGTTTTAATATCTGTGAAACTTACCTCAAAGTCAGGGTCAGAGGTCAAGTTTTCTGAAAATCTTTTCAGATTATTGAATTCAGTAATCTGAATCTCAGAATCTCAGATCGTGATAATCTCTATTCAGGGCTGAAGTGCAGCCCTTCACAGCAGTCTAAGGTTTTCATGTGGCCTTTGTGAAAACTTAATTGTTCAACCCTTAGAAAGTGATTGCAAATGGGTCAGTGACCCCAGCTATACTTCAGAAGTTGTGGCAGAAAGGTTTAATAACTACAAAGTGTCCTGGTGTTGCTGTGACAAATCAATGAACCCAAGTCCAGTTCAAAATTTGTGGTTAGACCTGACCAATGCAAATGAGGGAAGAACTCACAGTAATTTATTGTTTGGAGCTTGTGGCATTCTACCTGAAATATTTGACCCTGGTGGTATAAATGTTATGATGCCTTCAGCTTCAACTGAAAAGCTAAGGAAATAAGTAATCGAGGTATTACATTCTGAGTTTTTAAAATGCCTAAGATCTAGCTTACTGGAGACATAATGCAGTTTGCTGTTTTTTAGTTCTTCAGAAACTCGGTATGATAAAACAAAGATTTCTGTTACAAGCTAGAATTTATTTGTTTGACCTGTTTTATTTCTCTCTCAGGGTCCAATCAGCTGTGATCAAGGTGTTCAAGGGGGGAGCTCTGCAGACTAATGAGCTCTACACACTTAACGAGAGCATCAGGTGACACTTTACTTTTTCTTTTCAAAGTAGCCTTGTTGAATCAGAACAGAACAAAATGCAGAGACAGAAGAAGTGGAAAGAGTCGGCAGAAACAATAAGTGAAGAACTAATTTAACTTTAAATGAACTTAAAGAAGAAACTGGTTTGGACTGTGTGAGTGAGATAAAAAGGAACATGGTAGCTGCCAGTCTTCCTCACTGCTCAAGTCTTCTGTGTCTTTGTAGGTGGCTCCTTAAAACTGAGATGGGTTCCTTCATCACAGAGTACTTCCAGGTATTTTCTCTTCCTCTTTTACCTTTTATTACTCCTGAGTAAAGTAACAGAGTTCATGTCAGCAGGAGTCTCTAAGTCAGAAGCATCTGAAGGTCTGTTTGTTTTCCGTGGGCAGGGGAAACATTTACTGTTGCCGATGTTGGGCGCTGTCCTTACTTTGTCTTATCATTAGTCTTGTAGTACTGGTACTGGATTTTTGAGCATTTTACCAATACTCAATTCAATTCACTGCCACCACAACAACACCCATTTCAAAGAACTTAATATATTAAGGTAAAGAGGACTACAAATTTGGAGAGATAACACTAATGATCAAAAGTGAATCCTACATGGTGACTGCCAGTAGGAAGACCTCCAGCAGAACCAGGCTCAGTAAGAGATAGTGACGGGATGAGGGGGAAGAGAATAGAAAAAAACGTATTGCATAGAGATATCAGGAACAATAAACTGGACAAGATACAAAGTACAGTAAGCAGTATAGTATTGTTGGGGCGATCGTGGCTCAAGAGTTGAGTGTTCGTCTTGTAATTGGAAGGTTGCCGGTTCGAGCCCCAGCTCGGACAATCTTGGTCGTTGTGTCCTTGGGCAAGACACTTCACCTACCGCCTACTGGTGATGGCCAGAGGGGCCGATGGCGTGATATGGCAGCCTCGCCTCTGTCAGTCTGCCCCAGCTGCCCCCAGCTACAACTGTAGCTTGCCTTCACCAGTGTATGAATGTGAGAGTGAATGAATAGTGGAATTGTAAAGCGCTTCGAGGGGTCCCGAAAAGCGCTGTATAAATGCAATCCATTATTATTATTATTATTATTATTATTATTATTATAAGGAATTTAATAACGTACAATAGTGGCATGTAGGTGGAGTGGTGAAAAGAGAGGAGCAGCGTAGAAGTTCTCAATGCATCATGTAAAGTTGCTACAATTTTATAGATTTTTGCTGATATGTTGATCACCGAAATTATTTTTAAAGTTAGTCAAATTTGTTATTTTATGGGAAATAACCTTTAAATTGTTATGGATTGTGAGCCACAGGAACTACTGTATCACTGCCATTGTAGTTTTTGTGAGACTTGTAGTATTTTAGTTCTGTCTCGCTTGTATTACTGATCTTAAAATTGGAAAGGCATTTATTATGAAATTGCAGGCTGTTTTTGACAACACATCCCCTTTGTGTTCAGATGTGTTTGTGTCCTTTTTAATTTTTCTTTCTTTTCTTTCTGTTTTTTATTTTTTTTATTTTTTTTATTTTTAAATGATCTGCATGTTATGTCAGCACTGAGTTTCTGGTCTTCTTTGTGCTGAAATGTCTTTCCTCTTCACATCCTGAAGCAGCTTAGCTTTCATTCTGTCATGACATTCAGATTAAATTTTTTGCGGTTATTCTGAAGGACTTCAGTAAAAAAAAAGTAATATTTAAATATCCAGTGTTATTATCAACAGTACAGTTCTGCTTTATATATGCACCAAACAGCCACAGCATTATAATCATATTATAATACATATTATACAAATAAAGTGAAAAATACTGAACATTACAAATCACTATAATGTTCTGTTAGGAAAACCTTGCAATCAAGCATTCATGTGGATAATATTGGACATGTACTAAGTCCTTCTAAAAGCCAATATGTTTACAGAGCTGCTTGAAAAGCCTCTGGGCACTGATTTAGGTATTTATTCACCTCATCGTGCTTTATTTAAAAAGCACTTTGCTCTCAGACTGCAGGCTTATTCGTGGTTCCTAGTTCATTGTTCAAGTTGTTCAAGTAGAATGGGAGACAGGCCCTTCGTTACGGAACCAGCTTCCAGTTTGGATTTGGAGAGACAGACACACTCTCTGCTTTTAAGATTGGACTTAAAACTTTCATTTTTATAAGGAGGCTTTTAGTTAGGGCTGGAGATATCGAGATTAGACTCGGCAACCAGTGGCAATACAATATTTCCACAGTCTGGAACTGAACTCTATTCTCCCAAACAAGAATGCTCGCCTCAAAAGAGTGGGATTTATCAGAGATTACCTTCAGAACTTGGGAGTAAAGCATGTAATAATTAGCCTGCTTGTAGTCTTGACTTCAACCCCGTCAAGCACCTGTGGGACTTCGGTGTGCTCTTGTACAGATTCACTAACTTGTGACAAATGCTGGTTGAAGAATGAAATGCCATCCCCCAGTAGTATGTGATCCACATGAGGAGCAGAGAGCAGAGGTGAAGGACTGCAGTGGCTGTGGATGCTTCTTCCACATGCTTTTGAAGCCTGTTTGTTTGAATCAAATGTGGCTCCATTGTTAGAAGTCGGAGGTGACTCTACCGACAAGGCGCAGGAACTTTCACTTGAGCCAGATGAAACTATGGTGTCATTTGATGTAGTCTCTCTCTTCACTTGCATACCTACAACAGAGGCAGTGGAGACTGTTAGAAAACCCCGATCAGATTTGCACACTGTTAGATCCTAAAAACAAATGAATCCAAATTTGGTTAATGAATCCAGCCGGAATTTCCTTTTCTTTTTTTCTTGTTTTTGCTCAGAATAAGAACATTTCCATACAAATATTTGTAAATGAATCTCATTATTTGTTTGTTTTTTAATGTCTTTGTAGTACATTGAGTTACCTAATGTTAGTCACTGCACAAGAGAACCAATGATTGAATCTCTTGATATTAATTGATATGACTGCTTCAGTCATTTAGCTTTAATCAATTTGCTCTGAACTCAAGATCAAGAAACAATTTTCACCTTTAGATCTCTCTCAATGGCTCAGATACTTTATGAATTACTTTCACTAACACCAGAATTCAATTCATAACACTGAAATTCTTAGAAAACCTCAATTTAAAAATTGTGTCACTAGGAACAATCCATGGTACTAGAACTGCAGTCCCTGATCAGTGTCAGCCGTTGCCAAAAGAGCCAAGCAAACCAAACAAAAAAGCGCTGTGAGTGCTCCAAGTCTGGTTGCCCCGCGCAACTGAGAAACCACAGGGCTCCTGGTTCCTGTGACGAGCGAAAAGAGCTGCGAAACTAAAGAGCAATCTCTGCTGTATCTCATTATCTGAAAGGAAATGTGTGCTGTGTAAATGTGTTCACTGTTACAATGATGATAGTTTCCTGTGCTACTTACTAACACAATAAATAAGGAAGAACAGCAATGCTTTTTATACTCTGCCTTTAAAATATTTGACCCATGTGTTAAAACACCTGTATGCATGCTATAATAACAATAATACCTTGTTGGTCACTGCTTCAGTAGTGATATTTTTACATAAATACAAGCTAGAGTGGCTGTGGCCCAAGAGGTAGAGCAGGTCATCGACTAGCTGGAAGGTCAGTGATAAGATATTGAACCCTGAGTTGCCTGTGATGCATCCATGTGAGTGTTATTATAGTGATATCAGGTTGAAAGTGCTTAGGTTAGAAAAAAGTACTCTTATAAATGAACCTCATAGTATTAAAATGCTTTGCGTGCTCAAATTGAGTAGAAAAGTACCAACCACAATATTTATAATATGATTAGTTCTTTTGTAATGTATGAATGGATTTTTGTTTGGGTATTAGTGCGTTAATTTAGCAGGTTAGGACACTGACAGTGATTTTCAGACAGCGCTGAACACAGGATCACACAGTATTTGGACTGGTTAACTTTCAGTCTGAATCTTTGGGAATCTCTTTATAATCCTGTCTTCTGTTCTAATCTGACATGTGGTAAGATTAAATGTGTGATTATTTTCTTTTTTATGTTGTCCCAATTTGAAATGGCAGTTGCATGAAATGTGGCGTGAAATTTAAAGACATCAGCTTGTAGATGATGACCTACTTATTGGCTTGATTGTCCTGGATACACAGTTCAAATCTTTGTCTGTCTGTGTTGATGTTTTAGAATCAGCTGCTGAGTCGAGGTCTATCTGGAGTCCTGGAACAGATCCTTCTTCAAAACAGTGACACTGGTTAGTAGGGTGTTAATATAAAGAAGCTGGAATCTCTTATGTTTAGTTCGCCCTATGTTTACTATCAGCTCAGAACAATGTAGAAGAGAACAGGCCTGGATCAGCACTGTCTCATATTGCCCATAAAATAGAAAATGAATACATTCTTGTAACTGTAGGATTTAAAATGACAGAAGGGAAATTTGATTAGGTGGTGTGGTATTTAAGCCACTGAGAATTCTGCATGAAGTCATTTGCAAATAAGTAAGGTTTATTTACATAGTGCTTTTCAAGAACAAAATTCAAAAACTGTTTTACAGAAATAGGGATACAATATGTCTGTGAAGGTTCTCAGTCCTCCAGGCCACCTCGCCAAGGGATTAATAAAGTTCTGTTCTAACTCTTTAAAAAGCAAGGATGGGGGTACGGAGCTCAAGTACACAAAGCTCTGGTACACTTGGGTTGTGCAGCAGAACAATGATCTAAAGCACACCAGCAACCTCTGAATGACTCAAAAAAATAAATAAAAGTTTTGACTTGGCCTAATTACATTTTAGACTAAAGCTAAGATGCCTTTACATGAGCTTACACAGGCCGTTCTCTCAAAAATGAGCAGCCTGTTTAAAGTCTGGCTGAATTTAAACAATTCAGGAAAGAAGAGTGGGCCAATTCCTCCGAAAGACTAGAATTTCTTATGTTGCTATGTATGCGTCTCTATCCAGTTAATCCCACCAAGAAATGTTGAGGTTTATAGCACTCTAACATTATATTATGTTTTCAATCAGCTGGAGAAAATATCTGAATCTGCTCTTAATTGTCATTCCATTAAGACTGAACAGAGTAAGTTAGTGGAATTTGGATTAAAGGGAACTGTATTGATATTTTTGCACTCCCACTGTAGAAGTTATTGAATTCTATTATGTTGGTTTTTTTAGCTGGTTTAGTAAATTGTGACTATTGTGTGTAAAAACTGGTTGAAAGGATTGAACTAATAATTGTTTCTCTAATAATTTTGACTGATTTAAAATGTGAAAAAATAAAAATGTGTTAGACTGTGACACTGATGGCACCCCACATTTTCCAAAGGTTGCTGTAGTGGCCGTGTCTGATATTTTCTGATGGACCATGGAATCACTGCATATATGATTGTTGCCACTATGTTGCAGCCAAATAAAGGATATTGATCTGTTATAAAGTAACAGGTTTCAGCAGAACATCATGCTTGTGTCTATCTTCTGTTAACCTGTTTGTTTATACAGACAGAAAAACAGTACGAGTAAGTCCTCAGATGGTGGGAAAAGCTCAGCATATCACTGTAATATTGGTTGTATTTCTAACTCGTGTCCCCACAGATGACAACCAGCTTAATGTCCTTGCCTGTATGTGGGACCAGTTCTTCACAGAGACCCTCCCTACACTGCAGGCCATCTTCTACCCTGTCCAGGTAAAGTGTTCATCGTCCACATTACAAAAATGTATAGTTCAGTTCTTCCCGAACTTTAATAATACGGCATTCAATTAAACCAAGACTTCTGGAGCCTTTTTATATTATGTTACTTATGTTATGTTACTTTAAATCTGCCAATCCAGAAAAATGATTGTCTGCAAAACTCACTGTATAATGTTGTGATCTGTGGTGACAGTAGAAAGCAGGTGAAAGAGAGAGATGAGGTATGCACTTTAAAGAAGAGGAATAAAATCTAGTAGAAGAAAGACGGGTACAATCTGTGTGAATTGGAGTTAGGGAGGTGTAATGTTTAAGATGCATGAAGTACAGGTAGTGAAGGCAGATGGGGATAACCATTTGAAGGAACAGTGTAAAAGAGAGAAGTCAAGAAGAGGTTGCAGGCAGGTGAAGTGGGCAATTTGTGACAAAAGGGAAGCGGCGAGGAAGGATGGTAGTGAGACCAACTATTATAGAGTTTAAAGATGGTTAGTCTTACAAAAAACATGGGGAGGAGCTAGATGAGTCAGGAGTGGCAGATCATGCTCAGTGTTTGTAGACAAAATAAGAGAGGCAAGGATGAGATTGTGTGAACATGTAGAGATAAGGGCTTGTGGATAAATTAAGCAAAGGATATTGAAGAAGGAGCAGCTAAGGGTATTGAGACAGGAAGAAAAAATGAAGACCAAAGGGGAAATTCATTAATGTAGGGACTGAGGACATGCAGAGGGTTGGTGTGACTGGAGATGTAGGCCCCTAAAAGGAGAGGCTGAAAGAAGACATTCGTATAGTACCAGTTAACAACAAGATGCCATATAATGTACGATATAGACTCAAAAAATGTTAGAGAGAGAGAGAGAGAAGCCTGATGATCAGATGAGTAATCACTGAGATATGGAAGAAGAAAAGGAACTCCCATTTAACAGCAGAACCAGGCTCAGGGCGCAGGGGTGAACAAATGAAAACTGTGATGTTCATAAAAGTAAATCTTTTTCTTTTCTTGCTACATTTTTGAATTTGTGAGATTACCACAATGGTATCAGAACAGTCAGAAGTTTTTTCTGTTATTTTCACAGCTCAATTGTCCAAAAAATGTTTTGGAAAAAAAAATATTGTTTGTCCAAAGAATGTTTTGGACACACAATATTGTGTCCAAAACAGCTGTGTCATGGGCTTAGTCTGTGTCTGTGCGTGGTTTTAGAAGATCTAAAGTTACAGATTTAAAGCCTTACATCACCTGGGGTCATTTGAGTGCAGAGGTTATTAGATTAACCCTCTGATCTGAGGACTGAAGTAAAGTGCTTCTGAGCGATATTTTTCATTCTTTTTGGTTGTATTTTTTCACATTATCTAGATTTGAAATCATATTGGGATGAAAAGCCCACATGAGGTCACCGTAATGTAAATTATGAAATTTTAATGGGAAGACTCGGCTGAAAGTGAAAGTAGGGCGCAGGTAGCAGTGATTATGGTTAAGGCAAGTGTCCAGCAAATTAACCAATACTGAAATGTTGTCTTTAATAATAGTCTGTGTTTATGTATTTTTAAATATGACTTTGTGCATTCCAGGGTCAGGAGCTGACTGTGAGACAGATGGCTCTCTTGGCCTTCAGAGACCTGGTGCTGTTAAAACTTCACCTGGAGGACACTCTGGGAAATGCAACCTCTATTCCTCCATCAGTCACACAGATGCTACTGGTGTTACAGGTAAACACACAGTCACACACAATCACTCGCTCTATTTAAGTTAATTACAAGTCAGTTACAGCCTTTATTTCTTAATTAGCACGATATTTCTTCATGGCCAACATCACTGTAACCCAGAAACCCAGAAAATACAATCAGATACATATGAAACAGTTTGTCCATGTTAGCTTAATCATATTATTTGGAAATGCAGCTAAAACTGAGCTTGCATCAAATGTTAATGTCCCAAAAGATAAAGAAAAGCTATGAGCATAACATAAGAATGCAGTTAGGTCAGAGGTGTGGCCATTATTAAACAGAAAGTACCTGTGAGTCCATAAAAGTTTTCATTTTGGGTTTATTGCTAACATATTTGACTCTTATGTGAGCTACGTACTGGTGTTGTTGTTGGTGAAATTAAAGATAAAAATGCAAAAATAAAAGAACAGGCTATTTAAAAGTACTAATCATCACTAATACCCCTAGATCTAAACAGTTTTAACACGAAGACCTTCAATAGGTTTTTGATTTTTGGATACAGATATTACTTATCAATACACTAGTTGATACCATTCTCTATATTTTATATAAAATAAAGATATAACAGACGTTATAATTCTGACACATTACGGGGCCAAAATAATCGTACTTCTGTCATCGATATTACTACAATACTAAATTGTTTTTCATTGTCATGACAGTTTACACTAAATTCAGACTTAGTGTAAACTTAGGCTAGCTACATGGTAGTTGTTGCTGTTGTGATGATTTGTTACCAAGCATTCAGGACCTAAATCAACCCAAATCAACTTGACTCCACTGTAATAAATGGTGGGGAATTTTTTCACAATAATTAAGCAATTTAAGAATGTGGTTGTACGTTTGATCTGACAGAACTATGCCTGCTGCTTGTCTACATTTAAAGAAATACTTACTAAAGGTTCATTTAGTGTGGGACCAGGAGGTTGCCCTGAAGATGCTGATATAAAGCATTGACTGCTTGCTAAAGTAAACATATTGTGCTGTGAAGAATGTTATAGTTGAATTTAGTTGAATTTTTCATTAGTTGTAAAATGAGCTCAGTCTTTTGAACATTCTGACCTGTCGGCTTTGACCGCAAAAAAACAAAATATTAACGCACAGCGATGTCAAATGTAATCCCTTTAAATTGGCACATTTTATTGGGGGTTAGTTAGAAATTAGAAAGTATCAGATATATTAGATTGCATTAATACTGCATGAATTCCAGTAGCAGTACAGTTTGCCTAGATGCTTCTCATTACTACTGACCACTCTGGTCCTGGTATCCATCCTTACTTAGTATTTTGAAGTGATGTCTTCAGTTTTTAAAATATCATACAGAGGCCCAAAGGTACTCACTTAACATCAAAAATTGTATGAACGTCTTTGTCTTTTTCTGCCAGGGTATCCATGAGTCGGGTGTTCCAAGTTCGGAGTATCACCGTTTGGAGAGTCTCGTGGAAATTGTTGTGTCTCCATATATCTGCAATGTCCTGCACAATAGAAACAGCCACCAATTAGGTCAGTCCACTGATCACTGATACTGCTTTTACATTACATTGATTTGTTACAGTTAAAGTTACAAGTTACAGATTTTAAGGCTTACATCACCTTGGGTCACCTAAGCGCAGAGGTTATTGGTTTAACCTTCTGAATTGAGGACTAACGTAAAGTGCTTTTGAGCTATATTTTTCACTCATTGTGGTTCTACTTTTTTCCACATTATCTGGATATGACATTGTATTAAAGATAAAATACCAGAAGGTTAGTTGTACTCCCAGCACAGTCTCGAGAGCATGGAGGAAATTTCAGGAGACGGGTAGTAACTCTGGATAGGGCCGTAGAAGGTCCTTAACCCATCAACAGGACTGGTATCTGCTCCTTTGTGCAAGGAGGAACAGGCTGAGCACTGCCAGAACCGAACAAAATAACCTGGCTTCAGGTTTCATGACAGCGTGGCCTCTAATGGGCCCTGTGCTCACTGCCTGGAACAATGGATCCTGGTTTTCATTTATCATAAAATACCAGAATTGGCAGGTTGATGGCAGAAATCTTGTGCTTTTCACAGATGTCAAGGGTTCCAGAGAACCATGGAAAGTGTTATGCTGCATGTAACATTGTTCAGCACAACCAATTTGGTGGTGGGTTAGTGATGGTCTGGCGAAGGATGCATATACTTCTACAGGCTCTACAGGTTATAACACCCTGACTGCCATTAGGTATCAGAATGAAATCCATAGATCCATTGTCAGATGCTACACTGGTGTGATGGTCCCGGGGTTCCTCTTGGTGCACAACATTGCCAGGCCTCATGTGGTTAGAGTATGTAGGCAGTTCCTGGAAGATGAAGAAAATTGATAACATGACTAGTCCACTTGCTCGCCTGGCTTAAAGCCAACAGAACACCTCTGGGACATAATGTTTCAGTTCATCTAGTGCTGCTAGGTTGCACCTCAGACTGTCCAGGTGCTCAGTGATGCCCTGGTCCAGATCTGAGATGAAACTCCCCAGGATGGCATCTGTCTATTGTTAGACAAGCACACGGGGGCCATGCAAACTTCTGAGTACCATTCTGAGTTGTTGTAAAGACATTTCAGCATAATGGACTAGTCTGCTGCATCAATCTTTCACTTTGAGTTTTTGGGTTGTCTTTGAATTTACCCTTCTGTCACTTGATCATTTTCATTTCCATCAAAAAATGTAGCTTATCTGTGTTCCTAACACATTAACCAGTCCATACCAGTACTGATAGTGATTGCATGACTTTTTAAAATCTTTTATCGTCCTTTTAACTTTTCAATAGCTAACCAATGATTTCTGATTTCAGGTTGCTCAAACATAAAAAAGGTGCATTGTTTTACATTGACCTCTGCATCCATCTGCAGTTGATTTTCAATACAAATCTAATGGTATAGATGTCTTTACTATGACAGATGGATTACATTAAGAAAGTAATGTTTATGTTTTTAAGAAATAATCAGTAAGTTTGCAACAAAAGTGCCTGCTGAACTTAGTCAGCTTGTTTCAGAGGTCAAAGGCAATGTGCTGTTTAAATCCTCTCAGAGGTTGGCCGCTTAATCTGCTCCTGCTGCATTGTAGTTTCATTCCAGCAATAACCAGTTACTTCACGTTTCAAAACATAATGTGCTCCTGTTGGAGGAGACTCTGAAAAAGTTTTACACACATACACAATCTCTGCACGACTGAATAAAGATTATTGGATCAAATAGCTGGGTTTAATTTCAGGATGGATCAGATCACAAATCTTGCTGTCTGCTACTGAACAGTTAGATCAGTGCTCGTCTTTCCTACAGCATTCTGACAGGAACACGTTAGTTACAATAAAGTGACGAACTGTAAATAAATAACCAAAGATATTTTCTATGAGTCATAATTCTTCACAGAATTATTAAAAACAGTCATTAAAGTGAACATATTCTGCTTTTCCTTCATTTCTGTCAGATATGTATGGAAAAATGGACAAATATTAAAACCTATCAAAACAACCTTACACCTCTGAACAGCTTTCTATTCAGGAAAGGATCTCATGGTGCCTTTCTACTTGCACCCTGTACATGTCTGCCATCTTGTGGTCACAGTTGGCTATTGTTTCTTGAGGGCAGTTTAAGTTGACTATAACCACTAGGGTTCTGGGCTGCACCACTAGAGTCTGACCCAGAGGTTATAGCCATGTTTTGCACTGGCTGTGATCGGTGTTGATCATTTCTGTCATTTCATTGACGATTTGTGTCCTGTTAACAACAGCTCTGTCCCACTTCCCATTTAGGGGCTGCATCCATTGCAGGATAAATTGGGACGCAGCTAAAGGCTGGAATTTGTCAAGCTAAAAGGCCAGCATCCTCTTCTGGTTGTTTGCAGTATGTTTTCACTATGTGGAACACTAACAAGAAGCAAGTATGCTAGACCAGCTGCCCCCGGCTGTTCACTGATCTGAAATCAGTAAAGTCTGAATGTCATTGTACACATGTGCAGACATGTTTGGAAACATAGCAGTAGCAAGTGAACAGGAAGTTTACATCATGATTGTCACCACTGGGGGTTTCTCTGTATTGTTGTAGGCATTGGAGCTTCAGCAAACCATGGTGAGAACAATTATCTATAAATGAAGAAAACTTGGATCAGTGGTGAACCTTCCCAAGAGCAGCAAGCTTGCCAAAATTACTCTAAGAGCACATTGACAACTGGAGTCACAAGAGAACCTAGAATGACATCTAAAGAATTTCAGGGCTCATTGCAGGACCAAGACTTTGGGGAAAATATTCTTTGGACTGAGGAGACAAATATAGGGTTAGATATAAAGGGCTGACAAAACTAACGTAGCAATTCAAAAAAATAACATCATAGCAACAGTTAAACAGGGTGGTAGTGTGTCGGTCTGGGGCAGCTTTCCTGTTTCAGGACATTGAGGACTTGCTGTAATCGAAGGAGCCATGAATTTGAGTCTGAAACAAAAGCACACTTGGGTTATACAGCACGGCAGTGAGCTGAAAAACACCATTAAGTCCACAAACAAAATGAAGGTTTTTAGTGGTGTAATCACAGTTTAGACTTAGACTGAGACCTTTTTGCGTACGGCACAACTAATTTTGAGTCGTTACCTGGTGATTTTTCAGAAAAACAGTATTTACTTAAGTACACTGTACTTTTCTGGGCATGGCCTGGTATTATGGGGTGACTTAACCCTGCATCCATGTGTTAGTGTTATTTATATTTTGCTAAACAGTTTGAAGCTGCAGTTATTAAAGTTAAATGAAAGAATCTGAATTAACTGCTGTTTGGTGACACCTGAATGATATGCTGTTGGAGTAAAACATTTTTCCACCACGCTTTTAATCCGAGTCACAGTAAAAGCTGTATTTTGACAATGTTGTAACGGTTTTTAATATGTAACATAGCTGATAGTTGAAAAAAAGGTTTTGATGGAAATCAGCATTATGTTTTGTAACTTAAGGTTCATGTAAGAAGAAGAAGTCTGATCTAATCTGAATGTGCAATCCACTTACAGAAAAAAGACTCTGGAAGTAACGACATGAAACAAAAATGACTTGTCGATTGAAATCAGTTTTCTGTTTTTATTTCTCCTCAACCAGAGCCCTGTCATCTACGTTCATCTGAAGCACTGCTAGGTGACCAGTCCCAGCCTGAGATTATGATCACACAGCATCATAGCTCCTTAGACTCCTCATCTCTTTCTCCACTGGTAGAACAAGAAGGAGAGGCATATCTGGAGAAAGTTGGCAGTGTGCGGCGCCACACAGTGGCTAATGCACACTCTGATGTCCATCTGCTGTCAGTTTCAAACAAGATGCATGCTGGGATGGAGAACAGCAGAGGGGAAGAGGAACAGGGAGTTGTTGGGTTTTTGGTGGGGGCCAAGCCTATGAGTCCCATGAATTTCTGCCGCCAATTGGTCATGGGAGATTCTCCAAATTGCTCAGAAGACATTGGATATGTGAGACAGAACAAGATGAAAAACTTCAGGGTGACGAATGAAACTAACTGCAGAAAGAAACTCGCAGGACATTATTAAGATTGAAGAAAAAGCAAGAAACTGTGTAGGAATCACGAGGAAACGTCCGTACCAAGCTTGTTCATCTAGGATGGAAAGGTCTGCTCAGGGTCTTAACTGCAATGAATGTTTTAGCATCAGCTAAGAGCTGCTGTCAAGTTCCTCACTACTTATGAGGTTCTTTGTATGTCTCCTAATATCAGGAGGTTCTCTTTTAAGACTGTTATTAAATAGCAAAATTGATTAATAAAACAAATTCATGTGCTTTACAGTACAATACCAGTCCAGACATTGGACACTTCTCAAACATTTTGAAAGAGTAGATTTGTTTTTATCTGTATTATTCTTTACTTTTCAAAAATAAAAATAATAAATGACACATTGATATGTTTATAGTTAATACAAAAATTTAGTCTGACGTCACCATTTTTATCTTCATCAGTTTGTCACTTGGTTGGAGAGGTGTTTAGTTAGCCAGCCAGCCTTGTCATTGTTAACTATTAAAATTACATACAAATTTGGTACCATTCAGCAACTCTGCTAAGAAACACAAAACTAAATAAAGAGCCCGTCAACTAGAATACAATGAATCTGGAAAGTATTCAAAGTGCTTAATTTGTTCCACATTTTAACATGTTTCAGCCTCATTCAAAAAGAAACTAAATTAAAGTGTAGTTTCTCCCATTATTACTCTCAGAACCTCTCAAGTTCAGGGTTGATGGGACGCGTCAGTGCCAGCCATTTTCAGTTATTTCCAGTGATGTTCAATTCAGTTTTAATTTTATTTCTATTGAGCCATTAAACAATAGTCACCTCAAAATGCTTTATGTTGTTAAGTAAAGACCCTATAATAATGGAGAGAAGCGCCAACAATCCAACGACCCCCTTTCAGTGACCACTTGGCAACAGTGGGAAGGGTAAGCTTCCTTTTAACAGGATGAATCCTCTGTCAGAACCGGACTCGCTGAGAGGCAGCCATCTACTGGGACTAATGGGAGGAAGACAGGATAAAAGACACATTTGTTTAATCATTTATTATTAGCTAACGATTAAATGCCGAGTGAGTAAAAAAGTTAAGTGAAGAAATAATCAGTGCATCATGGGAAGCCCCCAGCAGCAAAGACATTTGCAGCATAACTAAAGGTGGATTCATTGTCACCAGATCCAGCCCTAACTATATGCTTTATCAGCAAGGACAGCTTTACGCCTAATCTTAAACTTGTCCCCCAAATCCAAACTGGGAGCTGGTTCCACAGAAGAGGGGCCTGAAAGCTGAAGGCTCGGACTCCCCTTCTACTTTCAAATACCCTAGGAACCGCAGACCAGCAGTCTGAAAAGCAAAGTGCTCTTTTGGGGAATACGGTACTACAAGGCTTTTAAACATAATATGGGGGCTGATTATTGAAAATGGTATGTAATGAGAAGGGTTTTAATTTCAAATCTGGATTTAACAGAGAGCCAGTGGGGATTAGCCTGTATGGGAGAAAAATGCCCTTTCTAATCCCTCTCAGTATCCTTGCTGTTTGGATCAACTGAGGGTTTTTTAATTAGTTTTTAGGACAGCTTGATAATAATCTGAAAAAATGTATGTTATGCCTTCGAAAGGTACTGCCTAGGGGAAGCGTGTATAATGTAAACAGAATTGTTCCTAATACGGAACCCTGCAGAACTCCGTAATTAATTCCATTTACAAGAACAAATTTGAGTCTGTTAGATGGATATGATTAAAACACTGCAGTGTAATGCCTTTTATTTCTATGCCATGCTGTAATCTCTGTAACAAAATATTGTGGTCAACATTACCGAACACTGAACTGAGGTCTCACAGGACAAGTACCGAGATGAGATCACTGTCAGAGGCCATAAGGACATTATTTTAACCTTCACTAACACTGTTTCTGTACTGTGATGTGATCTGAAATTTAACTGAAACTCTTGAAAATAAACCATTACTCTGCAGATAATGAGCTGTTTCATAACTACTCTGTCAACATTGTTTTTAAAGATAAAAGAAAGGTTGAAGATTTGCCAATGATTAGCTAACAAATCTGGGTCAAGTGATGGCTTTTTAAGAAATGCTTTTTACTTCAACCTTAAAGGCCTGTAGTTCACAGCCAATTAATAACGATAGGTGAAAATATCAATTAATGGTAGAACTTCTTTGAGCAGTCTTGAAGGATGCTCAATTGGGTTCAAGTCTGGGCTCCGGCTGGGCCACTCAAGAACATTTAAGGACAAAGGAATTGTCCTAAAACCACTTTTTTTTTTTTTTTTTTTTTAATTATACTGGCCATGTGCTTAGGGTCATTGTCCTGTTGGAAGAAAAGCTTTTTGCCTTCAGGTGCCTTTTGGTAAACTCCAGGTGGGCTGTCATGTGCCTTTTACTGAGAAGTGGCTTCCATTTGGCCACTCTACAATACAGACCTTTGGGTGGAGTGCTGTAGAAATTATCATCCTTCTGCAAGTTTCTCTCTCCATAGAGGAAAAGTGGAACTCTGTTAGTGACCATTGGGTCCTTGGTCATCTCGAGAACCAGTTCTTGTAGAGAACTTGTGGGCCACATCAGCACAAAGACTGAGCTATTTGCCTACACTAACAAGATATATGTTCGGAGGTTTAAAGAGGAGACTTTAAAACCTAAGAACACTGACCATTTTAAGGATGGTGGTGGTAGTAACATAATCCTCTGGAGCTAGCTAGCAACAGTGGTACTGATACAATGTATGCAGTGAATGGGTTGAAACTTAAGAATTTGGAATACCCCCAAATTCTTAAGTTTCAACCCAAATCAAATCACAAGCTGCAGTCTTATGAGCCTTCTGATCCACCATTATATCTGAATGTTTAGCCAGCTGCTTATCTGTCTGGAATTTGAAGACCCACAGGACCTTAACCGTGTAGTTTTCAACTACCTTTGGTGGCGTCTGCCATTGGAAACTGGAGACTTCTAGTCCATATGCAGCACAGATGTTTTTGTACACTATTCCAGCAACTTCGTTGTGTCTCTCAGTGTACACTGTCCCATCTTACATCCTCCTAGTATGTGTTTGATAGTCTGTGGGGAACCTTTGCAACGTGGTTCCTGTTAGCTGTATTAGACTAATTGGTAAATTGAGTGGTTCTTAGATAGCTTTTCGACTCGAAGTGAGCACTCAAACACTTTACACAACTTGCCTCATTCACACAAACGCTTTTTTCTATGCTCTTTCTATATAATTGCTTCCATCTAACATTAACTCACATTCATGCTGCGATGGATGCACCAGAGAGCAACTTGTGATTAGTATCTTGCCCAAAGACATTTGGCATTCAGACTGGAGCGAACAGAATTGGCATTTTCCCTATTACTTAAAGACATTTTATCTGCTGTACATCGTTTTGTTTTTTTAGACCTTGCTATTTCTTTTGTCCTGAACTTATCTGGTTTGCCCAACAGTGCCAAGATTTCAGCTAAAAGTGCTATGGGAATCACCTTGTTGGTGCAAAAATACAATTTTGGTATGTTTTATGTTTTATAGAGCTAGTGAAAGAAATGGGAATAAATTGAGTGCTTCTGCAAAAGCTACTGTCTTCAATTTAAAACTGCTTGATAAAAAAGACGTGGAAATTGCTTCAACTTGTGGCAGATCCAATTAAAATTTATTTTTATTGATTG
Source organism: Copadichromis virginalis (assembly GCF_057382275.1). Classification (NCBI taxonomy): domain Eukaryota; kingdom Metazoa; phylum Chordata; class Actinopteri; order Cichliformes; family Cichlidae; genus Copadichromis; species Copadichromis virginalis. Next base: position 27,416,781 of record NC_140624.1, read on the forward strand.
AACAGTTAGAATGAAAGACATATTTCATTCTAATCCATTAGGTAAACAACATTCAGATATGTTCTAAATCACCAAATTAATACACAGATATATAGGACATGAAACCTGTGACAATTTCAGCTGGTTAAATCATTTGCAACCAAAGTTTTTTCACTGTTGACTGGAAGTAGACACATATTATCATGGTTCCACCCACTACTGGGACCTCTATACAAAGTAAAGAGCAGACGTATGGCAATAAATTTTATCTTGAAAACTGTGAGGACTAAATCTGATGGGTTATATCAAGTTCCAGGTATACAAGTTTACCAACAGGACGAGACAGGACGTGAGACCGTATGTCTCAATTTACCTTCATTACTGGAGAAATTCTTAAAGCACTAACTCAACATGGATGGAAATAGTTCCAGCATATTTCATCTTGACTTTTGTACTGGGGCAAAGTGGGGACACAGGCAGTTGTTAGACACAGATGATAGTCCAAACACATCAGCATCACACTGTAAAAATCAAAGCACTGTCTCTGAGCTTTCAGTGATCACTTCCCAGCAACTACTGACAGTTGGTCTCTGATGCGTCCAAGTCCATCCAGTATAGTGTCCAGAGACTCCCTACTCAGCTCCACAGTCACAGAGGAAACAGACTCACTGTCTGCTGATGAACATGGATCCACCATCTGAAAAATAAGAAGTGCATGACATTTTTCACAAGATTAGATAAAGATTTCACTTTCAACGCAGCAATCTGCAGCATGGGTAACAAATGCTTTGTTACTGTACTGAATTTTCAGGTGTCTGTCCTTGAGTATTTAATTTTCTGACAACTTTTTACATTTATTCCCTACATTTTTAAAACAAATATCTGTACTTTCTTCTCCTTACATTTTCAAAACAGACTTGTTACTTTAGGTTCATTTATAGTGTTTATACTTGGGGGGATTAAAGTGGGCTGGAAGGAGTGCAGGTATGTTGTGGTTGTAGTACTTCTGCATGTAGCTAGCGCTACAGAAGAGGAGAACGCATGAAGGGAGTGATGTTTTTTTAAGTGAGGGGTTATTTCAAAAATTCAACGTTGCTATCAGCTCTGCAAACATTAGCAAACACAAACTGTTTGTGTGCAATTTGTCGCACAGTGTGTTGCTCCAGGTGCTGTATTTCACAGGGAGAGAAAAGAAGGAGAGCTAATGTCACTCAAGTGTTTGTGTACATGGTCACATTATGTACACTTAGAAAGTCTACTGAAGCTCATGCTATAAATAATTGTGAGTTGTGATTATTTCCTTTTGCTGAGCCACTACACAGATCTTAGGGTTCCCCCACCTGCTAAATCCGACTGTAACCCCTGACTGTACTCATTTTACTGTTTAGGTGTGGAGACAAAGTCACCCTGCAGGCAACAGAAAATAGTTTTGGTTTTTTTTACATTCTCTTCTACATAACAGATTGAATCTTTTATGAGAATTTAGATTGGAAAAATATTTGCACTCGTGTACTGATATTGTTTATATTCATTTAGCACAAGGTTCAGTTACCTTTGTACAAAAATGGTTAGTAGAATTGTTCTTCAAGGAGCTACTCTTTTTAACTTCAAGTACATTTCAGAGCCTGTGTTTTTTCACTTTGACTTGAGTAAAAAAGCTGAATCAGTACTTCAACTTTTACTGGAGTATTTTTAACACTAGTATCTGTACTTCTACTTTAGTACAGAAAGTCTGTACTTTTGCCGCCTCTGTTTACTCTGCCTCCAAACACAAATGAGTCAATGCACCATGTTGTTTGGATGTTTGTGAATGTCGAGAATTATATGAATATACCCACTCTGACCATACCTTCAGTATGAAACGTGAATAGTATCACTGTTTACTCAACAATTATTTAGGAATGAGTGTGTTTGTTAAACTGTGTTAAAATCTCAGTTATACTAAAGCTAAAACACTGGAATATCCCGTTGATTGATTGATGTAAGATACTTTATTTCAATCCTTATATAATGCCTCATATAATATAGTAGTATTGCATTGTATGTTATAACACATCGGATATATGATTATATGATACATGAATATGTGCGCATGATGTGCACTTTATTGTTATGTCCAAAATTTTTTCTTTACACATCGTGGGAGACTGATGGCTCCTGGATCTGATGCAAGAGAGATAAATAACTGGCTGGTATCTGGGCTGATGGTGGTTGATGTGTCAATGGTATATGTCACTCAGACCAGCTGCAGGGTGATGCAGGGTCAGATCTGCAGGTCAGAGTGATCTCTTGAGAGTAGTAAATGACATCACCACTGGAACATAATGGATTTTTCAAACACTGCCTGAGTAGACCAAGAAGCAGAAATTTACAGAAGAAGTGGCCTTGGTGGACCTTTTTTGCTAAATAACAGAGCGACCTGTCTTGGATTGTTGATCCCAGATAGTCGCAGATAATTAATATTTGGTCACTTTTTCCAGGAAAAAATAAATAATCATTATTGGGTCCACTAGAATAAAACAGAATAGCTTTTTAATGTCATTGTACATGTACAACGAAATTATAGGTGCTCTGCACCAACTGTGCATGAAAAGTGCTCAGAAGTAGTGCAAAGGACTTGGTCTGACTAGAGTTCGTGTGTGAGTGATGAGGGTTACTCGGACCATGGCTCAGGTAGCTAAGTGGCTGGGCAGGGATGGGATATGGGGGGAAAATGTAAATGAACGTTCGTGACACTACTTTCATAACTTTTGTAGCTGATAATGCTTTAGCTCATATTTATGCAAAACAAATATTCTGAAGCAGGTGGTCTCACACTGACCTTGAGTTGAACCAGGCAGGTTGGCACCGACATCCGACTGACTGAGTCTGAGCTGGTCACCATGTCAACTCTCCAATCCAAGTCCTTCAGCTGAGGGAGAGAGACTGGGTGCATCCATGCATACGCGCGCACACACACACGCACACACACGCGCGCGCGCGCGCACACACACACACACACCTCAATGATTTCAGGGGACATTACATTGAGATATAATAATCTCCTACAGACACAGTCTTTTAACACAGGCGGTTGAAATGGCAAGATAAACTCCCAGTCAAATCTTCTTGCAGTATAATGGTAAAAACTGCAAAATATATGGACAGATGTTGACATCATCCCCATTGTTTTCCACATATAATGGTGGTCCAGCTAAATTGCTTTTACAAAGCAACATAAATTACATTATTGCAATGAACAAGGCAAAAACATGTCTGATTTTGTTGGGTTGGCTGTTACAGGCGGAGGTACAATATATGTCTCATATAATTCAGCTTTTGCCATCATGGTATGGTTTATAGAAGGAGAGACATACATTACATGCATACAAACACACGTAAACACACACATATGTGCATAGCTATAAACGCCGAGTCTACTCACTCTGATTACTGAGGGCTTCTGTCCTCCATGTTGCACTGCAAAACAGCAGAGACATCAGACATAATTACAGCTTATGGTTACATCATCAGCAAAGAGTAAGATGGGGAAAACAGAAAGAAAGAACATTTCTCATCCTGTTAAACACATTTAATACCTTTATCTCCCTCTCGAGCCCACATTACTTTCTTCATCTATAACATTTTTTTCTCTAATCAACATTTTTATTTAGGTTTTTGAAGGGAATAACAAAAACAGTTTACTGCTAATTTAAAAGAAATGAATAGCGTGCAGCATTCAAGGTTTTTCTGGGACTGACCTGTTCTCTAACAGAATCTTGGTGATCAGGTTTTTCAGACTGGAATGGAAGGACTCGGGGAAGATAGCGAGGATCTGCTCTGGAGAGCTGAGGTTGTAGAAAAGGACGTAATGGGAGAGTGCATGGAGGGACTGGACCAGCTAAAGGACAGAAAATAACTCAGATTCACATTGGAAATACATGTTTTACAGCTATTTAAAGTCCTCGATCAAAGCCAGCAATAGTTAACTATTTTGATGCTCACTGAACTTTAAGTAATTTTCAAAGTAAGAATGTCAAGATTTTAATGATTCCGTGTTCTCAAATTTGAGGATCAAGAAAATTAACCCAGTTAGGAAATATCAAAAACTGTAGTTCCTCTACTGGCCACCCAAAGCCAGCTCTACAAGTGAACCACCTGTCAAATCCAGCAAAACAGCTCCAGACCGTCACACTTCCTCCTTCATGTTGGACAGTTGATGCCACACACTGTGGAACCATCCTTTCGTCTACTCTACGACGTACAAAGATCCTGCGTGATGAACCAAAGATTTCAGATTTTGATTCATCAGTCCGTAATACCTTCTTCAAGACTTCAGTAGTCCAATGATGGTGTTTCATGGCCCAGGAAAGCCTCTTTTTCTTATTCCGATGTCTTAGCAATGCCTTTATTGCTGCAACTCGCCTGGTTCAGTTGTGGCTTTGGGTCTGCCAGCCCTCTTCCTATCAGAGTTTGCCCCAGTTTCTGAGTTACTTTTGATGGTGAAGGAAACTGGACTCCCGACACTTTGACTTTCTTTGCAATTTCTCTGTAGGAAAGACCTGCATTTATAAGTGTTATGATGGTCTGTCTCCCTTTCATTGTTAATTGCCTTCTTCTTGCCATTTTTGTAGCAACACACTACTTTCTGCAGTACTTTACTGTTCAACTGATGCTCACGAGGGTATGGTACCACAGTTTGTTCCAATACTGGTTTTATGCAGACAGAGGGGGCTTTGTAAGTAATCCAGAAAAGTTGGAACACCTGTAGGAATTAGTAGCACCAGCTTTCAAGACTTGATAAACCTTCATAGCTGCAGAACAGCTTTACATTGTTGACCCATTTTGTGTTCGTTGAAAAAAGCTTTTTTGTATAATTCTGAAATGTAGATTATTTTTCAGTTTTGATATGGAGGTTTTTTTGTTTTGTTTGTTTTTTAGTGTTGACACATATCATAATAATAAAACTAGTGAGTGCATGTAGAACAGTCAACAGTTGCGAATTGGTAGGAAAAAAATTATATTAATCGATTTCAACCAAGTCCTCAAGTTAAACTACAACGACTGAACTTAGTAGAACTTTCTTTATATCCCCCAAAACACAGTCAAGTGCTTGCAGCATGGGTCAGTAAACTACTGTATGTCCACACACACTGCAAGGACCAACACACACTGATGTTTTTGTGTTACCTGTGCAGCCTGGCCTTCCGAAATGCCGAGTGTTGCTGCAGTGCTCTCAGTTAGCCGCTGACTCAGACCTCTTTGACTCTGCACACAAACCTCTCTCACTGCATCTTTAGAAGGAGCCTCCAGAGAAAAAACAATCCACTCTCAGTGACTTAAAACTAACGTGTGTAACAATTTCTCAGATCTGAACATGGAGTCGGTACGTGAAGCCCTAAGATGTCCTCAAATCTGCTAATGCGGTTCAATTTACTGTCACTGGAGGTTTTTAAGGTCAGTTCCACTTCACTGACGTTTGTATATAAAATTGCAGTATTTAGATAAAAATCGTGTCTTTATGTCTACAGAATGAGAAATACAAAGAGCTAGCAGACTAACAGACTCTCTGAAAGCTGACTGTTTTACAAAATGTTAATGTTTGACATACCTTCAGAAGAAGCTGTAAGTTGGTGAAATCTTCGTTGCATACAGTGGCAGCCATGTTGACATGTGACTGTGACAAGTCACGTGAGAGAAGAATGCCGCATGGGAAATGAAGTGCAAACAAAATGACATCGGCAGCATCTACCAACATAAATCTTTATTAAATGAAACAAACTATAATTTGATTTTTTTTAAATAATCAAAATATGAATTGTGTAATTCTTAACAAACAGTATTGCCAAATATGTATGCCACATATACGAATCCCTGAAATGTTCACTTGAAATTGTCAGAAAAATGAAGACACGAACTATTCATTTATCTTGCCAGATTTTCTCTGTTATTACAAATAACAAACACAAAATAAATGTGCAAATCTTCCCTTGTTCAACTGTGTCTCTTTGTATAAATGTCTATCCTTTTGTTGTATGTCGGAGTTAAACATACATTGTCAGATCGGCTTAGCACAAACTGACAGCTATATCTGTTAGACAGCCATTAGCCGTGAGACCAGCAGTCACCCTAACCGTATATCACTAAATAGAAAACTTTGCTTAAGTAAAAAGAAAGATAATTTACTTACCGTTTGTCGTCTGTGAACTGACGGCTCCTATTGACAGTGGAATTATTCTAAAACGCGCATGCGCGCACATGCGACTCAACGCAATGTATGCAACTGATTTGTGGGCTGCGACGACGGAACACTGGCATTAGATATTAAACATACTCAGTTTCAAATGGTATAAACCAAATAAACATTGAAGCAATATTGAACCTCTTACTCTTATGGTCTCAATCACACAGTATAATTCAATCAATTAGAAATCCCAGTTAGCTCACTTAACAGCAAAAATCAGTCTTTCACTAGAGGTTTTCAGACCGGTGAATATCCAATATGTCAATCAAGCAAAGGTTTATAAGTTTAGGACACTAAATAAACTATAAAACTAATCAAATGAACCGCATTTTAAACCCTTAATCATTCCTTTTCTATGATTAACCTTTTTAACATTGGTTTTAGCACAGTATCAACAAAAATATCAACTTACAACACGTGGTCCAAGGATTCAGGGGTCCAGCATTCAAAATAAATATCCACAATCATATTATTGGTACAATACAAAGCTTTAAAAATTAATAAAAATTAATTCATAACACAGTTCATTACATGTTCATTACTCCTGCCTTTTTACTGGTGGCAAACTACACAAAAACAAGTAACCATGTGCATAAAAGGCCTTGTGCATTTAGCTTACAGAGGTAGTTTTTTGTGTGATTTCACAGTGTGCTAACCTGATTCAGTAAAAGGACTAGATGTTATAGTCCCTGAAATTGCATTGCTTTAAATGGAGAGAATCTTGAGGGATGGCTGTTATGAGGAAAGGCAGCCCAGAAACTTTTACCCAACCTAATCTGCCATTTTTGGGGGATTAGAGATCTGATTAGATATTAAGATTTGGAACACATTGTCACTGGTGGACCTTAAATTCATCGGGTGGGATGGGTCCTTTCCAACACAGCTGTGGATTTATTTGGGAAGGTAGCACATCGTATGTCGCTCGGATTACGAAACAGTCTATTAGACTCCATCCTCCAGATTTCATTCCATGAGAGCTTCTCCCAATTCATCCAGTGACCCTGCCTTGCCAGCACTACGGCTTTGGACATGTCTGGCTGTTTACTACTGTCGACGCACCTCCTCCACCACCATTTTTCGACGTTCGGTTACAGATGCCTGTTGCCACCGAGGTGTAACTGCTCCAAGACCAAATCCTCCTCTACCCTGTTGGACGGGACCCACCACATCACGATGCCGAAGAGCAGATTTGGCCTGTAGCACAGATGTGGCTGGGGTCCACTTCCTCCCCGTTGCTTGGGTGGGAGCAGTCCCTCTCACTATGGGGTCTTGGGAGTCCGTGAGTGACATCTTAAGCCTCACTTTTGCACATTTAAACTCCTCCACCAGACATGGGATAGGCAATGACAGTATCCCGTCGCTATAGAGTCCAATGCTGCTGAATCATTTGGGAAGTCCGAGCCACTTCTTAACGTAGGAGCTCACTAGCCTCTCTAGTCGATTGGGATGATTGAGTGAGACCTCATACATGGTCAACGGCCACTGTAGTCTGGGTAATAACCCAAACTGGAAGCACCAGCGCTTCAGTTTCCCTGGGAGTGCAGTGTTGTTAATCCGCTTGAGGTCATTAGCCAAGTTCTGCCTTGGTTGTTCTAGTTGTCACGTATCATTGAGTTCTGCATTGTAGCACCGTCCCAGGCTCTTTATGGGCTTCTCTAAAAGTGTGCTAACCTGAAATACACATCATAATACACTATCAGAGGCACAAAGACACACATCACTCATTTCTCTTTCCAGATTTTCTGAGGTGAGGGCAAAGCCCAGGTGCAACGCTTTCATGCAGCGCTAACAAAACCTTATTGTTATATTAATGGAGAGGGTGATGTGAGGAAAATGAGTGGGGAAGACTTTAAAAGTGGGACCCAGCGTTTGGGGGAACCCAAAAATCACATGGAGCGACTCAGTGTGGGGAAAATAATCACAACTCACAATAATTTCTACTGAGCACTCCAGTAGATTTTCTTAGTGTACAAGCTGTGATCAGCTGACCTGTGCTGCTGGTTTGAGGTTTACTGCACTTTTTGGATTTACACAACTGAATTCAACCAGATGTGAGCAGATGTTTCATGAGTTGTCCAACAATCTTATCTTATCTTATCTTCCCATATGGAAAAGATATATATAAATCTTATAAAGTTTTTATCTGTCTTGTATGAAACTTGTATGAAAAGCATACAAGAGTGAAAACACATATAAGATCCCTTGAAAAATTATATAATGAAACCTGTATGTTTTGTATACTTACTAAAAACATATATGATTTACTCATGAAAGTGGCCACTTTCATGAGTAAATCATATATGTTTTTACTATTTCTTTTCCATATGGGTTATCTTATCTTATCTTATCTTATCTTATCTTATCTCTTGAGATTGTTTTATACCATCATACATGAAACTTTGTGACCTTTTATTTAAAAATAACACCCACCTAGCAGACTAAACCTTTACTGTGCCATTTAGGTGTCATCTACAAATGAAATTGAGACATTGGTCAAGGAGACTAGTCCCCAAATAAAGATGAACTATAAAAAAGGGGCAAAATTGCCTATTTTTGTTAAGGTAACTAAGATCTCTTGACATCTGCAGTAAGCTGCTGCAGGTGTTCTATCAGTCTATGGTGGCAAGTGTTCCGTTCTATGCTGCAGTGCAGCATCAGATACAAGGATGCAAAGAGATTAGACAAACTAGTGAAGAAAGCTGGCGCTGGAGCCAGACTGTACATGCTGGGGGAGGTGAATAACTCTGATCACCCACTGTACAACATTTTCATGGAAGATGAGTAATAGAAGACTCCTCTCTGTCTGTTGTACAACAGAGCAATACAGAAAAACATTTGCTCCCACAGCGATTAGGCTTTTTAATTTTCATACAAATAGCAGATGGGCCATGTCAGACACAAATTTACCCTTGGGATCAATAACGGTATTATTTTATTATCACAATAATGTCACATGTTACATACCTCAACTGGTGTAAGCTACATTTTCTCTTACCTAGGGAACACCTGCATCCTGGTGCCAGGTGTTCCCTAGGCAGGCAAGTTGGCAGAGGCATGTTTTGGGCAATGTTCTGTTGGGCAACTTTGGGTCGTGCCATCCACAAAGATGTTACTTTGACCTAAGCACTTTTGCAGACCATATATATATACACCACTTCATGAAAACAGTATTCCCCGATGTTTTTGATTTTTGCCATTTTTTCAATTGTATCCATCATTATCTGTCAAAGTGGTGGCACATCATAGATCAAGTTAACCTGTATTCACCTCTGTGGAACATAGGCTATATACCATCTGATATGTCATGTTATCAGTATTTCTTTGTTTGTATTGTTAGGTCAGGTTCATTATTTGGCATATATCGCAAGACACACTTTATTCGCTTTCCTCCATACATACAGTGGGGCAAAAAAGTATTTAGTCAGCCACCGATTGTGCAAGTTCCCCCACTTAAAATGATGACAGAGGTCAATAATTTGCACCAGAGGTACACTTCAACTGTGAGAGACAGAATGTGAAAAAAAATCCATGAATCCACATGGTAGGATTTGTAAAGAATTTATTCGTAAATCAGGGTGGAAAATAAGTATTTGGTCAATAACAAAAATACAACTCAATACTTTGTAACATAACCTTTGTTGGCAATAACAGAGGTCAAACGTTTACTATAGGTCTTTACCAGGTTTGCACACACAGTAGCTGGTATTTTGGCCCATTCCTCCATGCAGATCTTCTCGAGAGCAGTGATGTTTTGGGGCTGTCGCCGAGCAACACGGACTTTCAACTCCCGCCACAGATTTTCTATGGGGTTGAGGTCTGGAGACTGGCTAGGCCACTCCAGGACTTTCAAATGCTTCTTACGGAGCCACTCCTTTGTTGCCCGGGCGGTGTGTTTTGGATCATTGTCATGTTGGAAGACCCAGCCTCGTTTCATCTTCAAAGTTCTCACTGATGGAAGGAGGTTTTGGCTCAAAATCTCACGATACATGGCCCCATTCATTCTGTCCTTAACACGGATCAGTCGTCCTGTCCCCTTGGCAGAAAAACAGCCCCATAGCATGATGTTTCCACCCCCATGCTTCACAGTAGGTATGGTGTTCTTGGGATGCAACTCAGTATTCTTCTTCCTCCAAACACGACGAGTTGAGTTTATACCAAAAAGTTCTACTTTGGTTTCCTCTGACCACATGACATTCTCCCAATCCTCTGCTGTATCATCCATGTGCTCTCTGGCAAACTTCAGACGGGCCTGGACATGCACTGGCTTCAGCAGCGGAACACGTCTGGCACTGCGGGATTTGATTCCCTGCCGTTGTAGTGTGTTACTGATGGTGACCTTTGTTACTTTGGTCCCAGCTCTCTGCAGGTCATTCACCAGGTCCCCCCGTGTGGTTCTGGGATCTTTGCTCACCGTTCTCATGATCATTTTGACCCCACGGGATGAGATCTTGCGTGGAGCCCCAGATCGAGGGAGATTATCAGTGGTCTTGTATGTCTTCCATTTTCTGATGATTGCTCCCACAGTTGATTTTTTCACACCAAGCTGCTTGCCTATTGTAGATTCACTCTTCCCAGTCTGGTGCAGGTCTACAATACTTTTCCTGGTGTCCTTCGAAAGCTCTTTGGTCTTGGCCATGGCGGAGTTTGGAGTCTGACTGTTTGAGGCTGTGGACAGGTGTCTTTTATACAGATGATGAGTTCAAACAGGTGCCATTCATACAGGTAACGAGTGGGGGACAGAAAAGCGTCTTACAGAAGACGTTACAGGTCTGTGAGAGCCAGAGATTTTCCTTGTTTGAGGTGACCAAATACTTATTTTCCACCCTAATTTACGAATAAATTCTTTACAAATCCTACCATGTGAATTCATGGATTTTTTTTTTTCACATTCTGTCTCTCACAGTTGAAGTGTACCTCTGGTGCAAATTACTGACCTCTGTCATCATTTTAAGTGGGGGAACTTGCACAATCGGTGGCTGACTAAATACTTTTTTGCCCCACTGTAACCTTAACCAACAATACACAATCAAACGTTGTTTTCCTCTTCAGCTTTGGCCTTGTGGTCTTGTGATTTTTCCCACCATTTTACCGCTTTCATTAACGTAGTAAGTTTATCAAACCAAGTGTCAAAGAAACAGTTGAGGTCTCCTCATTTTCTCTTCTATTACTTTCTGTTTCGCCTGTAGATGCATATTTCTCTTTCATATATGGAAACATCTTCAAGATCACACGCTGAAAATTTCTGACTTACAAACAGCATGGCAGGGCAGTGAGGAGAAAAGCTGGTAAACAACACAAAATTTTAAGAAAGCGTTTTTTGTCTGTTGTAGAGACGTGCATGTTGGAGGTTGTTGTTTAGCTTACGGTCGGAGGGGTCGCTGCAGGGACAGAACGTTTCTGTTTTCAACTTCCGCCCGAGGATTCAAGCTTCCACCGGAAGTGTGCTTGTTCTCTTTTACCAGGGCCGATCCAACATGGTGGGTGTTTTTTATATGACTACCTACACTATCTGTTCTAATCCTGTCGTTTAAAATGTTTTGTATTCCGTTTAACCTTACCAATAAGCAGCAGATCAATAATCTTTCCTTGTGGCCGCTGTATTGACGTTAGATGATACGAACGCGACTTTTTATCGGCGCTTCTGTAACGCTGCTGCTGACGGAGCGACCGGCTGAATGAGCCGCGATGCTTGTTCGGGTTTTTATCGGTTAATATCGAGAGGACTGACAGAACAACCTAGGCGGTATTTGTTTGTTCGCGAACCGTTAAAATGGTTAAATTGCCGAAAAGTATAGCTCACCTTAGCTTGGTGGCCAACTCAGGTGTTAGCTTGTGTGTCGTTGAGGAAGCTAATGCTGCTCTGGAGGCTGCAGTCCCTGATCTAGTTGGGAGCTTGTCTTCAGCCGCACAGTGCTTCGGTCAAGTGATTTCAGAATACTGAAGATGTTATGTGGCGCGACAAAACTTCACCACATTAATCCAAAAACAACGTCTGACACACAAGTTTAAGGGTAAACTTTATTCCAAGGAAGTTAGAGCAACCCAGAGGCAAAAATGTATAATATTAAACAGTAACAAGATAAAACTAACAAAATTAGCACAGGCTCACATAAGGCTCTAAGAAACAAATATAGATGGTGCTATCAATAATAATAATTCACAAACCTTATTCAATTCAATACTACTTTGGGATGTTGGTACGTTTACCTCGGCCTCTTCATCCTATTTGTAAAATTGGTTCTTTATGTCTACGGTGTATTCGTCCAGGAATTCATTTAGCCGCTTGTTCATTTAGTGTAATCTTCCAGTCAGATGGACTCCAACTCTACCATTTTGGGCAGCAGCTGATGCCTTTAGTCCTTGTTCTGCTGTGCAGGAGACCCACTGTGATCAGGAGGACCGCTCCAGCCAGAACCTGCAGCAGGAGGAAAACTGCTTAATGTGCTTCTACACGGAGCTCACTGACGTTGCAGAGCAGAACAAGGACTAGCATTGCCTGGTACAGTCCAAGATGATGGAAATGGAGGTTGTGTGCAAAATCAGCCATATAACATCAAGGACAGCCACAGCTTTGACCTGGTCAGCCTGCAGGTAGGGAGTTGCCTGCAGATTGGCCAGGCCTAAAATAGGATTTAGATCCCACTCATGGTGGCAAACGGATGTTTTTTAAAGAAATGGTGCCAGAATGACTGTTCCGATAGTTTACCCAAATGCTAGGAGTAACGAGTAAACGTGTTCTCTTCATGCAGGGACGAGTCAGGACCAAGACGGTGAAAAAGGCTGCCAGGGTCATCATCGAAAAATACTACACCCGGCTGGGAAATGACTTCCACACCAACAAGAGGGTGTGCGAAGAAATAGCCATCATCCCCAGCAAGAAGCTCCGCAACAAGATCGCTGGGTGAGTTGTCTATTGCAAAGTGGAGCCCACAACCACAAATTTGTCTTGCTTATCTGCCATCCTGTATCGAAAGGTGATCATGGCGTCTATGTTGCCTGGTCATTAAAAATTACAGGAAGATAAACCTTTGAGCCTTTCCCGTGTTTGAAGGACTGCCAATTCCTATCAGACCCTGGTGCTCTAAGACATGCAAACAATTCCTGGGATGGTAGACATTAATTAAATAAATACATTTTTCTGTTAAGTAGGCAGATATTGATGGAAGGCCTGTGGTGTGGAATCTGAGTTCGCAGCAGAGTTAGCATTTATTTCATCATTTTTTTAAGTCACTTTTGTACCAAAACACACTCCAAAACCATCAGTGTTTTTAGATTAGAGGTGGGTTTAAAAAGCCTCAAAATTATAGTGGTATTTCATGAAAATACATCATCAGAGACTGGTGATGTTTGTATGCTCACCACGTGCAAAAAAAAAAAAGGTCATAACTGTTGGTGTGGGCTGCCGTTTTTGTGTCATACACCACCTACAGTTATCTATTTTTGTAGCCTGGCGTGTTGCACCGTGGCTGCTGCAGCCGGATTGAAGACACCAGGATATGATCGTGTCCGTTTTTACCGCCATTTTAATGGTATTCACTACAGAAGCGTAGAGATTCACAGATGTATGAGGGAGATGTTGCACAGTTTGAAAACCTGAGTTTGTGAGAGGGGAAAAAAACACTGGGCAGTGTCTTTGCTTCTGGTTTTGATTTCTTCTCTTTCTATATCAGTGCTTATATGGCACAAATAGAAGTGACTGTAATGATGTTGCGGCAGCAAAGCAACCAGTATGGAGGGTATACTGGTGCCTTGGCACCTGGCTCTTGGTCTCAGACAAGCCCAGGCTTGTCTCGATGCATTTGGGAATCTTAACATATGGTGTTGCTATAGTAACCATGTCCCTACATGACATTTCTATAATATGTACAAATTTCTATGGTATTATCATGGCAGTTCCATGTGATGACAACTTTGTGTGCGTTGCTCCACTTGTAGGTATGTAACACATCTGATGAAGAGGATTCAGAGGGGTCCAGTCAGAGGAATCTCCATCAAACTGCAGGAGGAAGAGAGAGAGAGGAGAGACAACTATGTACCAGAGGTCAGTGAACGCATCACTGTGTTGGTTATACCAGACCGGGTAAAAGCAGTGAATCTGCTCTTGTAAAACTTGTTGATTCTGGTAGCATGCTACCGGAACCACTGGGACCATTAGTATAGTTCCTGTTGTATCTTTTTTTAATTTTGCCATAGATGTGTTTGTAAATGTTGTGGTGAGAGGTGCTGAATAGAGCAGGGCGATATGGCCAAAAATATTTATCACGATATATATTTGAAAATTTGCGATAACGATATAACTGACGATATAATTGATGCGAGACAAAATACAACTCCACAACATTACTAGCGCAAAAAGACAACCTATCATTTATTTTCACTTAAACAAGAAGCTGTTTTTTATGTACATTAAAGCTTTATAAAAATGTAACGGTGCAAATGCAAATTCCTTGCTGAAAGTTTAACCAAAAGGCATTTCCAGTAGAAATGGGCTGACATATCCTGAGCATAACCATGTATAATATCCACTGAAGTTAAAAAGAGGTGCTTTGCAACATTAAACTGCAGTGTGCAGTACGTATTTTTCGGACCATAAGGCGCACGGGATTATAAGGCACATTAAGTGAAACAAAGCAGTCAGATAAATCAAACTTTATTAAACTCATTCTTCTTGCTTCCTCCACTTCTGTACCTTTGATTCATTAATGTTGAATTCTCTGGCAGCTGCTCTATTCCCGTGTTGTTGCAGTATATTAATGACTAACCTCGTATTGTGGATGAATTATCTCAGTTGTTCTCCTGACTGAAGCGTCACTGCTGTTTAGTTTCCTGTCTTCATTTATGTTGGAAGTGATAGCAGAGCTGTACGTTTGAATTTTTTCAGAAA
Source organism: Copadichromis virginalis (assembly GCF_057382275.1). Classification (NCBI taxonomy): domain Eukaryota; kingdom Metazoa; phylum Chordata; class Actinopteri; order Cichliformes; family Cichlidae; genus Copadichromis; species Copadichromis virginalis. The sequence continues at coordinate 27,431,867 of NC_140624.1, forward strand.
TCTCTCAGTCAGAACATGCTATATCATGCTTAGGTAACTAGCGAAACTAGCGAGCTAACTTCCGCTAGCTTCCTGCTAACTTCTAACTCCGTTAAATGTAATAAATTTTGTTTTCATGGATGCCTGGAAGTTAAACTTCATAGTTACACCTGGTAAAGCAGCAATGCTGATCGTTTTATTAAAGATGAAAGAATTTAGACAGTTTTTAACTCTCAGTGATGCTGCAGTGTTCGTTTGACCTGAAGTATACGGAGTTTAGGACCCAGATTACTCCCAGATTTAAGAGCATCTTAGTCCGACAAATACGACAATAACGACGGCCGCTTGCATGTTCTGCAAAAAAATGTGCTTTGTTGTGTATCTGACGGACAAACACCAAACCAGTTCCACATCACTGAAGTTGCACCATTTTTACAAACCAATTCTGGTTCATCTGTTTCACTCAACAATCGGCCATGTGCGTATGAAAACAAAGGCTCTGCGCATGCTCGTTTTACTCATATTCTATCGCGATATTTCATTTTCCTATAGTTGCCTAACATTATACCGGTATTACCGTGAACGGTATAATATGGCCCAGCCCTAGTGCTGAACGATCTGCTGATTGTTGACTGAAGTTTGAGCCTGATCCACAAGTGGTCACGTAACTAAACGTACATGGTACTACAGGGTTCATGTGCTGGGCAAGTCTATTGTAATCATACAATATTACAGCAATATACAACTAGATAAAAAGTGAAGAATGAATGGCTAAATTGCTGCATCAGTAATTTTCATTGTGCATACAGATGAAGAAGGGTGTCAGCAGAGTGCACAGATCACTGTTTGTCCCCATTATTTTTATTTGTGAATGTGTGGATTTATTTGCTGCAATATAGAGCTGAAAAGCATCAAGAGTGCATCAGCAGGCCATTGATACTGAGGTCTGGTAGCTTATGTGATTGATTAAATGGGTCAGGCACAGAATAATAGCCAAATCTGTGCATTATTAGCCTAAAACATAAGTCTGTTTTTAAGAGTGTTTTTGAAACAATTTTAGTTATTGTGAAATGTGGGGTTAAATTGTGCTAAGTCTTCACAATTAAAACTACAAATACACAGCTTTGAGGGGAACCACTGACTTTTTTTTTTTTTAAAGAAAATATGGCTGTAGTGTTACAGTATTGTCGTTATAATTGCCAACTGCTCCAGTTTACCTTAGTAAACTTCTTTTCTTTTGGCAAATTTGGCACATTTATTTTTTTTAAACAAATGTTAAGAAATAAAGCAAAAGCTTGGATATTATTTTGGGTAAAGGAGTGGAATGAGTACATTTTAATAAGTAATTTTTCTGAAGATCAATTTAATTGCACTTTTAAACTCATGGATTTCTAAATTTGACATTTAATTGTGTAAAACATCAAACTGTTTCACATTTATAAATATTAATGTGTTGCATGTAAACTGTATGATGGATCTCAATTATTGTTCCAGGCACCTCAACATGCTGCACAAAACTCATCCCACAAGCCTGTAAGGCTACAGTTGCACTAGGGATACCAGTGGTTGGAAACTACGGCACAACCATAATTATTGTGACCATGACCAATCAACTCGTGATTTTCCTGCCTTTGAATTGGTCCCTTTAAAAATATTATCAGGTCTGAGATCACTCCCAGTCAGGTTCTGTTTTCGAAGGAATATTAGTGCATCAAGATGGGGATAAAATGGCAATAAGATGGAATCAGTTTTGGATTGTGCGAATCAAATTGGCACTTAAATTCAATCTGTTTGCAACAATCACTCTAGAGTAATACAATTATTCTAATTTCTAAACAAACATTTTTCCAGACATATGTAACGATGCCTGTTGAAGGCAGTAAAAGAAAGACACTTGAAAGTTGCTCTGCGTGAACACTGCAGACCGTTTCTTTTATTTATTGTAATACAGAGTAAGAGACTAAGACCATAAACTCCACAGGACAGAGGCCAAGATAAAAGGATTCTTTAGAATCTGGAGCCTCTTTGCAACCACAGCTTATGCCATCTGGTGGCTCTCAGATAGAATGCAGGTTGGCGATATTTCCACATTGGCTTAATCTTCCCTATCCTGGAATCTACATCCATGTTTTATAGCATCCCTATCTGTTTGTGTTTGAAGCTGTTGATTTCCTTTTTACCCATTAACATTTGATTAGGATTAGAAAGTTTCTTCACTCCATCTGGCGTTTGGGTTTTGATTTGTTTCATCTATTGGAGAAATAGTTGAGCTTAACAGTAATAGAGCAGAGTAGTAGCAGAGAATGTACAAAGTAGAAAATAAAATAAAAAAAGGCAAATAAAAAAAGTCTGCATTGTAGTGTGCCAATATTTCAGTATGCGTGCATCTACGTTGCAAATTTGAATAAAACTGTAGTTTTGTATCACTGGCTTCATACATTTTGTTACTGGCTGCAAGACAGAGCTATATATTTGTGAGTGTTTGCTTCAACCAGTTTATCCACAGGTGATCTCAGAAGTGCAAACATGGTCAGGAGCTGGAACAGTCGAGTGTCCAGCCCTGATGGGGCTTTTGGACACATTAAACCAAATTGTGCCTGTTATGTGTTTTTTGTGTCCTGGTAGTCTGCCTGAACCGAACACCTTTCTTTCTACCAGTTGTTTTGTGATTATGGTCTGTAGGCAGGTGATTCACAATGCAGAAAAAAACAACACATACAAATTTTCTTGAGTTTTGAAGGACTTTCTGTTCTTTTTGTGCACTCGTACAATTTTTTTAAACACAACAGATGGATATAAGTAAGCAAAATAATATGGTGTTACTTTGCAACTGTGGAAATAACTGAGGTGTGAGATAAATTCAAATTCAAATTTTATTTGTCACGTACACAGTCATACACAGTACGATATGTAGTACAAGTATTAACCGGAAATGAAGAATGTAGTGATGGCTAATGTGATTCCTGTGTGTTTATCTGTCCAGGTGTCTGCTTTGGACCAGGAGCTGATTGAAGTTGATCCCGACACCAAGGAGATGCTGAAGCTGCTGGTAAGTCTTTCTGTAACAGGACAGAACAAGTACAGTTTTTGCGGTACTTACTTTCATCTTACTCTGCTGGGGCTTAGCGGTTAATGTATTAACTGATTAAAATAAAGGGTCTGTTATACTGTAAACAAATCCTCTCACAAATTGAATCCTCTGTGTGCCGTGTTTTAAACACAAAAACAAACTACTGAAAAATTATGTGATCAGACATAAATCTTAGAATTAAAGGCATGTTCCAACTACAAATGAAAATAAAAAGATGTAAAAGCAACAGGCTCACAAAGGTAATGACAGAAATAAGAAGCTGATTTGTTAGATGTTTAATGGTGGAATGACTTAGATCAGACACAGGCATCTAATCTTGTTAATCATAACAGCAATTGGTCTTGAGTTGGGAAATAAAAAAAAATGGTTGGAGTTAATGGAGTTTGAGTGTTGAATTGTATCCAGCCAGTGGAGCTCTTTAGTTTGTGTAGTTCTAGAGAGGAGTTGTAGGAAGGCACATCTCATCAAGCAACATCAAGGGAGGTCACGAATCGCCTTCAGAGGAACCAGAGGGTTTGAAAACTTCAGAACACTTTTAGTGTTTCATTAAAACTGGCAGTTGTTGTGTAACCAGTGTTACTGTCAGAGTGGAGGTTGCTGTTCAGGCCTTTTAAACCAGAAGATTTTATTTAAAGCACAGAAGCATTTAAATGGCTGAAATCAGTTTGTTGGGACATATTTGCCTCTGTCCCTGTGTTCAGCTTTTAAATGGCAGAATTTCCAGGTAAAGGATTTTACTAGAATCAACCTGAGCTTGTAACGGTCCGATTCCAGCAGCAAGAAGGGAGCTTTTAAAAACAGCCACTCAAACCAGAGAGTCAAAGTGCAGCATGCCCTTAAAACTTGTTTTGAAATGTCGTAGACAGAAAAAAAATTAGATAATGGGACATGTGTTTTTTCCTCTTTTTTTTTAAACACATATAAGTATGCTATATGTGCTGTTGTCTACTCTGTTATGTACACTACAGGCAAAGAAATAGCCCAAATCCAGTTCCATGCACGTGCACATGTATTTGGTAACTAAAGCGGTTTCTAATTCAAGACAGTTGCCGACCTTCTTGGGAGTGGACACCCCAGCAAATTCAGCCCAATGTCAGACAATGCAGTGTTCAGATAAACTGAAAAACCAAACAAACCCTGCACCTTAGATTCCACGGGCCTCAGATAGCATGTAAATGTTAAAATTGATAGCAGTATAATTAAAAAATACTGAAGGACTTCCAGGACAAACGCTCTGTTCTGTCTGTAAACACCATCAGCCTTCCAGGGATTGCAGATGAAAATGAGTCTCTCTGGCTAAATCTGGCATGTTTACATGATAAATTTAAGTGTTCATGTTAAATAATTTTAACAATAAGTTTTTCACTGTTATGAAGTAAAAATAGTATTACTACTTAAAATGTACAAGGGAACTGTGTTAGGCCTGTTGTTTGAAGACAAATAATTACACGATGCTGAAATAAATCGGTAAATGTGTAACAGATGAAGGTAGTGATTTCTCTTTTCGGTCATTTATCAACAAATGCTTTTACTTGGCTTTGATAAACCACACACTTCTAAAACTACGCCCCATGGACAGAGGAGACCAGTGATATGAGCTGCTTTTGCAGCCACAGGACGTCTTGTTGTACTCTGTATATCAAAATGATCAGCTTTGGTCAGGAAACGGGACAGGGGCAAATCTCCAACAGAGATGCAGCGAAAGAAGGGAACTATGGCCTAGTCAAAGTTCAAACCTCAACCTGATTGGGAATCATGGGGGTGTACTTAGTTTTTCACACTGATTTTGGCAGTTTTTGTCAAGTGTGTTGTTGTTCATGTGATGCTTTTAGATCCCCCACCCATTTTGTTTAACATCACTATATTAAAACCTTCACATCACGTATTTATTTCAGGACACAGCATTTAAAAAAAAACCATGAGTGTTTATGCTGGTGCAGCCACACATGCCTGGTAATAAGTGAATATAAATGTACTCACCACAGCTGAAGTACAAACCAGCCGGGTAGTCGTGCTACACAGCAGGCCAAAATATTTGAAGGACCATTCCATCAAGAAGACGCAGACAGCTAGCTGTGTAACTTTGCTGTTGCTTTTGCATTTCCCTTGAGCCTGTATCGAAAGGTGATCATGGCGCCTTTGTTGCCAGGTCATTTATTAACTACAGGCATATAAACATGTGAGCCTTCCCTGTGTTTGCTGGACTGTCTGTTCCTGTCAGACCCTGGTGCTCTCAGACATTGAGTATTGAGTTGATATTGAGTTGCAGTCACCTCCTTTCAGATCAGTTCTTAAACCAGTGTCTTGTTTATGTCCCTCAGGATTTTGGCAGCCTGTCCAACCTGCAGGTCACCCAACCTACTGTCGGCATGAACTTCAAGCAGCCCCGAGGAGTCTAAGCTCTGTACAGTATCTTCCCAATAAAATCCATTTGGGACAAAGAGCTCTGCTGTAGGACTGATGATTTGTGGACATCCGTTTTATGTGTTTTCCCTCTCCAAACTTGAGGTGTTAAGTTATCCTTTTCTCATAAGTGTAGGACCAGTTGGGTGAAACTAAATAAACCCCATCAATTATTGGCTGAAAATACAATTATGTATGTAAATTTGATGCTTTTAAACTGAGTCATGCCAGTAATTATGTGGAGGAACAGAAGAGGCCACACAAGGCTGCTTAATATTAGGAACATGTTTGTCCTTTGGTTTCATTGTTTTGACACACAATTGAAAGTCATTTTTAATAAACAGCCCATTCTACATTTACTAACAAATAATGGTTCTCATTGATCAGGTGCTGCTTCCTGTCAAATTGTGGTGGATTGCCTTTTTTTTTAAACTTCATCGAATCTGTTATATTTATGTGTTACATAATTTGATGTAGCCTTTTCAGTCATGATAACTTTACGTTTGTCCTGATAGTATTAAAGGTTAAAGGGTAAAGTCTACTGGCAGCAGAGCAGCTGATTTGACAAAAATGAGTAGAAAAAGCGTAAAAACAATACAGGCTGAAAACAGCTGCTTTAGACAAAAGAGGGGAAAAAATAGGTAATGAAAATTTTGCATAGCTGTGTGTCTTCTAAGCCTGGGTTATGGTCACCATCATGGGGACAGCCATGATGGCATCACTGTTAGGAGACTGGAAAATAACTGTCAAAGGACCTGTAGAAAAGCAAGTCAAACGTTTATGTCACAAACACACGGTGAAAAGCTATCCAAAGATTTTTCTGCTTCGTTTGTGCTACGATCTACTTTTTCTCATTAAGTTTAACATTAATAGTTTGAAATTACATGACCTCAACACTTTTTGTCAAGACTCTGGTTTTTATCATCAGAAGAAATATGACTTCTCACAGATCCCAAAAGGCTACATTTATGCTACATATGTGTGTTGATACAAGGACTGCAAGCTTGAACAGGGTTCCTGTCTTTTGCCTGATTAGTCAGGATTTTACATACACATCTTGCAATGTATGAAAACTTATGAGAAGGTCTGTGTACTTTATTTAAAAAAAACAAACAAACCTCTACAACATTTTTAAAAGCAAGATAAAACACCTTTAATGCAGCACAAAAATGTTTTCACATAAAAATTGACAAAGGATTCATTCCATTCTAAAGGTTAAATCTACAATTTAAAATAAACTTTTGTGACATGATTTAATTTGCTCATAAGCACTTAAGGAGGAAGAAGTTGCAGAAAGCTCCTCGGGGGCAGTCGCACATCTTCCCAATCCGAGATCCTTTCCTGATGGCACAGTATTCCCCAAGATCACACTGTGAACACAAATAACTTTTTAATATCAAACTCTGGACTTCATGGAATGAAAATTCACAAAGTATCACTAAGACGTTAACACAACCATTCTGCTAATTTATGCTTTCTTGCAGTCCAAAAGAAGTCATTCATAACTGCTGTCAGAAAAAAAAAAGAAAGGCACAGCAAGGACGATCTCTGATGCCGAGAAAAGCACTTTTCTAGAGGGAATCATACCTTTAATCATTAAAACAGTAAAATGCTGCTTCAGCTTTGGTGCACTGTTGCTGTTTTTGATTTTTTTCATTGCATTTTTGTTATACCTTTATTCTTGAGCACCTTTGCACTGAGGTTTAGAATGTTATACACTTTTAGAGAAATTATAAATGTTTTAAACATTTTTTGTCACAAGTGTTAAATCAGAGTATAGTGTTAGTGACTCACAGAGGGGACCTGTCCATACTTCTTCTCCCAGGGATTAATTCTCTTGGTTTGCAGTCTCTCCAGCACTTCATGCAGCGCACCAAGCTGAGAAAAACAAAAATACAACAGACGTGAAGCTAATGTGTGGTCAAAATTAAGCCTGGAAACACAGGAGAACACTTTAGTGCATCAGTCACTGTCATCCAGCCATTCTGTCATTTTCTGTCCAACAGCATTGCTCCATCTATGACAAAGGCTTTAAACATCAATTGGTCAATAATAAAACTAACAATAAGCAATTGTATTAACTGAATTTAGGCAAAAGAAGACAAGAATTAAAAAAGTCTCCAGCTTGACACTTGTCAGCATTTCTTGCAAAAGATATTCCACATATTTCTCATTATTGACTTGTCTTATGGCTCATGTTTTTAGAATTGTACTGCCTTAGTTAGAAGCAGTACAGTTATAGGAACTAAAGGATATTGAGTGGACTAATTAGGCAGCCAGATCTAAAGGATTACATTTTTCTGTTCGATATGACATCTGGTTTGAAATACAGTAACAGCTTTTTAATAATCTGCTAAATTCATACAAATCCCCCCCCCCCCCCCCCCCCCCTCCATACATTCATATAGAGATTTACACTTTTCTATACACTTCAAGCACTTTGTCTATCTCACATCAATTGCCAATTTCAAATAGCCAATTAATTTAACATGCATATATTTGTGCTTTGGGGAAAGCTGAAGCGCAAACTCACAGAAGAGATGAATCAGATTTGAACCAATTTAAATCACCATGCTGCGCTGTGTCACTGAAGAACATGGAACCTGACAGCTTTTATGAGTTTGGTGCCAATATAAATAGATTAACTGAAGATGTTTTGGGTTAATTTTCATTATTTACTAATCTGATGTTCATTTATTGTTTGATTAATTGAATGAAAAAACACAACCCTCATACATTTATACTTTTCATGCTGAAAATGTCCTCTTAACTCTGAGCAATCAAATCAGTCAAACACAAAAATAAGCAAATCTTCATAATGCAACCAGAAATGTTATACATCAATTAACAAATAGTTACTAATTTATTTACATTTTACAAATTCATTGTTGCAATGAAAAACATTAGCCACCTATTATTATTACAGTTTCCAAAATTTGATCAAAAAAGCTGACACTAATGGAGATTTCACTACAGAATGAGTGCTTTTATTTTGATACTACAGGTTCAGTTCTGCATAAGAAGTTTGTCCAGCATACATTTGGAAGAGGTATATATGTTAAATACTTAAACAGAAGAAATTTCAGATCGTATCCAAAGACATATAACTTTTATTAAAGCAAAGCGTATGAACCCCCTTTTCATCACAAAATACCTTTATGTGTGTGTGTGTATTAAAATATTAGATATTGTAAATATTCCACACTCGGATTTACCAGTCTGTTGGAGTTGTGGTAGTCCTGCACTTCTCTCTCGTCCCTCTCGGCTTCCGTCTTCCCCGCTGGACACAGCGCAGATAGTAGCACCGCGCACAACACAGCTCGTGCCCACATTTTAAAAACACAGCAAAGAAAGCGCAGTGTTGAATTTTCCAACAGTCGCAGTTGCCTCTTACTTCCTCCAGGCGTTTCTCACGCACTCTCTGCATGTTCGGCACAGCGCGGGATCTTTAGAAAAACAGCTCCGCCCCTTCCAGGTATGACGCGGAGCATCTCCCAATGGGCTAAAATGTAGCAAAGACCCTGACTGGTTCACTCCTGTTGCTTTCAGCAAAGCTTTTATCAGAAGAAGATTAAAATACAGCACTGAAATATGTAGTATTTATAAGAACTTCTAAACATCACTGATGAAGACATCTTACTTTTTTTTGCATTTCCTTATTTTTTTATTTGTTGTTGTCATTTCCCACGTGTGGGACTAATAAAGGTTATCTTATCTTATCTTATCTTTTCAAAAAAACAAAAAACAAAAGAACAGCTATCTCGTTATGGCATATTAGGTATTACGTGAGTATTTGCAAACAAATTTGAATATTAGACAAAGATAACCCAAGCACATACAAAATTATTTTAAATAGTAATGCCATTTATTAAAGGAAACAAGCTGTCTAAACCCACCTGGCCCTGTGTGAAAATTTTGCTCCTTTTGTTATCATGAATTGCTTTCAGGATGCTGGACTGAGGGTGGAGGTCTCAGTTCAATGTGAGTAGTGTTTGTGTCTTGACATCAGTGGTATCTGTCTACTCCTGTAACCAGTTTATCACTCCTGCTGGGTATCAGATGACAGGTAGGGCGTATGCGTTGATGGCTTGGATCATATTCCTGCACTTCAGCTGACCACTCAGCACTTCTTTTAGATATTTGGACGTGGCTAACCTTCATGAATTTTTATCATGTTTCCGAGTGGCTTGTGAGATACTAAGGCACTTGTAGTTAATTCAATTCAGTTCATTTTTATTTATATAGTGCCGAATCAGAATGATTTTGAATTGGATTGGAGTCTGTTAGACAGATATGATTCAAACCACTCCAGTGTAGTAATTTCAGTATCTATGGCATGCTCTAATCTCTGTAATAACATATTGTGGTCAATAGTATTGAATACTGCACTAAAGTCTAGCAGAAGGAGCAGAAAAATCAGTCCACTGTCAGAGGCCATAAAAAGGTAATTTGTAATGATGAGCTCTGAAACATGACTCCATCTCTTCAGATAAACTATTTTCATCTGCGGATGATCAGATAGCTGTTTTACAACTACTCTTTCACGAATTTTTAAAAGTAAAATGAAGATTGGAGGCTGACCTACAGTTAAGACAGATGGGTCAAGTGATGGCTTTTTACATACTGGTTTAATTACTACCACCTTAAACACATGTGGGACGTAATTGATTGATAAAGACTAATCTTATTTCAGATCAAAGTATTAACTAAAATAAGCAGTCTTTTAAACCCGGCAGGTTTATGCCACTGCAGGGGTTCCCCTTCTCTCAGGAGTGCGGGCCCACTCATCCCATGGGGTGGCCACCTCTTGTTGAGGGGCTCCTCTCTCTCTACCATTGGTGTGGCGGAATCATGGTCCTCGGCTACCACCTTTAATAGGTTTTACCGCTTGAATGTGGCAGCCAGCCCCTCTTTTGGGGAGGAGGTGGTGGGTGCCCCTCTGAGGTAGCCTTTGTCTGTTCGCTTGGCCTAGTGTCTTGCAGGCTGACCATGAGCGGCTGTTTAGGTGTGGACCTTGTGTCTTGTGGGAGTCACTCAGGCCAGTCTTGCGTCTGGCAGACTGATGCCTCCTCCCTCCAGCTCGGCCTTTGCATCTGGCGGGGCCTTGACCAGGGTGGTGTGTACATATGTACCAAGGGCGTAGATTTGGCATGGACGGAAGGGGCATGTCCCCACCAATAATTTGATCTCTTCGAGTAAAGAAAAGCAAAACCAATAAAAACAAAACAAAAAAACAATCTGTCAACGTCTCATTCACCCAGCGGTGCAGAAAGAGTTACGTTCTCTACCGGAGTCCTACCTCATGTGACAAAAATGGCCAATGTGATTGGCTGGGCCTTTCAGTGAGCTCTGTTTAGTGTTAGCAGCGGCAAGCCTGCGCTGCGAGGACCTGCAAGGAGGAGAGGAGGATGGCAGCACAAAGGAAGAACCTGGACATAAGAAAGTATTTTTCAAAGAAACCTGTAAAGTCAAGTTCACTCATAAAATGTGTCCGTCATAATAACGTCACAGGCTATGCTAGGCTTTGGCCCACATCAGTCTAAAATTGTATGTAACCATGAATAACGTGTTTGGGAAACTAACAGCACAACAGGCAGCACTCGTTATCTCAGTCTCCCAGAGTAGCATTTCTAATTTTGATTGAAACTGTCAGAGAAAACGGCAGCCTCGAGCAAGCCAGGATATTAGTTTACAGAGGCTGTTAGAATTATATGTCTAACGTTAAAATGTTGGTGAAACAATAATTTCATCCTAATGGTACTGACATATTCATAGGGTTAATTTTTGAGACAAAATATCACGAGTTAGTCATTATTTTGCAAATATTCCACGTTGTAGTGCAGTTTGCACAAATTGTTCTAACAATGCACTCACCCTACAAACATTACTGACGAGTCAAGATCTGCACAATTTGACAGAAACACTGAAGCAGCTCCACATTTTATTCTTATTGTCATGTATGTCCTATTTGTCAGGTGACAGAAGAACCAACACAAAGCTCAGAGAGTAATGGTGATACAAGATCACAGGTGAAATTGGATGATGACTTGGTGGTGCACATGTGTGACTGCATGTATTTTGTAATTTAACATTATATAATTCAGATATAAAACTATGAATTGTTATTTTAAATGGTTTAAAAGCATGTAGAATATCATATGTAGGCAAGTATATTTCTCCTTTTTTTTATTATCAAGAAGCAAAGACAAAAAGGAAAAAAAAAAGAAACAGGGCAGGGTTCGGTGGTTGAATCAGCCGTCCCCACCAATGCCAAAACCAAATCTATGCCCTTGATATGTACATTTGTACATTGTTCGTTTTGTACACTTTCACGCTGGGGTTTCGGTTGCACTGTCTCTTCACAGGGTGTCTTAAAGAGTTACCCCATACATATGGAATATGTAACGGAGTGGAGAGATAGTCTCTCAGTCAGAGAACCAAGGTTACAGTGCAACCGTACGTTATCCCTGGCAGTGTTTCAGAGTTCCTTCAGTGTCTCCTCTGGAAGACAATCAACAATGATTTGGGGTTGCTTGTGTCTCTAGCTTCAGGTTTTTCAGAATAGAGTTGCCAAAACCTAGAATGTTTTCCAATTAGTCAAACTGCAGGAATGTCTAATAGACATAAATACCTGGATGACCTTTAAATTCCGGCTTCTAAATGCAGATAAAACAGAGACTACTGTACTCAGCCCTAAAGATCTTAGAAAAATGTGGTGATATAAAATACTGCAGTGAAAGTAGGGATAGGGACTAGAAAGATATATCTCCCATAACAACAGCTTTCAACAGCAGGTTTGCATGGAATAGATAAAGTAGGAGCCCCAAAATAAGCTTACAAACCCACAGTACAACTGCATTTTATTTACATAGCACCAAGTCACAACAACAGTCACCTCAAGATGCTTCCCTGTTCATAAACAAAGCCATGGTAGCATTTGATAGCAAGTACTGTTTAGTTGCAGATTCATAGAGTTTTGATTACCAACCAGAAACTGATTGGATTGTTGTCTGCTGAGTGCAAGCCGCAGCATCAAATCCTCCCGCTGTCAGCAAGGCTTTAGTGTCGGACTAAGAGCATTTTGCTGCTAGTAAGTCAGCGCTGGGCACACAAAAAATAGAGACTTTAAAAAATAAACAGTATTGGTATTAAAGTGTGTGTTATGTCAGCTGCTTCAGGACATTTTAGATGCTTAAGGAAGCAGATGACTATAAATAAACCTGCAGAGAGGAATGAAGTAAGAGGTTTAAAACCTGCCATGTTGTTCCACTTGCTCCAGGCCATGATTCAGTGTGTGACTGTCTGCTTATGGGCTCATGATAAAGACATAAACAACTATATCCCGTCTATGTCAGCTGCCCAGAAATCCTGCTGAGTGGTAGTGAAAATGAGGATGAAAGCTGTTGGCTTTTACTGTAGACAGAAGAGAAAATATAACAGGATGCAGTTTGCATCTTTTCATTCATATATTTTTCTTCTGCGAGTGGTTGAGCCCCTCTAATGCTCATTGCCTTGATTCATGCTCAATCATCCAGGGAAGTAAATCTCAAAAGGTCGATTCTGTTCATCTGGACGTAGCCCACTCATGAATGACAAAATGTTAAATGTTTTGTCATTCATTAGGATGAATGACAAAACATTTCTCTCATTGGAAAAGCTACGTCCAGATGAACAGAATCAACCTTTTGGGTCTAATACTCATTGCCATTTGACTCTTCTTCTCCCACTTTGTTGTATATACCATCCATCCATCCATCCATCGCGGGGCAAGTGCCTATGTATGTATCAGGCAAGAATTAAAAAAAATAAAAAAAGTCAATTACAGCAGTTGGTCTCCTCTGTTGCTAAATGCTTGCACAGTGTTTAAAGAAAAAGTGATGCATCACAGTGCTCCTAACTTTTTTGCAGTAGGTTAACACTGATAGTATCAAATTGAACTACTTCAGTTGCATATAGGGTTTATAGCTGCAGGTCACTGATTTTTTTAATTAATTAATTAATTAATGACAATCTTGTTTTAGCACCACATCAAGCCTCCAACTTCCCTTGCATTTTATTTTTCATGTACATAGTACTGCTTAGACAGTCTGACTGTAGTAAAGGAAACTTGAACCCAAGCTGCCAAAGTTGATTTAGTTGGGAGGTAGAGGTTTGGTAACAGGTACCCACCACTAAATTTTGTTGAGAGCCAAATGGCCAAATTATAGTTGGCCTCTCATTTACACCCACCTACCCCTTAGAACCTCGCTGCTTTCAAGTTTTCATTAAGTAGTAAATGCGGTGTTGAGTCTGTTGTGTCACTTGTAATGAAAATAAGGCTGCAAGAACTATCTGGAAGAAAATGAAGAGTAAAAAAATGAGGCTGAGCTGAAAGGAAACATCTTAAACCGCTTCATTTCCATAATCCCACAGAATAGATCAGAGTTGGGCATCATTATCATCCCTTAATCTCCTCAATTTTCCTCTAATCCTCTCAAGAAACAGCAGCTCCATCACCCGTAGTTAAGCCAAATAACTTTTATCATTCTCTGTGCAGAAAGTGATCTTTTAATTGCTGTCTATGACTGACCTGTTGCAATCTGAAGGCAACACTTGAGGCTTTGATGGTGAAATTGTCATTTTCTAAAACTTGGAAGGAAGCATTAAATCTAGAAACTAAAAAGAAAGTATATGGTTTTATATATCAAAATATATATTTTTTAAAAATCAAAGCGCCCTATTCCAGGAGGCATGTTCAACAAACAGAGTTAAAAAATTAATTCTGAGTTGGTTAACTCTGAGATTGGCATTTTCAGTTTCAGAAGAGCTGATCAGAGTAAATTCAATCAACTTGTCACAAACAATTCACCATGGCAATGAGTAATCTAGTGGACCAAGTAATATTTTTTAATATAATATATGTCAATGCCTACCATGATATTTAAACAGGAGGGCAGGAAAGAGTCATTTTGATTAGCTTTCATTATATACGTTTTCAAGCCTTCATGTTTCAAATCTTTTCAGTCTCATCTTCACTTAAATGTCAAGTCAATGGCTTTATTGCCATCCCAACCATGTGCAGTGGTACAGTACACAGTGAAACGACACAGCATTCCTCCAAGACCATGGTGCAACAAATGACCTATAACAGACAATCAACACAGGACTACATAGAATACAATGTGCAAAAAATGCAAAAAAACAAAGACAGTCCAACACCAGACAGAACAGATTGTTTCCAAAATCCAACTTCAACTGTCATTTTTCCATCTGTGTGACCAAAAACAACAAAACAAATGATTGATCCTTGATGAGTTTGTTCTGTGTGTAAAGCTTTATAGAGATCATTTTTATTTGAACAATGATTGCTAAAGTAATCTACAGTAAATGTTTGCTATGCAAGGAAACTGTCCACAAAGTCACAGCATTATAAAGATGGAGACTATAGATTTTTGGAGTGCCATTAGTATTAATTTATGCATAATTTATAGCATCATAGTGTGGTACTTCAGTATAGCCCTACTCAGCAACCATAAAGGGAGTAACATTTTTTTTAAGTGGCAAATGCAACCCAAATGCAACAAACAGCACAAACTGTTTGTGTGTTTGCTAGCTGAAGGCTTAGCTGCTGTATTTCACAGGGAGAGAAAAGAAAGAGAGCTCAGTTCACTCAGAGATGAGAAGATAAGAAAGACAGACAGTAGAGGATGAAGGGAGGTTAGAGTAAAAGGTAAGGGCTGCTCAGTGGTATTTAATAAACTGGGAATGTAAACCTTACATGCAATATGATCTTTTTTAAAATCAGATATTGGATCTATATATATGTTATGAAGTTATATTTATGCATATTGTGAAACCTGCTGCAAAACAAACTGAGGCAGACTAACTGTGTTATTTAAAGGTTGCATGACAATATTCTGCAGGCTAGTGGAGGATAAAATGGTTTGTTTGCTGTACTGTGAGATGGATTTACAGTAAAGAACAGTGAGTTGGACTGGTGCACAGTGGCTGTGGTGTTTATGGTTATAGCTAGGTTACATAAAATGTAGCAGAGATTAGTAAGATTTTTAATTGATGCTTATTCATTCACTGAATTCCACCATTACACTAAATTCATACTGTCTAGTATAAACCATCTAAGTTGTCATACAACCAAGTTTAGTATAAAAACAGTTTACTGTCATTATAGAGGATGAAAAACATCCAAGACATCTCATGAAACATGAGCAGTAAACCTCTTTCAAAAAAAAAAAAGTCCCCTACTTTTTCGAGGATTTGTATCTCCTGACTTCCTACCTCTGCACAGTCTGTTATGTCACAGTAACTCATTTAGAGTTGACGTTAACTCTCTTTCTTGAATGGAAAACCTAAAGTTTTCCTTATTCAGCATGAAAACATTTTGTTAGCTAAACCGCTTTCCAAGTTTAGGGCCAAAGTCTTAAAATTAAATAAATAAAGCTTCAGATGAACAATAAGTTGACACCATGATACCATGTTATTATTTATTTTGCAAAAACGAAACAAAAAAGCAGAAGCAGTGTGTGCAAAGCTAAGTAGCTAAGATTCAATAACTTGCATGACCACCTTTAGCAACAATAACCTGAAGTATTGCTGGTAAATGTGATTTTCTGTATGACTTCATCAGTCTCGCACATCATTGTGGAGTAATTTATGGCCCACTCTTCTTTAAAATGTTGCTTCAGTTCATTTAGGCTTGGTCTGGACTATGACTGAGCCATTGCAACACATTGTTACTCGACTATGAACTCTTCTGTATACCAAAGCATTTTACAGTGAAATGCTAGGCCTCTTGTCCGACAGAAAAAGCTTGGCCGACATAGGGTCATGCAATAGGACAATGATCCCAATCACACACTTACAGATCTACAACAGACGTGCTGCAAAGCAAGTTCAATTCAACATCCTTCCACCACTATGAGAATGAGGTAAGAGCTGTTTTAACTGATTTGCAATCCTAACCCATGTTGCTATGGTTTTTTGAGAGAGAAGAAGCTTTCTCCTGGCAACACCAACTAGCAATAGTCTCTTGCAACTTGGGGATGAGGGGAAAGAGAAGTGTTAAGAGAGGACCACAAAGAGACAACAAATAAACTTCAGAGATTAGACAAAGCTTGATAACATCCAATAATTGAAACATCAATTGCAGTTTATACTTGCCATTGTCATGTTTGCACACCAAAAGTGATATTATATCTACTAGCCAGCAGTGTTTTCTGGTGTTGTTTTGGCTTTTGGCACACGTTCCAGATGCCATTTTTCTAAGATTTTTATGTCTGAGTACAACAACCTCAGTTTTATCTTAGTTTAATTGGAAAATTAGAGCTTATGCAGGTCTTATGTTGTTATGACATCTCTGCAGTTTATGGATGGATGCTATACCTTCGGATGATACTGCCTAAGGGAAGCATGTATGTTGTAAACAAATTTGGTCTTAGCACAAAACCCTGTGGAACTCCATAATTACCCTTAGTGTGGGAAGAGTACACAAAGGGATCGGACAACCAATGTCGTGATATAATAGATGTAATACTATTGACAGAATAATTGATCTCTGTGGGAGTAGAGTTCAAGTATCTGCTCTGCACTCCATTGGCACATGGCATTGAAGAAAATAGCAGTGAAGGAAAAGAAAAAAGAGGGAAGCGGAGAAGAAATGTTTAGTGCATCACGTTAACTCCCGCCAGCAGCCTCAGCCTATAGCAGCTAAACTAAATAATGGTACAGGTTCACCTTTGAGAAACTCTAGGAACCACAAATAAGCCTGCAGTCTGGGAGAGAAGTGCTCTTTTAGATTAATGATAATAGGATGGTAATTTGCATATGATCTTTTTTTTCCTACCAGTTAGTAAAAACTGCTGTGTTTTGGATCCAGTGAAGACTTCTTAGGGAATCTTTGGAATCAGTTAATAAGGAATTATGGTAGTTCAGCCTAGAAGTAACAAAAGCATGAACTACTTTTTGGTATCACTCTGAAATAGGATATTTCTAATCTTGATTTGTTGCAGAAAAAATATGATGAAAGAAGGCATTCCTAGACATTTGTTTAACTGAGTCCAGGTCGAAAATGACTCCAAGATTCCTCACAGTATTACTCGAGCCTAAGGTAATACCTTCCACACGAAGCATCTAGTCAAACACAATTTTGTACTTTTAGGGCCAAATACAATAACCTCAGTTTTGCCCCAATTTAAAAGGAAAAATTACACTGTATTCAAGACTTTACATCTTTAAGACATACCTGCAGTGTATTAGGGCATTATCTACACAGCAGTGAGATGACCTTTTTTTCAAGAATCTGTCAGATAAATTAAATTCTGAAGTCTAGCAGGATACGCACAGAGAAGACTTTATTGTCATACACTGTAGATCATTAGTAACAATCAGTGGTACTATTCCTGTCCTATGATGTAATCTAAATACTGAAATTCTTCAAATAAATCTTTCCTCTGCAAATGATCACACAGCTGATTTACAACTCCTTCGAGAACTTTTGAAATCAAAGTTAGTTTAGAGATCTATAGTTAGCTAAGGAAGCTAAATTAAGTAAAAACTTTTTAAGTAATTCTGTAATTTCAGAATTCCAGCCACTTTGTGGTATGTAACCTGTTACTAAACATAGTAAGTCTTGCAGGGATAGTATCCAATAGACATGTTGATGATTTGAAAACTATCTCTACCTCAGAGAGATCAATAGGTGTAAAGCGGTCTAAATAAATATCAGCAGGATTACTGAAGTTGTACTTCACAGTTTATCCAGAACTTTGAGTGATTACTGTGTGTTTGCTTATAACCACTTGATTTGATTTTGCAGAAAGCACTTTTGATAGACTATAATCTTCAAAAATTGACCACAGAGATCTTCCAGCATACAGTGTGAAGGGAAGGGGGATTTAAGTTTATGAATCTCTTGAATTTAGGAGGGAAAATGCTCGTCCAGTCAGCAGAGGCTTAATGCAGCGTTTGAAACCTCCGTTAGGCTGACATGAGCTTCAGTGGGACTCAAATGCAGATATAAAGCTGCTGATCCAGGCTCAGCAGAGGAGACAACCCACGAAAAGTGACTTCAGTTAGCAGAAAACAGCATGAAAGTGAAGTGTGATTTAGTCCAACTTGAAAACAAACTCCCTTTAGCCCTGCACAAGGTATTTCTTATATAATGATCTCAGTGTCTGAGAAGATAAACTTCATTTAACAGTCATCAAGAAGCAGAAATGTTGCTTGCAGAGCTGGAATATAAAATAAGTCAGCGTTTTGATGATAGAGCTTCATAAGAGCTGTGATGTTTGATACGAAATCATTATCTTGCCATGCTTTGATGTCAGCTCACATTCAGCAGTGGTGCCATCTCTTTGAAGCATTTCAGTTTTAACTAGAACAAAGCAAGGATCATTACTGCAGTGCTAATTCACTGTACTCCTGATTCTGTGGCTGATGCTAATGAGATTTTTGTTCTTGTTTCTCCAGGGACTATCCACGTGGATGTGCATGACAGTGTGTTCTCAAACCTGAAAATATGGTAGCTCACATTGCGTCACAGGACAGTCTTGGAGTGTTTCATTGTTTGGGCTTTTTAAATTTGATTTTATGTTGTTATATTGAAACCTTTAAAGAGTCCTTTACAGACCCATGGTTAATGACTTCAAAATGTATAGAACATAAATTCCTGCATTTATGTGGTACCTGTGGCTCAGGAGCTAGATGGCTTGTCCCCTACACACACCCCTGTGGGTGGTCTTCTATCCCTCAAGCTCGGGTCCTCCACCAGAGGCCTGAGAGCTTGAGGTTTCTGTGCAGTCTCTTTGCTGTTCCTAGGACCGCGCTCTTTTGGACAGAGATTTCAGATGTTGGTCCTGAGGTCTGCCACTCGCCTAGCTGGGGGGTCACTGCACCGAGTGCTGATTACCACTGGGACCACTGTTACCTTCACCCTCCACATCTTCTTGAGCTCTTCTGTAAACCCTTGGTACTTCTCCAGCTTCTCGTGTTCCTTCTTCCTGATGTTGCTGTTATTCGGTTTTGCTACACATTAACATGCCCATATTCTTCTGCTTGTCCACTACTATGCCCAGTTAGCCATCACCAGTTTGTCTGTCAGTTTGTATGCCCTGCCTGCTAGCATCTTGCACCCTTTACGCATCTTTACGCAGCCTGCACCTGGGGTCTTGCCTGGTGTGGTAGACCCCAGCCTCTATGGATCTTGTGCTCAGAGCTCGTGTGCTGCCATGATTAGTGCCTCTGTGCTGTCTTTCAGTCCTGTGTGTGTGTGTGTGTGTGTGTGTGTGTGTGTGTGTGTGTGTGTGTGTGTGTGAGAACTTTGTATGAATTGAATTAAATGTTAACCACTGTTAACATTCAAAACTGGGCTGAACATCCTATATTGTAGCTGGTGGACGTAACACATAATACATTTGAGTTAAATGATTTAAGTTGGGGGAAAAAAGATTTTGTTGATGATCATCTTGACATTTATTTTACTAAAATTCAATTTGCATTCTTTCTATTGCTTGCTAATAACTGCTATATTGATTGGGAGAATTAATTTCTGTTTATAAAAGATACAGTGGTTTCAAAATTTTCATTTTTATTCCGCTTTTGCCTACTTCATACAGAACACCCACCCCCTCCCCTTCATGAAACACCTATAGGAGACTACACAAAAATAGCATCCATGGTAGAGCTCCAAGGGAAAACTCACTTTGGCATAACCTTAAACAGGCTGTTCATGTCATTCCAAAATTTCGCACAGCAAATTGTAAATGACTCATTCCCATGTATCCCAAACTTGGTTAGCAGTTCCTGCTGTCAAAGGTGGCACAACCAGCTATTAGTTTATTAGTTGTAGGGACAATTACTTTAAACACAGATCCAGGTAAGTTTGGATGACTGCTGGAAACCCTCTTGTCAGCCTACAGCCTGTCTGAGCTTCCTCAACACCTCCTCTGGACTGAGAGAAGAGTCCACTTTGATGACTTTGTCTCTGGACCTGGACCCCTAAAAAATACAGACGAAAGGACTTAAACGATATATGATACAATGGGATAAAACTTTGCTCACCCTAAAAAAAGAACCTTCTTACTGTGACAGTGCACCATCATGAAGCCACAGAATGAATGACAATGACAATTTGGCCCAATTTGGCAGCTTAAAGGTTTAGGAGCACAAAAAACAAAGTCAGTGTCACTCCTCTATATGGTCCCTGCTGCATATTTAGATCTAATAATAAGGTATCTATATAAAACATATATTGTGTAATACATTTACATTTTCAAAGTACACATGTGTACTTTTGGGTACAAAGTTAATTTACACCCCTGGAGCTGACACCATTTAAAATTCTCAGTGCATAGGACAAGTCACACTACAGTAATGGCTGTTTAGTGTTACGACCACTATCGAGCTCGTTCTTCAAACCCTACCATACCCACAACATGCAATCTCTGCAGTGAAGCCCCCAACAGACAGTAACAGTGACACAGTGCCATCTACTGCTGCCTGCTTACAGCTGCTTACACATACTCAATGCAGTATAGAATGTGAATACTGTGGTGTAAAAAGTGTTTTTGCCCTTCCTGATTTGCTATTTTTTGTATGCTTGTCACACTTAAATGTTTCAGATCATCAAACAAATCTAAATATTAGAAAAACATAACAAGTAAACACAAAGTGCAGTGATTTCTCCCTAAACCTAATAACTGGTGCAGCAACAACTTTATCAACAACTCCCTTAACAGCAACAACTGCAATCGAGCGTTTGTGGTAACTGGCACTGTGGAGGGGTTTTGGCCCACTCATCTTTGCAGAATTTTTGTAATTCAGTCACATTGGAGGAGTCCTGAGGCAGCAAAACAGCCCCAGACTATCCCACTACCACCACCATATTTTACTGCTGGTATGATGTTCCTTTTCTGAAATGATGTGTCAGTCTGATGTCAGATGTCATGGGATGCACACCTTCCAAAATGTTTACCCTTTGTGTCATCAGTCCACAGAATATTTTCCCAAAAGTCCTCAGGATCATCAAGATGTTTTCTGGCTAAGGTGAGATAAGCCTTTGTGTTCTCTTTGGTCAGTGGTATTTTTTTTCTTTGAACACTCCCATGGATGCCATTTTTGCACAGTCTCTTTCTTACTGTTGAACAATGAACACTGACCTGAGCCTGCAGTTCTTTAATGTTATTCTGAGTTCTTTTGTGTTGTCGATGTGCTCTTGGAGTAATTTTGGTAGGCTGGCCACTCCTAGGAAGCTTCACCACTGTTTCATGTTTTCGCCATTTGTGTATAATGGCTGTCACTGTTGTTCACTGGAGTCCCAAAGCCTTAGAAGTGGCTTTGTAACCCTTTCCTGATATATGTCAGTGACTTTGTGTCTCAGGTGTTTCTTTAGATCATAGCATGATGTGTTGCTTTTTGAGATCCTTTAGCCTGCTTCATTTTGTCAAACAGGTTCCATTTAGTTGATTTCTTAATTCAACAGGTCTGCCATTAATCAGGCCTGAGTCTGTTTAGTGAAACTGAACTCAGCTTTCAAAATCACAGCTAAGTCATCATTTAAATAGTTTAAATTACTTTTTCCACACATGACCAGATAGGTTTGGATAACCTTTCTCCATTAATCAATTAAATCACCATTTAAAAACTACATTTTGTATGTACTTAGGTTGTCTTTGTCTAATATTAAAATGTGTTTGATCATCTGAAACATGTAAGTGTGACAAATATGCAAAACACTAAGAAATCAGGAAGGGGGCAAACACTTTTTCACACCACTGTATGTAGTGAGATATGTACATGAGTGACGGTTTAAGTAAATATTAAGTGAGAAATGCTTAGTGACAAATATCAATGTATACAGAAATACTCAAATGTGTACTGAGATTGCACCAAGATTCCACTTATAAGTTTCAGCAACCTTGTCCAGACACACGTGACTTTTCTTCAGGCCCAGAACCTCAGCCAGGTAGCGAATAAGCTCAGCATTGGCCTCTCCATCTGTAGGTGGTGCTGAGATGGCAACACTTACTGCCTCTGTAGAAACTTCTGAAAGCATGGCAGAAGAGATAGCAGTGTGATTTGTGTTTCACTTTGTTCATATCAACAATTCTGTTATACAAACACCTGTGATGCTGCTATGTTTGGAGCCGGGCTTTGCATGAACTCTTATGGTTACAGCACCACTTTTGTCTTTGGTTACTGGACCACAGGCTTCTGCTACGGCCGCTCCTCCACAACCTGCCAGCTGTTCTTTCACCTGGTTTAACAGCACAAAAGAGCTTAAGTCAAATATTACTGGCTCTTTACATTCATTTTCTACCTTTAAGTCATCTTACAGTAAAACAATTGGGAATCTAGAAATAGCTTACACCATAAGTAACACACTTGACAAAATCTTCAACCTTCCTTTTTGATTTTTCCTGCAGATCATATGAGCTTTCTAAGCTTATAGGGGAGTTTGTTCACAAGTGTTTTTATAGTAGTGACATTATCCAAGTCTCTCATGCAGCTGATACCAGACATTGCATTTAAATATCCTGTTAGGAACATTACAAAAGACTATAACACACCACCATCTTCTAGCTTCATTATTTGCCAGTCTTGATGCATGCTGAATCATCCAGGTACAGAAATCCAAAAAAGTGGATTCTGTTCATCTGGACGTAGCGTTTTCAGTGGGAGAAACATTTCATAACTCATCCAAGTGACTTCTTAAGTCTGAGCTGACTGCAGGTTTCCCCATCAATGTAATCTTGTAACAGATTTCAAGTTTTACACTTTTACTACTGTTTACGTTCACTGCTGCCACATTGGATCAGTAACACGGGGTTGGTGGAGCTGCTCCTTCTTTCAGAGTTGGTAATTCGAGCTGTTGGGACTGGAAACTCAGAAATTCCATTCTAATCTGGAGTAAGTGGAGTAAGTGTGCTATCACCACACAGCTGTGGGGAAGTGTTTCTATGGCGACTAAAGACAGTAAAATGAAGAGGAGTGAAAACCCCTGCTGTCTGCATCAGGTAGAGAAACAGAAAGGATAGAAGACTAGAAATTCAATCTCAGAGAAAAGCTTACCACGTGAAAACTAGAAGTTGTATAAGAAGTATTCTGTGGGAGCAGCAGCAGCAACTTCCCAAGTACAAAATACACATTTTTCACTTCTCCAGTGTGTATTATAAGGACACAGTTCCAATATACATGTTCAACAGACAGACAATAGACAGCATGTTCTTCTTCTTTTCATCCTAAATATGGGAGCTGTTCTACCTTTTTGGGTATTTGTCTGTTCATGAATTAGTAAAAACAAAAAACAAAACCTACTTTTGTAAGGGTTGAATACTACGACTAATACTACTAATAATACTACTAATAATACTAATAATAATACTAATAATACTACTAATAATAATAATAAGAAGATATTGTGACTTAATGCTGTTGCACTGGCACACTTAATAACAAAGGTCGCAACAAACGAAGAAGCCCTGCACTCAATCTTTAAACTCCTTAAAATTCAAATCAAACTGTTTGGACCTTTAGCATAAACAATGTCCATCAAAAAGATGGTTGAAAGAAGTACTTACTTTACTTTAATTGACTCATATCAATGAGAAAATGAAGTTAAAAAAAAAAATCTATATACACAAAAGTGGAATAACCGCTCTTACCTTTTTGGGCATTTGTCTGTTTCTGGAGTAGTGCCTTCTGTGCAGGGCGACACCGGGCAGAGGGGCTCTGTACCGGCAGCTGAGCACCAGCACAAGGTTGGGTAACGTTACAGCCTTTAAAGTGACAGATCTAGCCTGCTGCAGAGACGGTATAAATTTAACACGGTAAAGACAAGCTACGGCAAGACCTGAACAGGAAAACATCTACCGGCTACCTGTTAGCTTGCTAGCTTTTTGATGAATTTCCGGTTTTCAAAATAAATTCTTCCGCTTATCACAATCTTAAATGAGTTGTTATAAATGATAATAAATATATAGATTTTTTTATACTTACATTTTCTGCTACTTATCAAAGAAATGCATAATGGGGCTAGTTGGCTTACAAATGTAAGCATTTAATTCATACCAGAGCCAGAGAACACATTTATTTAATAGACTTGCATATTTTAGCAAAAATAAATAATATTTTAAAAAAGTACGGGGTGGTGCGACACATACGTCCTGTCTTGCTCTTCCTTCCTGCAGCACAATCTGTGCTCGTGTGTAATGGAGGAACAGGAGTGACAAAATGATTTAATTAAATACGCCATTAAATAATTAAATGTTTCATTAATTAATTAACATTTGAATTTGTTAATTAAATAAATAGTTCAATAATGAATTAAATGCCCATTCATTTCATCTAAATGCAAATTCACTTCATTAAATAAAATATATTTATTTATTTCTAATGTTATCTAATTAATGACACATTTAATTAATTATTTATTTATTTGCTAGTTGCCAGGGAATCAAAACCTTTATCCTTAGAGATTTTGGGGGGGCTCCCATTAAATGTAGTTTCTTTCTTTCTTTCCTTTTTTTTTTAACCACACATGGCTGAGTGCTGAACAGGGGTGAGTGCTTGATGAGATTGGGAAGAAACAGGAAGAACCCCCCAGTAGAACCAGAGTCAGGGAGGGGTTGAGGGTGAGGGGAGGAACACTATCTGAACACTGTTACAGAGGCTATAAGAGATAGCTTATCAAGCATTATTGTATCCTAATTGCCCCTTGGGGATAAATAAAGTCTCTCTGATTCTGATTCTGACTCTGATCCAAGTTATCAACTCCATTCTTAGTGCCTCACAGTCTGTCTTTTTTAAAGCTTGATGTTTGATATTTGCACTTTATTGATCAGGCTGCCGCCACAATGGCTCTCATATAGGCTCCTGATTCTGACCCAACTGTCTCTGTCTCTTGGTCTGTTATTTTTAACCAGTTTGAACCTGTGAATCCGGCGTTCATATAGAATGTAATTCAACATATTGAGCCTTCGGGTTCTCCCCATGATGTTGTTCCTCTTCATCTCTCAGAGGCTCTGTATAGTTTAGTGCAGTTGGTTATTGCCATTATTGATATCAGTTTGTGTTCTGGTTTGGTCCCTTCAAACTTTAAACATGCAACAAAGCAAAACCTGGCTCGACCAAACAGTGCAGTAGTTAAATCTAGCTTCTTTCATTTAAGGCGGCTGGCAAAGTTGAATCCTCTTTTATGATGTCTGGGCTGGATTACTGTAATCCACTTTATATTGAAGTTAGCCAGTCTTCCGTCTTACTTTTGTTCAAAGTCTCACTGAGTGTCTTTTGACAAGAACATGTAAAATTGAGCAGCTCTTGCCCCACCTTACCTTCGAGCTGCTTTAGCCTGACACTCTTGTCCAAGCTCTTAGGTCATCTGACCAGTACATATACAGAAATCTAAGCAGAACCTCAGAGTGTACAAAGCGTTCTCTATTGCTGCCCCTAAGTTACAAGGGGCAATAAATAAATTGCTTTTGCACAACAATAACTTGTGTTGCCCATCTTTAAAAGTCATCTTAAAACACAGTTATAATTTTTGTCTTGAGATATTGACTTTATTACTATGTGTATGATGTTATGACCTTATTTTTATTGTATTATAGTTGATTGTTTTTGTTTTTAGTGTTTTGAAGATGTTTTTAATTGATGTTTTTGCGTTTTTATCATTTTCCTTAATTCTCTATGTAGCACTACAATACATTTTGATATGTCAGGAAATAAAATTGGCATTGCAGGCACTAACACTATTCCCTCACAGCAAAGGTCCTTTGTCAGAGGTTGGGGCGTAGCAGTCAGCTTTACATCAGCATCCTTTCTTGCTGATTAATATTTACTTTAGTCTGCTTAAGCTGTAAAAGTGAACAGTCACTGTTTGGTAGACGAGGCCAATCTAATCCAATTAAATCTGCTGTACTGTGCCAGACCAGGAAGATCAATCTTGTAAATTCCATCCTTCTGGATCCAGTTCATGAAGTAATTTGCTGGGTCATTGACTGAGGCTCTTATTAAAATCTGTCCTACTTAATAAGAAAGCCTTTAAGCATTTTATTTTAAATGGAATGACCACGAAGTATTCTAACAAGTTTTAGGGAAAGACCTTGTTACTTTACCTTTAACTTGTCCAGTTACTTTTGAAGCTAAGAAAGTAGTGAACTGTATAAAAATGGCTGTAATTCCTAATATCATAAAAAAATGCAATAGTCCTCCAGTCCACATACTGAAGTATCTCGAGTGAAGATTGTGAACGCTGAGTTGCCCCCAATGCATCCATAAGAGTGAAAATGTGTGTGTAAAACTTAGAAAGGCTGCATCACACTCATCTGATCAAAAATAAGTGATCAGTGTATCCAAAAGCACAAAGATTCGCAACATAGATTTAAAATTCTAACTGGGTAGCCACCAGCTAGTATTGAAGCTGCCAACTCTACAATCCTCCACCTCAGGAAGAGCATAATGGGGCTATTATGCTTGCTATTGTCACGGCTGGTAAGGCGAGCCGTGTGGTGTGGAGGAAGCAGGACCCAAGATGCAGGCAGTGGATGAAATACTGGTGAGGTTTATTTACAAAGGTGTAGTGGCAAACAAGCAGTGGAGCATGACAAATAACTGAAGACACCTAAACTGGGAGAACTAAAAATAACAGACCTGGGAGCATACAACAAAGGGGATGAAAAGTAGAGAGACGCAGACGAGGAACAGGACACTGTGGCACGCAGGGCAACGCAGACTGACACGAAGTAACACAGACGAACCGGCAACAGGCCGGAGAACACACAGGGCTTAAATACACACCAGTAATCAGGGGATGCGAGACAGGAGGGCAACACAGCTGGGAGAAATCTGGGCTGACGGGACAGGGGAAACGTAAACTGATCACACTCACATATGACACGGACCTTCACAATAAAACAGGAAACTCAGATACATGGAACCAGACAAGACATTGAACTAAACAGACAGATTCACAAACAGATGGGGAGACACCATAGACAGACAGATACAGACGCAGACTCAAAGGCAGACCAAATATAACACACAGAACTCAAACAATAATAATAATCATCATCATCATCATCATCATCATCATCATAAACTGGAAAATGATAACTAAAAGCGCTGGGTCACCGACCCAGGACCATGACAGTACCCCCCCCTCAAGGGCTGGCACCAGACAGCCCAGCAGAAACGAAAAAAAAAAACGGACCAAAACAAAACAGAAAACAACCCGACCAGGGCGGGCGGAGGGGGCCCAGGACGGAGGGACAGAGTCCAAAAAGGCCCAGATGGTCAAGTTCAGGAAGCCGACCATGCGAATGGCAACGGGGCAGGTCCGGATGTCGGCCACGCAGTAGGCAGTGGCGTGGAAACAGTTCTGGGGGCCGACCGTGCGGACGGCAACAGCGGCATGGAAACAGTTCTGGGGGCCGACCGTGCGGACGGCAACAGCGGCATGGAAACAGTTCTGGGGGCCGACCGTGCGGACGGCAACAGCGGCGTGGAAACAGTTCTGGGGGCCGACCGTGCGGACGGCAACAGCGGCGTGGAAACAGGTCCGGAGGCCGGCCACGTGGAAGGCAGTGGCGGCGTTCAGGAGGGCGTCCACGGTGGCGGAGATGCCCAACAGGCGGCCAGGCAGATGACCGACGATGTGGAGGTGGTAGTAGGGGACCTGAAGGCTGCGTGGCCCCTGCAGCCCCAGGTGAAGCGGAGGCTGGACCAGACGATGATGCAGAGGCTGGACCAGACGATGATGCAGAGGCTGGACCAGACGATGATGCAGAGGCTGGACCAGACGATGATGCAGAGGCTGGACCAGACGATGATGCAGAGGCTGGACCAGACGATGATGCAGAGGCTGGACCAGACGATGATGCAGAGGCTGGACCAGACGATGATGCAGAGGCTGGACCAGACGATGATGCAGAGGCTGGACCAGACGGTGATGCAGCTGATGAGGATGCAGAGGCTGGACCAGGCAAAGCAGCTGATGAGGATGCAGAGGCTGGACCAGGCAAAGCAGCTGATGAGGATGCAGAGGCTGGACCAGGCAAAGCAGCTGATGAGGATGCTGAAGCTGGACCAGGCAAAGCAGCTGATGAGGATGCTGAAGCTGGACCAGGCAAAGCAGCTGATGAGGATGCTGAAGCTGGACCAGGCAAAGCAGCTGATGAGGATGCTGAAGCTGGACCAGGCAAAGCAGCTGATGAGGATGCTGAAGCTGGACCAGGCAAAGCAGCTGATGAGGATGCTGAAGCTGGACCAGGCAAAGCAGCTGATGAGGATGCTGAAGAGGAGGCCACTGCAGGTGATGCGGAGGCTGGACCAGGCGAGGATGAAGACACGGAGGCTGGACCAGGCGAGGATGAAGCAGTGGCTGGACCAGGTGAAGCGGATGAAGCCGAAGCATGCGCTGGACCAGGCGACGCTGAGGATGCTGAATCCGGACCAGGCGACGGCGTGGAGGATGCAGCAGAGGCCGGGCCAGGCAACGGCGTGGAGGATGCAGACGGAGGCGCTGCAGCAGGTGGCGGCATGGATGAAACTGCTGCTGCAAGCGTGGATGAGGCTGCTGGTGGAGCAGCTGGTGGCTGGACGGGCTCCTCGGGCCCCCCAGCTGACGAGGAAGGAGGCTGGACGGGCTCCTCGGGCCCCCCAGCTAACGAGGCAGAAGGCTGGATGGGCTCCACGGGCCCCCCAGCAAAGACAGTCTCAGAACCAGTGGGCACTGGAGCCCCTGGCACACACAGAACAGAACCAGCAGGTGCGAAGACCTCTGGCAGGGACGCAACAGAACCAGCAGGCACACGGGCCTCTGGCAGGGACAGAACAGGACCAGCAGGCACACGGGCCTCTGGCAGGGACAGAACAGGACCAGCAGGCACACGGGCCTCTGGCAGGGACAGAACAGGACCAGCAGGCACACGGGCCTCTGGCAAACACATAGCGGCCTGCAGCTGCGCAGAGCATTGACCTTGCTCAGGCAGCGACAGCTCTGTACAGTCCTCAGCTGGGTTCCTAGCCTCCAGGGGTCCAGAGTGGGCTGAGGGCTGAAACCCAGCCTCTGGGGAGGCCCTGGAGTGCATCACAGTCTCAGAACTGTTCAGCTGTTGAGGGATGATTACGTTATTAACTGGTTTGTCTCTCTGCTTACAATGGACGGATGAAAAACAATTCCCTTCGGATAGCATAGATTCAGGTTGTTGTACTGGAGGAGCTGGTGACACAGGACGCAGGGCTAGTGGCTGCTGAACAGGAGGCTGAACTGATGATAGGGCTAATGATTCCTCTGCCAACTGAGCTATAGACTGGGTTATGGATTGTAGCATAGTTTGTAGTAAGTCCGGCTGTGACTGTAACCGAGCTATGGGTAGTGAGGCTGAATGTGGTGGAGGTGGCGACTGGGCTTTAGGCCGGGTGGCTAACTGAATAAACACAGCCCCAGAATTAACAGTCCCAAAGTCTGGTGAAACAGAAAGAGTGTCATTTTCACTCACCACAGCCGGCGGTTCTGAAGTCCCACCACCCGGCTGTGGGGTGAGGCGCCTACGACATGAACGTTGCTTCCTCCTCGGAGAACGCTCCGACAGGCCGGGTAACTCCACATCCGGCAGTTCGGACTGCATATCCTCCGGTGGGCTGAGCAGACGAGCGGTAGGGGGGTGAAGGTGCAGCTCGTTCCGAAAGAAATTCTGAACAAGTGGGTGGAGTGAGCTGAACAGCCAGGGGAGACCGGAAACCAGTCGCTCCAATCGATTAGTTATGGCTTGGCGGAATCCCTTCTCCTCATGCCCCAGCCATAAATTAATTAAACGGTCCACAGAATAAATGATATCCTCCCGGAGCTCCTCGGGCGGGTTGAATGCTGCTGGGTCCATTGTGGCCGGTTCGTACTGTCACGGCTGGTAAGGCGAGCCGTGTGGTGTGGAGGAAGCAGGACCCAAGATGCAGGCAGTGGATGAAATACTGGTGAGGTTTATTTACAAAGGTGTAGTGGCAAACAAGCAGTGGAGCATGACAAATAACTGAAGACACCTAAACTGGGAGAACTAAAAATAACAGACCTGGGAGCATACAACAAAGGGGATGAAAAGTAGAGAGACGCAGACGAGGAACAGGACACTGTGGCACGCAGGGCAACGCAGACTGACACGAAGTAACACAGACGAACCGGCAACAGGCCGGAGAACACACAGGGCTTAAATACACACACCAGTAATCAGGGGATGCGAGACAGGAGGGCAACACAGCTGGGAGAAATCTGGGCTGACGGGACAGGGGAAACGTAAACTGATCACACTCACATATGACACGGACCTTCACAATAAAACAGGAAACTCAGATACATGGAACCAGACAAGACATTGAACTAAACAGACAGATTCACAAACAGATGGGGAGACACCATAGACAGACAGATACAGACGCAGACTCAAAGGCAGACCAAATATAACACACAGAACTCAAACAATAATAATCATCATCATCATCATCATAAACTGGAAAATGATAACTAAAAGCGCTGGGTCACCGACCCAGGACCATGACAGCTATATTGCCTGTGTCGCACATCAATTTTGACATCACATCATGTGTTGTGTGAGAAAATCACATTTTGTAATCTGGCTTTGTGTCCGCTGAAGCTGGGTTGAAGACAGATGTGTATGATCGAGTCAGCTTTGACCAACTTTTTAATGATATTCCAGTGCAGAGACAGGAACATACAGATACACAGAACGAGATGTTGGAAAAGTTTGAAAATTTGAAAAAACTTAATTACGGCAGGTAAACTACGGCCTAAGATTCCAGCATCTAACTTTTAAACACCTGTATTCAGACTACTCATCTGCTTAATCTTTGAGCTATGCAAACCACCCTAATACCCATCAATAATTTATTTGGGCACATCCAGATATAACTGACTAAAATTGTTCTTCAATCCATGAAATGTTATTTAGTTTAGCAGTTTAGGTGTGTTGGACAGGAGTTTTTTTTTTTTTTTTATAGGCTTCCTGCTTCTACAGTGTGGTTGACTGCCTCAAAAATGACATTCATGTCATCACCATTACACAGGATTAAGGACGTTCCCCATTGCCTGAATACATACTTATTTGTGAACATATTTTGCTTTTGATTTTTGATGTTCTGACTTCAAATCAAACCGATGGCCCCTTATGAGCAAGCATTCATGACAGTAGGAGGGAAAAACTCTCTGTTAACACGAAGAAACCTCCAGGAAAACCAGGCTCAGGGAGATCAGCTATATCCAGCAAATGGCTGAGGGTGAGGGGAGGGATACAATATAAAAGACACACTGTGGAAGAAAGCCAGAGACTAATAATAACTAATCATTAAATGCAGAGTGGTGTATAAACACTAAGTGAATCAAGAAAAGAGGAGTGGAAGAAACACTCCTAATGAGCCCGATTGCAACAACTAAACGTTAATGAAAAAGAAAATTTTACCAGTATAGGAGAAATATGCTCTCTCTTTTTTGCCCTGTCAGTATTCTCGCTCCAGCATTTTGGAACAAATAAAGGTTTTTCACAGTTTTTAGGACAACTACAATAGTCCAGTGTAGAAGTAATAAATGCATGAACTAGTTTTTCAGGATCTCTCTGAGATGGGATGCTTCTAATTTTAGAGCAATGCACAAATGCATGAAAGCACCTGCATATTTGCACATTGAAGTACATATCTTGGTAAAAAAAACAAAACAACAACCA